>NC_136991.1:22776492-23321492 GCF_032717465.1 Coenobita brevimanus | reverse complement strand
ACATTTAGAGATTGAGAGGTGAGAAAGGATTGATCTTTGAAGAGTCTCTTGAGTGTGTGGAGGATATTTGCTATTTGGAGGACATGTTATGTGGCTAGAGTAAGGCGTGGCTGGAGGAAGTTTAGGGAGCTGTTGCCCTTCTTGACATTGAGAGGTCTCTCCCTCCATGCTAAGGGGTCCTTGTATTCAGCATGTTTTAGGAGCGTAATGTTGTACGGTCGAGAGACCTGGGCAATGAAGGAGATATTCGTAAGTTCAAGCCTACAGAAATGATAATGATTAGATGAATGTGCAATACTCCTGAGAGGAGTAGGACTGCGACTGAAGAGTTGAGGGGAAGGATGGGACTTGAATGAATTAGTGCTGTGATGAGAAGGGCCAGATTGAGGTGGTTCTGGCATGCTGAGAGAGGATGAAAAATGACAGACGGGTGTGGACGATGAGAGATGTGAACGTCGAAAGTAGGGTTGTGAGTGGTAGACGATAAAAGACCTGGGACGGGGTCATAGAGAGTGACCTAAGAGATAAGGGCTTCAATAGGGAGGCTACCAGAGATCGAGCACATGTGGAGAGCCGTCATTAGGTGACCAAGACCGACTCATGAAAACGAAACGAAATGATGAAAATAAACGAAACGAATCGCAGATAGGAATGGTGATATCAGTTCTGTAAACCTTCACTTCAATAGCGCAGTTGCCGACATTACTGGCAATTATAACTACTACCACACATAGAACACTGGTGTCTGCTGTTAGAAATGTAACGGCAGCAGTAACTATGGTTGTTGAGGTTTCGTTTAACTCGGCTACCAACAGTAACACTTCACTATGATGTACTGTGTGCGTGTGTGTGTGTGTGTATATATATATATATATATATATATATATATATATATATATATATATATATATATATATATATATATATATACTGTATATATATATATATATATAAATCTCATGTTTTTATTTCAGGACGATTTTATTTAACGATCAGGAAACCTTTTTCTCTCAGTGAAGGGATACGAAATTTCGCTATAAAATGCTCTCCTGACCCAAGTCAAACGGTCGGGTGTTAACCATCGTACCTGAAGGAGTCAAACATGGTGATAACTACCTTAGTGTAATATCATTTGATCCCTCTGGACAGGTCGCATTGCAAATAGCTTCCTTAGCGATTTCTTTTGCATATTACACCTTAACATTGTCTGGTAGCCACTGCATGTATATCGTTTTATTACAGACAAAATTAGCGACAGTAACATGCAAGAGGATACTGAGGTGTAATCTGGGGAATAGGTAACTTAAAAAGAGGCCTTACGGAATCTCCAAAGCCAATTAAAATTCACCCCTACAGGATATTGCAGCTACTGTACTTCCATCGCACTGAGCTCCTTCACCACCATCACGTTAATGTTGATGTTTTGGTGTCTACATGTGTCAGCATGTCTTGCCTAGTACAAAATAGATGTATCTGTTAAAATTAACGCGAGCGTGGAATGAATCAAGCTCGTACTGTCCCGTGTATTTAACCATTTTTATCATACAAATCCTTAGATTTATGAATAGTTTTGACACACACTATTTCATTCGGTAGTGCATTCTACTGATCAATAGCCCTATGTGGGAAACTGAATTTCCTACGTCTTTATCGCCTCTCTCTTTATGTAGTTTTTTGCAGTGTCCTCTTGTTGATGCTTCCCCATAGGTTATGTACTTATGTCTATTTTCTCTTTCCCTGAGATGCATTTATGTAGTATTATCATGTCTCCTCATTTCTTTCTTTCCTGTAGTGTTGGTAGGTTCAATTTTTCTAGTCTTTCTTCGTAGCTTAGATCCCTTATGCTTGGTACCCATCTTGTAGCTGCCCTTTGTACTTTTTCGGTCTTATCCATGTGCTTTTTAAGATGAGGATTCCAGACTACTGATGCATACTCCAAGTTTACCCCTCAGTAGGGTGTTTTCTGTAACGGAGCCAATGGAGTCATATCCATTTTCTTCCAGCCTTACCAGGTACTAGTTTATTAATGCATCTTTAGTTTACAGTATATGTGTCAATGTAACCCTCTGCTCTGACGCATCCTTCCCTGCTTGGCAATCAGCGACAGTGTTCCCCCACTGTTGGGGCTTGTACTGAGTGGCAAATAAAGAACCCAAATAAAAAAAAGACATTCGGGAAAAAGGGGGGGGGGACGGACCAAGTGAGCATAGGCCGCCATAGATGGCCTTACACGAGTTCAGCTAAAAGTAGGCTTAAGCCTTTCGTAATGAAACGGTTTGAAGTCTCCACTGCAGTTCAGCACGATATCTCTTTTATCATCATCAGCAGCAGCATTATTGTTGTTGTTATTATTATTATTATTATTATTATTATTATTACTTAGCTTAAATATGCAACTGTCAAACAATTTCATTTTGCTTAGGGGAAGGCTCCTGACATCCGGTAGCGTAGTTAATAACTCTATCTACCGTGGTTAAGTTTGAGGTACTAACCATGTTCACTACCTCTGTTATTACCAATCACCACCTCCACCATCACCATCACCACCATCACAACAACTACCACTACTACCACAACTGCTACTACCGGTACTACTACTAAGACTACTGCTGCTGCTACCAGTGGCTCTATGATAACCACTGACATTACGACCTCTATCTTAAACACTCCCATCACTTTATGACTAACTCTCTGATGGACACCATCGTTCTGTCTTAGTTATACTGTAAATACAGTACTAGAGTCGTCCCGATCATAAGTAATGGTGATAGAAACACTTAGGCTCCTATAATCCAGGCTCAGATTAATAAAACCGTTTAAAGTTGGCAAGAATACAGTTTCCCGAACATCAAAGAGTTATAATGGTGACAGCATTAACGCTCAGACTCTTATGAATTAATATTAGCTGAAAAAACTCATCCATCACCACTACCACGCCTCCGTCACTGCTGTCCATCACCACTACCACTGTTACTGCCAGAATAGTTTCTGTTAACAATATCATCATTACCAACACCACCACAACCACCACAACCCATGGAAGGATATTTCGCCAACGGACGGTCCGCCAAACGAACGCTTCGCTGACAGCCGAATGGGCATTTCACAGACGGATATTTGGCCGAATTATTGTCTTTTAATTGTGTGTGTGTGTGTGTGTGTGTGTGTGTGTGTGTGTGTGTGTGTGTGTGTGTGTGTGTGTGTAGTTCGGTTGTATAGATGTGACTGTTGGTAAATCTTTTGAAAGGTTAAGTTAGGTTTCTTTAGGTCAGGGTAAGTTAGGTTAGACAACGTAACGTAAGGCAAGATTAGGTTAGATCAAGGTTTGATTAGGCTAGATCAAGGACTGATTATGTTTGGCTAAGAGACTATTTGTCATACGGTAAATACAGGATATCAATATTAAACAAATAATGAAAAAGAAATATTGCGTTTGTGACTCCTCCAAGAAAAAGGAATAAAAGATAAGATAAACATAAATACAGAAGAAAAGCTTCATCAAAATATTCGTCGGCGCAGCGTCCGTTTGACCAGTTGTCGGTTCGGCTAATGCCCATCAGCAAAACGTCTGGGAAGCACCATCACCACCAATACCTTCATCACCACCACCATCATCACCACCAACACCATCATCACCACCACCAATACCATCATCATCACCACCAACACTATCATCACCACCAACACTATCATCACCACCACCAATACCATCATCATCACCACCAACACTATCATCACCACCAACACTATCATCACCACCAACACCATCATCACCACCACCAACACCATCATCACCACCAACACCATCATCACCACCAACACCATCATCACCACCACCAATACCATCATCATCACCACCAACACCATCATCACCACCAACACCATCATCACCACCACCAATACCACCACCACCAACACCATCATCACCACCAACACCATCATCACCACGACCAACACCATCACCACCAACATCAACACCATCACCACCACCAATACCATCATCACCACCACCAATACCATCATCACCACCACCAACACCATCATCACCACAACCAATACCATCATCACCACCACCAAAACCATTACCATCATCACCAACACCATCATCACCACCACCAACATAATCACCACCAACACCATCACCACCACCACCAACACCATCATCACCACCACCACCAACACCATCATCACCACCACCACCACCAACACCATGATCACCACCACCAACAACAACACCATCACCACCACCACCAACACCATCATTACCACCACCAATACCACCACCATCAACACCATCAACACCACCATCATCAAACCACCACTACCAATACCACCACCAACACCATCAACAACAGCTACAGCAACAACAACAACAGCACTAACACCACCACCAACAACAACAACAGCACTAACATCACCACCACCACCAACAACAACAACAACAACAACAGCACTAGCACCACCACCAACAACAACAGCACTAACACCATCAACAACAACAACAGCACTAACACCATCAACAACAACAGCACTAACACCATCAACAACAACAGCACTAACACCATCAACAACAACAACAACAGCACTAACACCATCAACAACAACAACAACAGCACTAACACCATCAACAACAACAACAGCACTAACACCATCAACAACAACAGCACTAACACCATCAACAACAACAACAGCACTAACACCATCAACAACAACAACAGCACTAACACCATCAACAACAACAACAGCCCTAACACCATCAACAACAATAGCACTAACACCATCAACAACAACAACAACAGCACTAACACCATCAACAATAACAACAACAGCACTAACACCATCAACAACAACAACAGCACTAACACCATCAACAACAACAACAACAACAACAACAACAACACTAACACCATCAACAACAACAACACTAACACCATCAACAACAAAAACAGCACTAACACCATCAACAACAACAGCACTAACACCATCAACAACAACAGCACTATCACCATCAACAACAACACTAACACCATCAACAACAACAACAACAGCACTAACACCATCAACAACAACAACAGCACTAACACCATCAACAACAACAACAACAACAACAACAACACCATCAACAACAACAACACTAACACCATCAACAACAAAAACAGCACTAACACCATCAACAACAACAGCACTAACACCATCAACAACAACAGCACTAACACCATCAACAACAACAACAACAACAACAGCACTAACACCATCAACAACAACAGCACTAACACCATCAACAACAACAGCACTAACACCATCAACAACAACAACAGCACTAACACCATCAACAACAACAACAGCACTAACACCATCAACAACAACAACAACAGCACTAACACCAACAACAACAACAACAGCACTAACACCATCAACAACAACAGCACTAACACTATCAACAACAACAACAGCACTAACACCATCAACAACAACAACAACACTAACACCATCAACAACAACAACAGCACTAACACCATCAACAACAACAGCACTAACACCATCAACAAAAACGACAACAGCACTAACACCATCAACAACAACAACAACAGCACTAACACCATCAACAACAACAACAACAGCACTAACACCATCAACAACAACAACAACAGCACTAACACCATCAACAACAACAACAGCACTAACACCATCAACAACAACAACAACAGCACTAACACCATCAACAACAACAACAGCACTAACACCATCAACAACAACAACAGCACTAACACCTTCAACAACAATAGCACTAACACCATCAACAACAACAACAACAACAGCACTAACACCATCAACAACAACAACACTAACACCATCAACAACAACAATAGCACTAACACCATCATCAACAACAACAACAGCACTAACACCATCAACAACAACAACAACAACAGCACTAACACCATCAACAACAACAACAACAACAACAGCACTAACACCATCAACAACAACAACAACAACAACAGCACTAACACCATCAACAACAACAACACTAACACCATCAACAACAACAGCACTAACACCATAAACAACAACAGCACTAACACCATCAACAACAACAACACTAACACCATCAACAACAACAACAGCACTAACACCATCAACAACAACAACAGCACTAACACCATCAACAACAACAACAACAGCACTAACACCTCAACAACAACAACAGCACTAACACCATCAACAACAACAACAACAGCACTAACACCATCAACAACAACAACAACAGCACTAACACCATCATCAACAACAACAACACTAACACCATCAACAACAACAACAGCACTAACACCATCAACAACAACAACAACATTAACACCAACAATAACAACAACAACAACAACAACAACATTAACACCAACAATAACAACAACAGTAACACCAACACCACCACCACCACCACCAACAACAACAACAACAACACTAAAACCAACAACAACTCTAACACCTTCAACAACACAAACACCAACAACAACACTAACACCAACAACAACACAAACACCAACAACAACACTAACACCAACAACAACACTAACACCAACAACAACACTAACACCAACAACAACACTAACACCAACAAAAACACAAACACCAACAACAACACTAATACCAACAACAACACGAATACCAACAACAACACTAACACCAACAACAACAACACTAACACCAACAACAACAACACTAACACCAACAACAACACTAACACCAACAACAACACTAACACCAACAACAACACTAACACCAACAACAACACTAACACCAACAACAACACTAACACCAACAACAACAACACTAACACCAACAACAACACTAACACCAACAACAACAACACTAACACCAACAACAACACTAACACCAACAACAACAACACTAATACCAACAACAACACCAAACAACAACAAACAACAACACTAACACCAACAACAACACTAACACCAACAACAACACTAACACCAACAACAACAACACTAATACCAACAACAACACCAACACCAACAACAACACTAACACCAACAACAACACAAACACCAACAACAACAACACCAACACCAACAACAACACTAACACCAACAACAACACTAACACCAACACCAACAACAACACTAACACCAACACCAACAACAACACTAACACCAACAACAACAACACTAACACCAACAACAACACTAACACCAACAACAACACTAATACCAACAACAACACAAACACCAACAACAACAACACAAACACCAACACCAACAACAACATTAACACCAACAACAACACTAATACCAACAACAACACTAACACCAACAACAACACAAACACCAACAACAACACAAACACCAACAACAACACTAATACCAACAACAACATTAACACCAACAACAACACTAACACCAACAACAACACAAACACCAACAACAACACTAACACCAACAACAACACAAACACCAACAACAACACTAACACCAACAACAACACTAACACCAACAACAACACTAACACCAACAACAACATTAACACCAACAACAACGTTAACACCATCAACAACACAAACACCAACAACAAGCAACAGCTCTACTATCACCACCACCATCAACAAGACCAACAACACCAGCACTACAATCACTACCACCACCTCCATTACCACTAAAACCGTCACCACCACCATGACTATCACCATCACTAGCACCGCCACCACTATCACCACCATCACCACCACCACCAACAACAACATCACCACCAACACCACTATCAATACCATCACTATCACCACCACCATCACCAGTATCACTACTACCGACAACATCGCCACCATCACCAACACAATAAGTAACACCACCCCCACCACTACCAGCACCCTCACCATCACTAACACCACCACCAGCAACACGGCTGTTCCAGTAACTTTGTTCTCCATTTGGGAAACTTTACACGTGTGTGTGTGTGTGTGTGTGAGAGAGAGAGAGAGAGAGAGAGAGAGAGAGAGAGAGAGATAAGGACCATCTTGTACAAAAGGGAAAATTAAATGTAATAATACGAAATAAAAGGGAGAAAAAGGAAGAGAAGGCGGGTGAACTAAAAATGACATTGAGAGAATAAAATAGAACCGATGAATGGAAGGTTGAAGATACAACAAAAACAAAAGAAAAGCTAGAGACAAATAGTGAATAACGACGAAAGGTACAGAATAGTGGAATTAGGACGAAAACTCAGAATTCCTGAAATAAGCGAAAGAAGTGAAAAGGTGAATGAATGGAAGAAAGTGAACAAGCGAAAGATACAATGTGGAAGATAACGGTAGTTACTGAGAGGGAGAGAGACGGTGAGTGATGGTAAAAATAAGATCGAGATATTAGACTGAGGTAGTGAGGGAGACTATGAAACCTTGAAAGTGAGCAAAGTAAAGTTATATAGTTTGCATGGAAAGTAGTGAGCAAATTGTAGTGTGAGGGAAAAGTATGGAAAGAGCTATACACAAAGAAAAAAAAATGAAGTTGCTTGAGGAGTCAGGGTCAGGGGTTTCAGAGTGAAAGATATGGGGAGCTTAATTGTGAGAAAATGAAAGTATGACCAAGACTGTGAAGGTTAGACCAAATTTTATCAAAAAATAGCAAAAACTTTTGAATGAGAGCGAGGGATAATGTTAGTAAGTAACGGTGATTGTGTGTGTGTGTGTGTGTAAGAGAGAGAGGGGAGGGATAACATGAGACTACACACCATTAAACTATTGATTCCAGCCAACCATCTTATCGTGCCAAAGACGCCTACACTCACTTCATTTTTCATATTGCATCGTATCCTCACACATGATACTGGAAGTGAAGGATCGTGAAAAAAAGAAAGCACGAAAATCTAATATGCAATTCATGGCAGCTGTGAACTGACTCCACAAACATAAAAATACAGTACATAGTGACTGTTCGCAAGTTCAAAATATTTCTCGTTCAAGCACATAGGCTACTGACCAAGAGAGAATTCATAGGACTGTACAGTTCTCCCAGTTTAAATTTTCTCTCTCCTTTTTTTCCACCAAGTAAAAATAATGTGTCGACCAGCCTAATCTCTTAGTCTAATTTCAATACCAGGCAAACAGTTTTTATTTCAGTTGCCTCTATTTTTCAGTTCTGGTAAAAATTCAGTTTCTCGCTGATTTGACGAAAACTTCAGTGGGACGACGTCAAACCGGGCGGAACCGAAAATTTGGGTCGAGCCATACGCGTCATTACCCAGTAGTTCGCGAGTGGGTTTGGATATCGCGATCTGATGGAACTGGATTCTGTGATGGAGTGGGGTTGGATTCTGTGACGGAGTGGGGTTGGGTTCTGTGACGGAGTGGGGTTGGGTTCTGTGACGGAGTGGGGTTGGATTCTGTGATGGAGTGGGGTTGGGTTCTGTGACGGAGTAGTGTTGGATTCTGTGACAGAGTGGGGCTGGGTTCTGTGACAGAGTGGGGTTGGGTTCTGTGATGGAGTGAGGTTGGATTCTGTGGTGTGGAGTTGGATTCTGTGATGGAGTGGGGCTGAATTCTGTGATGGAGTTAGATTATGTGATGGAGTGGGGTTGATACGGTGATGGAGTGGGGATGGATTCTTTGACTGCAAGGGGTTGGATACTGATGCAGCTGGGTACAGTAACAGAGATTGGATTCTGATGTACAGTACTGTAGTGAAGTTGGATTCCCTGATGCAATGGGTTTGGATATTATGATGAAATGAAGTTTGGATATGCTGCTTCAGTGGTGTATGGGTACGGTGATGAAGTGGAGTTGGATGCTTTTTTGGAGTGCGACTGGATACTGTGATGGAGTGAAATGGATAATGATTGTATTGATTCTGGATGCCGCTGTTAGGTGGGTTATTTTTTTTTTTTTTTTTTTTTTTTATGTGTCCGACTCTGGGCATAGGCTTCACAGCCTGCTATCAAGGCCCAGCAGTCCTCCTACATACCATGCACCTCTACATGTCACCACTTCGGCGCTAACACCCACCGTCCATATTGAATACATGCTAGGGCTGTCTCATACAGGACTGGTGTATTGGTATTAGCGGGGGTATTTTTAGGACATGTCGGCGGGGCTTCTGGTAGATCAGTAAAGCCTGATTTAATGTAATTCAAATCCTTAAACTGTTCCCTGCCCCAGCGGGGATTTGAACCTGGGTCCCTTGGGACTGTAGCCCACCTCTCTACCGATTGAGCCATCGCCTCCCCCACACAGAATAGTGTGGGGGAGGCGATGGCTTATATCGGTATTTCAGCGAGTTACTATGATGTAGTAATTGCTGGATGGAGGCCATATCCTAAGTGACACAGTAACATTCATACCGTCTTGGCTGATTATTAGACATTACTTCAGTTTTTTAATGTGATTTTTATGCATATCTGGAATCGACCCAGCTTACTACCGTACAGTACAAGGGAATAAAATGATGTATTTTGCAAAATATATCGCTGAGCATGACGTGTTACGAAATCTCCGAAGCGACTGGAAATACTGCCACTGTTGCAGCGGTCTCCATGTATTGAGACAGGGAGCGTATTGCAATGGCGCTGGAGATTTCGTGACATCTCCTCAGTACTGTATTGTTTCAGTTATTACTGTGTTAATCCTGTCAGCACTATGGTGTCTCTTCAGTTTACTCTTGTTACTAGCAGACAGTTTTATTCAGATTAGGAGACTTGTCGGGCAGGAACGGTCAGATACAGCATTTACCTAACCTCTCTACTGATAGGGATTTTTCAAAAGATAATAATTATCGTTTGGTGGTAATATAATAGAAAATATGTAACTGGATTTAAGGAGAATTCATATGAGGCATGTAGTCTGGATGATATAGTCTGTGGAGTGCAACCAAGGATTTGGAATACTTATTGAATGGTGAATGGACAGACGTGTGCCCCGTTTCACTGGGTACTCTGATAGTTGTTTCTCATACTTTGGTGCGTTTCTATTCCTTCTCCTTCCTCAGTCTGTGTGTGTGTGTGTGTGTGTGTGTGTGTGTGTGTGTGTGTGTGTGTGTGTGTGTGTGTGTGTGTGTTTTCTCTCTTTCTTCCAATATTTGTGCTTTCCTTCTCTTTCTGCCTACGATTGTGTTTTCCTTCTTTTTCTCCTGCCTATGTTTGTGTTCCTTTCCTCCTCCTGGATCCTGCGCGTCTCATGTGTGATCTATCTGTCATTCTGTTTCTGTATTACTCCGTCAGGAACGTAGGGGCACAAAGCCTGGCTGCTTAGTTCATACATAGCTTGTGTATAACCGGTCATTTTTCCTCAGGATGGTGTAGTGTGAGCAATAAATCTCATAAACCCCTCACACATAAACCCATTGTCTCATAAGGTTGGAGCCCTTAAACCCACAAGACCACCAGGCGTCCATATCTCTAAATACAGTAGTTACCTCGGAACATGGTAGCTCAGTGTACTGTAGCCACCTGAAGTCAACACTAACTTGCAAATGAGAACGAGATGATGATGATGATGATAATATCTCTTTTTTTTTTATTTTTTTTTATGCAACACTGAGTAACCTTGGATATCACCACAAAACGATTTAGTAGTTTTAGATACCGCAGTCTCAAATGGTCGGGCACCACGAAAACGAATATATATCGTGCGGGTTCAACAATTGGTAGCTTTGACATTTATTTTGCTCATTTCTTATCAGAGGCGTAGTCATGTTTGGTCAGTTGTAGCGGCCAAGGTGAAGTCAATCCCATTTCTGGAGGGGGGTTTGGGGAGAAGCACTGCTGCGTAGTGTGAACACATTAGATAATTCAAAATTTGAAATGGAGGGCAATGGGGGTCCAAGGATCTGACTGGGGGACCCGCTCCCTTCCCGTCGTAGCTAAGTTACTGTTTTGCTATTTCAGCGAGTTTTAAGTAGCTTAGACATTGACTCTTGCACTGAAGGAGTGAATGCATACGATATTTAATTCGTCCAGTACGAAAAATCTCCCTTCGGCTGAAGAAAGTCTTCTGACGGTAGCTAGAATAAAAAAAAAAGGCGTCATCAGAGAGAAGAGATTTACCCCTCTCTTGCTTCAGAGATACCTAACCAAGTTCAATAATGTCACTGAAGTTGGTCATAAAGAGTTTTGGAATGTTGCACGACAGAGCCATCTCTAGAAAAGTATCACCAAGAAATACGCTTATATCAATGGACTGTCGGTAAACTTTGTACAAAATATCCAAATAATAATTGTCTCTTGGAAATGAAAATTCCACTACTTATATCGGTAAATTGGCAGCAAAACCCCATTCACCCGCTCAACCGAACCTTTCTTAGTATAAGCGTGGGCGGAGTTAAGCGCTAGTTTAGGGAAGTTAATGGACGAGCGGTTATTTGACTAAAGGCAAGCGATTTGTCTTGAAAAAAAAAAAATGGATATACCACTGGCACTTAAGCTGGGTACCGCGTTATTGTCGTCCGCTTCGGTGCTCGCGTAATCGGTGCATTTTACGGACTCATTCGTTTCACAGCCGTTTCTACAATCCTTGAGTTCACCAGTTTGTTTTTGTACCTGTGTGTGTGTGTGTGTGTGCAATTTTAATTTTGAATGTGTGTCGTTTACTGAGTTCTTGTTTACCATGTGCTTGTTTACCAGTATATATATATATATATATATATATATATATATATATATATATATATATATATATATATATATATATATATATATATATATATATATATATTGTCTTTGCGTGATTCAATTAATTGATTTTTATGTGCACATATAAAAATATACTTTATACGCTTGAACCAATCATATAATATACAATACAGTACATAACAAGAAAGACAGCACACAGAGAGAACATACTTCCACCAGCGCCTATACCAGACAACTTTGATCACCACTAAAATTTATTAAACTCTTTGGTCCATGACCCACATATCCACAAAATTTTATTGAAATCCATCAATAACTCTTTGAGGTATCGTGTGGACAAACAAGACAGTCCTGAACCGAGGCTCGAACTCAGATCACCACCAAAATTTAGCAAATTTTCCTAGCCCCACGACCCACTTATCCACAAAATTTCATTGAAATTCATTTTCCTGTTTTAGTTATCTTGTAGACAAACAAACAAACAAACAAACAGATAAGCAGTGATGAATACATAACCTCATCCAACTTTTGTTGGCGGAGGTAATCATAAGCCGTTCAGTAACTGAAGAAAATATCAAATATTAAAATATACTGTAAGCAACATCATTTTTCGGAACGGTAATATACTTTGTGGCTTTCCTTCAGTATTATATTGATACACTAATGTATTTTCTTTCATCGTTTTCAGCGTCCTGTCCCTTTTACTCAGGATACTGTGGGTTGATTTTGATAAGCTGAGAGGAATTCTAGAGATCAAAACGTTAAGAACTATCAAGATAAATGTATGGGTTGCAAAAAACTTCCTCAGCTGCATAAATGGTCTGAATGCAGCCTGGATATTACACTTAAATGCGGTCATGGCAGCGAGAGGGTTTCTTCAGGTATCTTAGGAGGGGGTGGCCTAATCAGTGTCTGCCATACTTAAGTAACATAGTTCTGTTTCCCCGCAATGCAGCTTTGCATTTTCGTGAGAGAAGTAAGAAAGCACGGCAATATTATTTTATTGCATTTTTCCTCTTTCCTTTCTTCCTCCATTTCTCTTTCCTGAAATGTACGATCTCTCTCTCTCTCTCTCTCTCTCTCTCTCTCTCTCTCTCTCTCTCTCTCTCTCTCTCTCTCTCTCTCTCTCTCTTACACCTTTCCATTCCTTGTTTTCTCTTTTTCCCCAATTTTAATTTTCTTCCTCATTCTTCCTTTCCCTTCCGTCTCTTTCCTTTCTATATATATTGGCTCCTCCATCCTTTCCCTTCCGTCTCTTTCCTTTCTATATATATTGGCTCCTCCATCCTTCCATTGCCAGTATAGTTCCGTACTCAGATTCAGCTACAAAAGTGAAAGTTGTATACAGAAAAATCCCATGTACAAATTATTTTCAGCAACTGCATATCATGCTTTCGAACAGTAATGGTAGGAGATAAAGCTGAAATCAAACTGAATTTTAAAGCTCTGAGATTTTTAATCAGCTCAGAAAAGGAATGTTAGCAAAGAAACTAATGAATGAGGGGGAAGTTACTGAAAAACGATCGTCGATATCTCTGTTTTGTAGTTAAGCTTTTTGATATTTCAGTATACTTCCCCTGAATCCTGTGGTGTATTTTCTGTACCTTATTCGTACTACATCCGGGCGATGTTATTCACCAGAGAGGCGTCAGGTTTTCAGGGGGTTAATGGAGACTTTCTAACTTCTCATGAATAAATGAATTAACAACACTAAAGCTAGCGTAATCACCCGGATGCAGCAAATATATAATAAAAACATGCATCATCGGAATGAAGGTATTAAGTAAAAAAAATAAAAATAAAAATAAAGCTCATACCAAAAGTCACTTCTGGGGAAAGAAAAGAGAAACAAAAAAATATTGACTAATGATCGGGTCATTGAAGCAGTGCTGCATGGAAACAGGCAAAATTTGAATACTTTTATCATCTCACTAAAACATATACCGACGGGTACTCTATGACAGCGTTAACATTACTACAAATAACTTTGGGGGAGGCTTTAGGAAGGGAAGAGGTTGTGTAGATCAGATATTCATTCTTAGATCTTTAGTGGAAAAGTTTCTAGAGAAGGGAAAGAAGTTGTATGCGGCTTTCATGGATTTGGAGAAAGCATATGACAGGGTGGATAGACAAGGATTGTGGAAAGTGTTAAGAATATATGGAGTAGATGGGAAGTTGTTGAATGCTGTGAAGAGTATGTACGATGGTGCGAAGGCTGCAGTGCGTGTGGATGGTGAACTAAGTGAATTTTTCTCTTTGAAAGTTGGGTTGAAACAGGGATGTGTCATGTCTCCATGGTTGTTCAATCTGTACATGGATGGGGTAATAAAAGAGGTACAAGGTAGGGTAGTGGATGTTGGAGTGGCCCCGGTGAGAGAGGATAGTGTTTGGAAACTCCCTGTACTGTTGTTTGCAGATGATACTGTGTTGTTGAGTGAAGACGAAGGGGAGCTGCAAGGCTTGGTGGATGAGTTTGGGAGAGTGTGTAAGAAACGGAATCTAAAGGTGAATGTAGGGAAGAGTAAAGTGATGGTCTTTGAGAGAGGTGAAGTCACTGAATGTACAGCGAGGTTGGATGGTGAGGAATTGGAAAATGTGAGTACGTTTAAGTACTTGGGTAGTGTGATGAGTAAGGATGGAGGTTTGGAGGGTGAAGTGCTTGAAAGGGTACAGCAGGGAAGAATGGTTGCTGGTTCTTTGAAAGCAGTGATATGAAACAGGGAAGTGAGCATGGAAGTGAAAAAGTTACTACATGACAGTATTGTGATACCAACTCTAACGTATGGAAGTGAAGCTTGGACGTTGTTGGAAGGACACAAGTCAAGAGTGAGAGCAGTGGAAATGAGTTATTTAAGAGGAGCCTGTGGAGTCACATGGAGAGACAGGCTGACGAATGAGAATATAAAGGAGCGTTGTGGTGTTGATGTGGATGTGATAGGAAGCGTTATGAGGAACACACTGAGGTGGTTTGGCCATGTGGAGAGGATGGAGGGTGAAAGACTGACGAAAAGAGTGTATGTGAGTGAGGTGGGGGGGGGAAGAGGGAGGGGGAGGCCGAGGATGAGATGGAGGGATGGGGTGGAAAGGTATAAGAGAGAGGGAGGTGTGAGTTGGGTGCAGGGCAGCGAAATGGCGGGGGACAGGGCGACTTGGAGGCGATTTGTTTGTGGCCACCCCAAACGGGATTGAGGCGTCTGGCAATAGATAGATAGATAGAACTTCGAGTACAAGGCTCAACCGATAACGTGGAACAAAGTAATATGTTATCCTTGTAACAGCTTGACTTTTCATTTGATTTCTCTTTCCAGTTTGCAAATGGAAGAAATGCACAATTTGTTCTTTAAAATATTTTTTTTTTATGAAGCTTAAGTGACACTGTGGTTACAACAAGAGCGGTCTTATGAGTTTACACTGAATTTCAGGGAAACTTACATTTGGACAGTAATTATGGGCGCAGCAAAGACCCGGACATAGCAATTTTAAAAGTAGAAACGGGGAAAAATGGAAATTAAAAAGTATGTAAAATTCACTGGCTTTCGCTAATGAAGTTTATCTGTAGGAGGAATGATAATTCATTTGGATGTAAGTTGTAAAACGAAGTATAACTGTAAACAAAAATATACTCCTTCAATATTATGTCTTTTATTGGCGTTTTAATACCTCAGGATGATTTATACCCAGTTTAGGAGAAACCACTTGTACCTTTACTACGAGAGGTCTTCTTTGAGTTCAATACAATTGTCTAGCGGCAGCAACAACTAAATGCTGTACAAACGACACCACGAACTGAAAAAATGAACTTGTAAAATTTCGCTTGTACTGTATAGCCTTTCACTGTGGTTTACATTCCTCATGTTAATTCTTTCAACTTGATGACGTTGTTCTCATTTTAATAAGGGTATCTCTAAGCGATTTTATTCAATTTTGAAAGTGTTTCTGAAATTATATACCTGTATCTAAACCCTCCTGTTCGAGAAGTCTTTCCTGAGCTGAATAAAATCGTTTAGAGATGGCAAGAGTAAGCTATAAAAAAAAAAAAAAAAAAAAAAAAACAGGCTGAAAAAGTTAAGAATATCGTTTGCCTTTATAAATGCTAAAATAGTTATTCTTAAGAGAACGTGTATGGTAAAACTGTTTGTCAATGGTAGGCGTGTGCAAGCCAACTGCCGCAATAAATACATACCTACACACATACATACATACTGTACATACATGTGGACTACGGGTAACAGGTGAATACAGTTTCTTCCTCTGCATGTGTCGTATTACCTGCCCTTCTGCTGCACTGCATTGCTTAGGGACGTGCATGATGGTAGGTTAAGGACTTACTTTAGCAAGTTTGTCTAACCTGACGAAGTTCCCCAATCTCTCTCACCTCAGTAGACGTCAGGTGAAGTCAGACTGGAGAGTCACTTTGCTAGTAATCAAGGGAACTCATTCCTACGTCATAATTAAGTCCCATGGAATTCATGCAACTATGATCCAGTTCCGTCAGGTGAAAACAAACCCATTATAATGTTCCAAATGCATTATTGATCTTACTGTTTGTATTTATTGTCAGTATAAGCAGGTCTTCTTGACACTGCTGTTATTCATGTAACTGTGTTTTTGGTGACAGGATTGTTTATTATAGTATTTTCCTTATCATTATATTCCTACTACACTCGTCTATATATATATATATATATATATATATGCATCATAAATGATCACTTTCATCTATGCATAAAGTGCATTATTGCTAAATACTAAACACACATACCAGTACGGTCAGAAAGTTACATCCACCGATAACCTTTAGCCAAGGAGCATAGATTCATTCATTCAGTATTGTTTGTGTTCTGTTCATTTAAATTTAGCTGTTTATTTAAAGGGTAGAGGAAGTTTACTTCATGTGGCAAACAGTGGGCTAACTCAATGGACGAAAGTAATTTGTTAGGTTATCAGTGTCAATGCGATGCAGTTTAAATGCTCAGCTTATGGGAAGGATCCACTTCTTGTAATTAATGTGTGTTATAGAAGAAGAAGAATTTCTATTATGAACCTGTGGCAGCAAATTACATGTTCCTCTCATTTATGTTGTTAATTAGCGAAAATTATTATGTAAAACTATCCAATAGTGTAGATCATTAAGTAATCATGAAGGAAAAATTTTTGGTTTACTTGCAAGTAGTTAAATTAGTGGTCTGTTCGATGGAAGTACGCAAGTTCGATCGCACGCGGAGGAAGGGAACAGTCTGATGACGAATTTTGTTAAAACATAATTTTCTGGTGTTTCAAAATACCAATTTCCATGTCACAAAAAATACCTCTGCTAATACCATTACACCAGTCCTGGATGAGATAGCCCTAGCATGCATTCGGTATGTATGGTGGGTTGCGTTGAAGTGGTGACTTGTGAACAAGTGTGGCACATAAGACTGCTGGGCCACAGG
This sequence comes from Coenobita brevimanus, assembly GCF_032717465.1. Classification (NCBI taxonomy): domain Eukaryota; kingdom Metazoa; phylum Arthropoda; class Malacostraca; order Decapoda; family Coenobitidae; genus Coenobita; species Coenobita brevimanus. Next base: position 23,303,421 of record NC_136991.1, on the reverse strand, counting down.
AAACAGGCTATCAAGTTTATGCTAGAAACGAAGATATGAAATGGTATAAAAGTGAAAACGAGTTGCTTTGAAAGTAACCTAACCTTTGAGATTAATGTTTTTACTTGCCAATGGTACCTAAGACACACTAGTAATCAGAAAATACTGTAGATTCTGAAAAGACTAATAGATTCATGAGTAATGTTAACGATTGATTTTCACAGTGCGCATGGTGATGAATGTTATGCTAATATTAATTATTTGTGTCCTTAGCCCCTTCAGTACGGTGACTTACTAATTTTTCCCCTGCTGCTAGCTACTACTCGATTTTTTTCAACTTGGGAAGACGTCCAGTAGAAAAGGGGTTAACGAAGGTAATATACAGTATATCCACTCCACGTCGAAAAGTCTTTCCTAAGGGAAGAAAATACACCTGAGATAGCACGAATGCAATAAAGAAAATGCATCACTGGATAGATATGGTTAATATTAAGAATAGTGACTGATTTCGTAAGTGACTGATAGCATTCTGAATTAAATTAGAAAAGTGTTGTCAGTTACCTAATACCAGTATGCATATATTTATTTGTATGTGGATTCATACTTTTAGCGTTCGAGATCTATTATCCTTTCCTGTCTTCCTTTGTTTTTGTTTTTTTTCCACTGTCCCAAAATGAGTGAAGTTCCAAGCCTACTTCTGATCCTCTCATTATGATGGCGTCTTATTTTATTCTTACCATCTCTGAACGATTTTAATCAGCGTTGTAGGAACTTTTGAAAATGGAGGGGTTATACATAACTTTTTCAACACCTGCTCACTTCAAGAGGTCTCTCCTAATGGTCTGGCGATTGGCAAAGTAAATCATAAAGACGCCATCGAGCTAAAGGAGTACATCCTTTCAGTCTTATGACGCATTTTTAACTTTAATCTTGCTACCTACCTACAGACGATTTTTGTTTCGCCCACAGGGGCAGCCAAATATAGTGCTTGTCTCTAATTGTGTTTCCCTCGCAAGCCACTGAGTTACGGTACTGTGCTTTCTTGAAAAATGGAGTCCATGCCTTAAGGAGGAGCATTAGAAAAAACAAAATTTTGCACAATGGCAGGCCTCTCAACGGGCTAGGTTTCAGGCAGGGTAGGCCCCTCATGGGGGCAGTGGCTCCCAGGTGTTCCACCAAAAACCGCTAGGCATGGCCCGTTTTTTTTTTTTTTTTTTTTTTAATCTAGGAACAAGAATTTTTGCACTTCGGTTGAAATTCACTCATGCCAGGCAATAAGCGTGGGTGGACCCTTGAGGGACACTCCCCGCAAGGCTGGTGGTCTCAGCCAAAGTTATTATGCAGGACCAAAACGTTTAAGCAAAGACATGATGTCTGGCATATTGACAGATGTTCATCCCGGTTGTGTTCTGGGAAGGATGGAACAGGGATGGGGGCCTCCCCCACGAGCCCCAGCAGAGTTACTGTGCATATCCACAGTTTTTAATCTAAGAAAGCGAAATTTTGCATATTGGTTGTCGCTTACACCGGCCACGTTTTAGGCATGGTAAGACCTCAACGACTACCTCTCATGGGCAGAGGGGGGGGGGGAGGTCAAGTGGAAAGTGCCATAGTTTTTTTCTTTTTTTTTTCCTTTATTTAACAATATGGAATTTTGCACAGTAGATCTTTGCTGGAACTACATTTTAGGTAGTGTGATACCTCCGAAGGCCACCCCTCATAGGGGGGATGGCCCCTAGAGGTACTGACCAAAACCTTTATGCATGGTCATGGTTTTTAACCTAAGTATACGAAATTTTGCATTCTGGTAGACGTTCGCCCTGGCCATGTTTTAGGCAAGGCGGGATCTCCTATAGCCATCCCCCCCAAGCGAGAAGTGCCCCCATGAGGGGGGGGAGTACAATAGTTTTTATGTAGGTACACAAAATTTTGCACAGTAACAGACCTTCACCCAGACCAGAGTTTATAGAGGATGGGACCCTCGGGGGTTTGCCCCTCCACTCCCCGGTACATAATTATTTCTTTCCTTTTACAATATTGCAGGGATGGTTGCCTCTATCAAAGGAGTGCTTTGTCTTATTAGTCTCTTGTAGTTACAGGGTTACTGAAAGCTATATCTGGCCCATCCAGTTCGAAAATTCTCTCCTTAACAGAATGAAATCGTCTGGTGGCAACAAGAGCAAAACACAGATTACATCACAGGACTGAAAGGGTTAAAGAGGCTAGTGTCCCTGAAATGGCTTGTGAGCGACAGAATAATGCATTATTTTATTTGTTAGCTGCAAAACACCTAGTTCAGTTCAGTGAGGATAAAAGAGGCAGGAATAGTGCCTGCAAACTGATACTTACGTATAAAGTGCATTAATCTCCCCTCCACACGTCAGTTTTATTTTATTTTGGCCAACCCCAAATGATGTTACTTAGCTGAGGGTCACTAAGGGAGCCTAAGATGACGCATTTCTCTCTTAGCTGGTAGGTTAATACTCCTACCTACCATTTTTTTTTTTTTTTCATGAATCTGAAACTTATAATATTGGCTTTGTAGCTTGTATGGTGAAAGTCCTTCGTATGGTGAAAGTCATGTTTATGTCAAGGGGGAGGGTTTAGCATTCTGTAGCTGTTGTGGTTGTTCTTTTAATACTGCAAATCATGCAATTGAGCAGACACCAATATTTTGGGGAACATTATACCACCAAAATAAACCTCTGTCAAAATTTGATTGTCAAACATCTTGATTCCCCCTCCTACCCTTTCCCTCCCCTTATCCCCTTCCCTGAGGCCCAGCATAACTGGGTTACAGGGCATTCCAGTAACACCAAGTCACCTAGCGGGGAGGAAAGTGAAGCAGGAGGGTGAAAATAAGTAAACGATAAATCCTCCCTCATGACAAATAGGCCTTTCGCCATACTGGCCGCTAAGCCAGGATTATGACAAAGATAGAGAATTCGGCGATCTGTAACTGCTTACCAAAGCACTAGAGGCAAAAGGATTAGAGGGAACCCTGCTTTCTTCCTATCTTTTTTAGGTTTACAGTAGGATGAAACCGGGATGTATCATGTCCCATGTACCGTGTGCGTGGAAATATAGTGCAGCGTATTGTCACAAGTTTCACCGTTTACTTGAAGACTTTTCTGTAACAACATCATGGAAGCAAGGACTATTTTTAATGTTTTCTGTCCTAAACATATCGTAGTAAATCAGACAGAAATGAGTCTCACATGACACCATACTGAAATACACAGTGTTGTGGTCTTTCTGTATGATTACCACAGAATAAGTAAGACACTGTCACTTACGAACGGGAAGCAATGTGTTTGGCTTTCCTTCTCCCGTCATGAACTTTCACTTTCTCTGCCTCGCCACTGGTCTCTGCACCTGCTCATCTGCTTTGGGTAGAGGTGCATAAGTTGGAAGTGAGTAAAGTTGCCCGTAGAGATATTTGTAGTGAATGTCTCTTCTTTGAGCACTGCAATGTAATGGATGTACAGTCTTAGTGTTGCCACTGAACAACGAGTGATTATACTCCTTCCAGGCTGGCATTATGAGAGGTTTCAGCCTGAAGACCTCCCTGTCCTTCCTAATTAACTGTATCGGGAATAGTGCCCGAAACACCGCTGATCCATTCTGAGAAAACGTGGTCCACCAGGGAAACATGTAAGAGCCCTAAACTGTGACTCCCTCCCGCTTGATCCTAGAGTCAGTAGGAAAAGGGTCATTTTCCTGTGGTGATCCGCTGATGGTGTGTAGGTTGGGGAAAGTTACAAATAGGCCTGGGTACTGATCCTATGTATTTTCTCATCAGGGCAGAAAATAGAGACGTGCCCAATTCCTGCTTGCCTGCACAGTAGGGCGGCAAAGTCGGGTGCCCCCTTTTCGTATTCTCATCCTGTGCTGTAACCATACTATGCAGCAGATGGTTATGGTGTGGAGCCCTAGTTTGGTTCTACATTCGTACTGATGCTGCATACTGTGCTGAGGATTCATAAAGGCACGGAGGTTTGCTGTGAAATCCAATGGAAGTCCTACTGAGCACTGTGCTGTGGACTCAACATTAACTGGAGGCCTGCTGAGCACTATAATGTACTCACACTATGTCCTGCTCTGCAAATTCACTAAATGATGCGTAACCCTGATACTGTGTCACCACAGCACTCCAGTTGCACAGTGTACTGTGGTTTTATATGATACAGAGACCGGGCTGGCGAATGCCAGAATGAAGAAGTATGTGGGAAGGAAAGCTTTTTCTTTGCTCTGCTCTCAGACATAGTAAGATCCTTTACGTCCTATCATTGACACTCTGAGGCACATCAAACGTACACTGACATCAAATGGCCAAACTGCACAGTGTTGGGGAGGTTATCTGCATGGTACGTGAATTAAACACCTCGCTAGCATATCTCGTCCATGCAGCGTGTTCACTAAGCTATCTCGGTGTGGCAACGCCCACACGGATTCGATGCATGGGAAAGCAGAAGTCAAAGATTCTTGTGGCTAGGCTTTTCCAACCTAATATCCCATCTGCGTCACGTGGATGCAGTAGATAAATGAACCACTGCATAAGGGCCCAACAGACTATCAGTCTTTCTTGCTTTTATAAACTCTCAGTGACTGATTCTCAGTTTCCCTTACCGGACGCTGGCATTTCACCTGCCTCGGTAGGAAGCACAGGAGCATGTAAGTGCTCAGGTGTAGAGCAGCATGCCATCCACCTCTTCACTTTCCATCAAGCCTCCCCCTTCCCTCTTCCCCCCCTCTCCTCCTTTCTTTTCCTGCTGTAGTATAATAGAGGCAACTTGGGGACATGGCTCGGTACCATAACTTTACTAGGGAGACTTTTAGCGCCTCCTAATGAACTGGTATGGTGACAGGCTTGCAACTCTTTCCTTGTACGAGGTTTGTCCAGGTGGAGAGATGAAGAAGCTCCTCTCCCAGGTACAAGCCAGACTTTGTACAGAAATGGAGGGCAGAGCTCTAGCCTGACTGGTATTGCATTGTAAGAGAGACCCTTTGCTTGCTGTATAATTTCTACAACTGTGAGCGAGCAGTGGCAGACTACTTCCCATCAGAGAAATACAAACATGCCGTATCCCCACACCTATCCTTACTCTAGGAACCAGATGCAAAACGGAGATCTGACTGGTGGGCCTTTGTGGGCTGCTTCTTTTTGTGATTCTGTTATGTGCTGTGGCCAAAAGAGCCTCTAAGTATTGTGGCAATCCAACACGGCATCATGTCATTAATGATTAGAGGATTCTGATGACCGAAGAATGAACCCTTCTCCCCATTATGAGAAATTTATTATGCAGATGACTTACAGCTGTATTGTTACATGGGCTTGGTTTCCAACTGGTGCAGCTACTTAGTCACTCCTCCACTGGTGAGGGGAAGCAATGTGGTGCAAGCTTTTCCAGCTGATGAAGCTGCTTAGTCACTTCTCTGGTGAAGGGAAGCAATGTGATGCAAGCTCTTCCATGTACCATCATTCAGCGATCTCTACGGTGCCACCCTGGCTTCATAGTGTGTTCGTATCGCGCTCTTGATGCATCCGGCGCTGCCTATGGCGAGATCCTTCATCTGTTTCCCACTCACATGACTGTGCAGAACAGGATGGTGTGTAGTAATGGGGAGTGGATGATGGGGAAGAGAAAACCAATGTGAAGTGATTGGTGGAAGAAAAGCCTGTTTAGCTGGTGTGAGGTGAAGCAGACGTGGAACCGAGCAGGGTGGTGAAGTACCGACTCTGCAAAAGAAACTGACTACATCGGGCATAAGGTAACCAAAAATCACACTCCAGGGATTATATTAATGATGCACAAAAAAGTATGCAGTGCAACGGCATCCTAACACTTGGTCATGTTGCCCTGGGCCTCAGTTACAATCTGGAGGCGTTTGAGGATGCGTTCTGTTAAATTTTGGGGGTATTCGGCATTCATCTCCTTTGCCCACATGTTGTAAATCATCCATAAGACAAAACAGTGATGAAGTGTTACATGTTGTAAGCTTGTCCTTCATATAATTTTATCGCCTTGTTCTTCATTTAATTCCATGCATTTTCGATAGAATTCAAATCCAGAGAGTTACATGTCCAATCCAGCACTTCAGTGTCATAATATGAGAGGAATTTCATAACCCTGTTTGCATTGTGACCAGTGGCAGAGTCCTGCATAAAATGCGTGCAACCATGAATGTCATAAAATTGCAGGAGATGATTGTTCAGCACCTGCATATGCCGGTTAGCATTCATCGTCATGTTATTAGGAAGAAAGTATAGACCTCCCCTTCCCATCTTCCTGCTAAAACAGCTCTACACCGTTACACAATCACCGTGCTTGATAGTCTTCTGTTTATAGAGGGGGTCATAGTGACTGTTGTTGCAAGGCCTCCTTACCCGACTAAAACGAGGATGAAAACTCATAAAGATGCTCTTGTCAGAGAACATCACCTTCTTCCAGTCTTCTGAGGTCCAATCTTTGTATTTTCTTGCAAAGTCAAGCGTTTCAGGTGCATTTTATTGGTTAGAAGAGGTTTCTTGGCTGGTAACCGTGATAGCAGCTTCAGGTCCTTTTGCAACTGGTGTTTGATGGCAGGAATAAAGACAGCTTGTAGGAGCTTGGGATGATTATGAGCTGTGCAACCGTAATATTAGGAGTTTTAAGCACCTCATGCACCTGAAGCCTTCGGTGTCATGCGATGTTGTCCTGGACAAGGTTTTCTTGGCAGGACATTTGGTATCAGGCCAAGGGCACTCTCCTCACCGACCGTTCTGACCATTTTGTTTGTTGTGCTATTTCTATGATAGGGATGTTCTCCTGTTTCCAGGCGAGAATACTAGCCTTAGCTTCATTAGTTAGATAGGTAGCACCCATATATAATCACTAGAGTGCACACAGTAATATCAAGTACAGCAGGAAGCAATATCCAAGGGTTCTAGCTCGGAGTGAAATCTGCAATACTACCCCATAGTTCAGCTAGTGGGTGGCTGAGTTAGGCTTGAACACAGCATTTGCTAGAAGGAAGCCAGATTCAGGGTTCGGGGGGCCGGTGCGGTTACAGCAGTAGCAGCAGCCCAACCGTAGTGGCAGCAGCAGCAGCAGCAGGCCACCAGCGGCGGCAGCCCGGCAGCAGCAGCAGCAACAGCAGCCCAGATACACAGAAGCCCAGCAGCAGCAGCTGCCCACCACCACCAGCAGCGGCAGCAGCAGCCATCCCCCCCACCTTTCAACCTCGCACCTAATTCGCCTATTCTACCGACGGACTTCATGTGCCCGTGTCCATACTAAAATTATATAGATGAACGAATCTAAAACAACAACAACAACAAGCCAGATGTCATCAGACAGAAAACGAGCTGATAGTATGGCATGCTTTCCAAATGAAACAGGCCACTCCTGGCCATTGTATTTTGAGGCAGAGTGGCCAGTTTCTCTCGTGGAGTCTGTACAACCTGCCGAGTACGTGAATACAGGCTGGAGCAGTCATGCAGCTGTATAATAAAGGCACTCCTAAGTGCATACCTTAAGATACTTGTTCATGTGGTGTTTAGGACTACCCCAAATGACGTTCCTGTTCATGTTTGTCGGGCACGTTCTTCACTGTTCCTCAGCAAATCCAGCAGGACGAGAAGGCGGGGTGGCTGCATCCAGAGAGCATTCCCCCTTCCCCCTCCTCCTCTTGTCACCTGGCAGGGTCCGGGGATGGAACAGTCATGGCCCCGAGGGGCTAGTGAGCACTTCCCGCCTTGGCAGAACCCAGCAAGACGACATGTCAGGATGAGAAATGTGGGTTGGCCACTAGTGATGGACAATATCATATATATATATATATATATATATATATATATATATATATATATATATATATATATATATGTGTGTGTGTGTGTGTGTGTGTGTGTGTGTGTGTGTAATTCACTGGGTCGGTCAGGATCACTTGATGGTCGTGATCGTCAGCTTTTTACCCTCCAGAAGGGAGCTGAGAGCTCATATAGTCCGATCTAAGGGCAAGGCTGTGACCTTCACACGCGCACACACCCGTCCCCTTGCTCTAGGGGGACAGTAACCACCCACTTCGTCAGTGAAACTTTTCGCAACCCGAGCGAGGCGCGAACTCCCGTCTACTAGTTGGCAAGCGAGAACGTTACCACTGCACCAGCGAGCGGTGTGTGTGTGTGTGTGTGTGTGTGTGTGTGTGTGTGTGTGTGTGTGTGTGTGTGTGTGTGTATAACCGTAATTTATTGCACAAATAGGCAAGCAAAGAAAAACAAATTTTTGACTACCAACTATGATGCTGAATCAGGAGTGAGCCCTTCTGACTACTGATCCTTTGCTGATAAATTTAGTAAACAAAAATTGTGGTCACCATGATGATGCTTTTCTATGATCACCCTAGGGTGGGAAAGGAGGTCCGGATGATGATGATGATGATGATGATGATGACTTTCTTCAAATGGACTTCATTGCTAAGATTGAACAGGAAGAAAACATTTAGTGGCTATCATGATGTTCCTCCACTTTATGGGTGAGTTCTTCCAGATTCGGCTTATGATGATAGATAGAGCACAATGCAAATCATGCTGAGGATCCAGACGATTCCTTGAGGTAGTCCTGATCGTCACAAGAGCTGAAAATCTTTGTTCTCAGAGGAATATGGCTGGAAAAGGGAGAAGAGCCTTTTCAGCCTCACGAGTCAGAATAGGCTTATCCTTGAATTGAGCCCAGAGTTCAGAGTACGAGAGACTTGCAAAACGTTACTTCTGCATCTGATTTTCCTGGAGATTTATAAATTCTGCTTGAAAACCTGGGATATCTCCTCCAGCTTCACTGACGTTCACACCGAACACATTCCTGACCCAGCTATGTTGACACAGGTCGACATTTTCCGACAAATATCTGTCCATTTCCTCCTGAAACTTCTTCAAATGATCTTGAAAAAACACTATAACATCAGCAAGGGCTACTGCTGACGAATCTTTGAGCAATGCACTCAGCTGTGGAAAAGCAGCTGTTTTTTCCCTGGCTAATCTTTCTCTCCAAACTGCAAGTTTCTTCCTGAACGATGCAATTTTTTCACTGATGCCCACCATAGTTTGACTTCGGTCTTGCATGTCTGAGTTCAGTTCATTCAGGTGCTTGAAGATGTCGCCTAAATAAGTTAGCTTTGCCACCCAAGCAGTATATTTGAAGCAATCAGCCAGCTTATGCTTCTTTTCCTGGAGAAAAACTTTTATTTTAGTTTTCAGTTCAATAACCCGTCCAAGGATGTGCCCTTGAGACAGCCAGCGGACATCAGCATGGAAAAGTAAGTCCTGGTCATGTGACCCAGTCTCTTCACACATTTTATGGAAAATGCATGAGTTCAGATCTCTGACCTTGATAAAATTCACAGTTCGGATAATATCATTCAGAACTACATGGAGCTCCTGCTGGAGATTTTGAGAGGACAAGTTTTCCTGATGAAAGAAACAGTGAATTACAGTATTATGACATCTGTGTTTTCTTTTTTAATTCGTGGCAGAACGTACATGACTTCCCATCACAGATGGAGCTCCATCAGTACACACAGCCAAACAGTCCAACCAGTCTATGTGTTTCTTGAAAAAACTGTCCACTATAACAAAGATGTCTCCTCCAGCGGTGGCGGTTGGCAGGGCACAACAGAACATAAATTCCTTCAGAATTCTACCATCTCTGAACGTCACAAAAACCCTGAGTTGAGGTTTGGCAACAATGTCCACAGATTCATCTATCTGCAATGAAACTTCTACTTTTAATAGTACAATTAGTTGATCCAAAATATCTAACAGCATGAGATCCATTTGACGTTTGATGCTGTTGTTAGAAAGTGGCACCAATTCACCCTTCCTAGCAACATCTGTTTCACAAATTGTTTTCACCATAGCTACTGCTGCTGGCTTGACCAGTTCCTCTCCAATGTTATGAGGTTTTTGCACTGTGCAATACGCCATGCCGCTTCAAAGTATACCAAGAAAGCTTTCTCCAAAGAAAAAGCTGAGCCAGAAGGAGCAGCGGTCCGACTTTGTCTTACCTGTTCTTTCTTGTTTTATACTGCACTTGTTGTTTGCACTGAGCCATCGTTCTCTCTTAAATTCAAACCTGAAATGAATATATAGCCAGTGGCGTACCTGAGAGGGGTGGGGGGCTGTTTGAAACTGCCCCCCGGGCCCCCAATTGAGGGTGGCCCCAAAAAGCCTTAAAAATTTACAAGCTTTTTTATTAATATTTAATATATATATATATATATATATCATCCCGACAATCCCGGCTGAGATATTAGATGAGTTTTGAGAATTAGGGGGGCTAGGTTCTTTGCAGGGCCCACCCTCCAGGAGGGAGGGCCCCGCAAAGAACCTAGCCCCCCGGGCCCCCAAATCTCTAGGGGGACCCCGCAAAGAACCTAGCCCCCCGGTTCCCCAAATCTCTAGGTACGCCCATGTATATGAGGTATGTAGTGTCCACTAACGAAACTTATAATTTAGTGAAACGCATTTTGTTATTGGACAACTAGGGTTCTAATAAAATGCATCTTGTAATGACACAAACAGCAATGCAAGTAAAATTGAAATATGCAGTGGAGAGATATCATATATTAATGGAGGACACCAACTGAGAATCGTTTAAGCCAGTACACTCATGTTACTGTAGCTGCGTAATGTGTTGGAGCACATGGGATAGATTTGTTAAGCCAATTTAGAGGATGAGAGAAATTAAACCAAAGGAAGCCTGAAAAAATGTCAAGAAATCCAGAAACTACTGTGTTCTGCCATTAACCTCAGCTGTCTGCTAGCGAAACGCATTATATATATATATATATATATATATATATATATATATATATATATATATATATATATATATATATATATATATATATATATATATATATATATATATATATATATATATATATATATATATATATATATATAGTTATGAAGGCCGATTTGCCAGTTAGGTAGTTTCGTACCTTCGAGACGTTTCTCGTACCGTAAGTTCCTGTACGAGTCATCAGAGTTGCCAATTTGCCTGCTGTTTGAGAGCATACTTATTTCGTAAGTTATGCATTTATTTTTGTGCTCTTTTTCATTACAATGTTTTATTTAAGTGATTGCTTGTTAAATTATGTAGTTTAAGATCATATTGTTAATGACTTAGAGTGTTATGTAATGTAAGACAACACTGGCATGTTTTGGGCTGTTTCCGAGTTGTCAACTGTTGCACATCGAGAGTATACTCGTAGAATGTAGACGTTTCTGGAACAATGCAAGCCTATATAAGGATGGGGAAGAGATTAGTCAGTCAGTCAGTCGGTTTGGAGTTCAGTCGGGTTTCAGATCAGTTTGTGTGATGTGCAGTCAGTTTGAGTGTAGAGTCAGTGCAGTGCTGTTAATGAAGTTTGTGAAGAGTTGCTGGCAGGCATTAGGTGTTATTACTGTAAGTGAAGATTGTATATTTTTGGTACTTGTGAAAACAGTGGCAAACAGTGACGGGTTATTGATGTTTCTATATCATTGGTACATGAGAAAACAGTGAAGTGTCAAGCATTAAGTGTGATAACTGTGAAGTGTTGTGAAGCATTGTGATAGCAGTAGTAAAGTGTGTATAGCTCCAGTGTTTGTGAGAACAGTGAAGTTGGAAAGCATTAAGTGGAATTATTTGGAAAATAAAGACAGTGAACTTTAAGAAGCCAGTGTTTATTTTTGCCTCACCTGATCTTGTGTATTGCACACCTAAAGGCTGTCCATAGGAAGAACAACTCACTGGGCAACGTCCTTTCTGTGCTGTATTACTGCTGTTGGAGCCTGTGGCAGTGTGGGACGAGGACATAACACTGGTGTCAGGAGTGGGATTATTATTTCAGGGCTGCAGTGAGGCTTATCTTCGACATGGAGCAAGAAGGTGTCCAGACAAGAGGCCAAGCTAGGCAGGAAGAGGCATCGCTGGATGGAATTATGAAACTATTACAAGCACTACAAGCACATATACAGGCACGGAGTGAACAACTAGAGGCACAAAATGAAGAGCTCAGGAACGAATTTACAGAACAGCTACAAGCACAAAGTGCCCAACTACAGGCAGCACAGAATGAAGGACAGAAAGAACTCAAAGAACAATTTCAGGCCCGAATCGAAGAACTGAATGAGTTCAGGACGAAATCAAAGAACTATTTCAGGCAAATAAGCAACAACTAGAGGCACAACGTGAAGAACAAAAAGAACGATATAAGCAACTTCAAGAGGCATCAGAGGAGCAACAGAGAGAATTACAACCGAGGGTGCAAGGACAGCTAGATGCATTCATAGGGGAAATGAAGGAAGAACAGCAATAGCTTAAGGAGGAACTAGATGCCAAACTAGAGCAGCAGAAGCATGAGGTATGCAATAATGTGATGGAGTGTAAATAGCATGTAGATGACCAGTTGAAGACAGTTAGTGAGGAAATAGTGACAGAGTGCAAACATCATGGGGACAACCAGCTGAAGATCAGTGAGGGAATTGTGATAGAGTCCAGACAGCATGTAGATAACCAGTTGAAGCATGTAGTTTACCATGTGAAGATAATTAGTGAGAAAATGGAGGCTGTAGAGAAATACTGCACTGCTGAGCCTCAAATTAATGTACAGAGAGCATATGAAAGGAGTGGACAGTGTATGATGAATCTTGGCGGATCCTGGGCATCTGAAGATGGCATCGTAGGGTTGAATAATCAGAATGTTGGAGGTTCAAGTCCTGGACATAATTATGATGCCTCAGTTTTTAGGCCCCAAACCAGTGAAGTGCATGGCTATGATGGGGATCCAGTTAAGAATAAACCACAAGAAAGTGATGGTAGAGTATCTTGGGAAGCTTACCGAGCACAGTTTGAGTTACATGCGGATCAGAAGGCTGCAGAAGACCTACCACTAAAGAAATGCAAGAGAACCTTGATGAATAGTGTGCAAGAAGACAGAAAGACAGACGACATGCAGTGTAGTAGGAATGGGAATCATAGAAAGAAATGCTGCTGTACTGTAGTGATGGGGCCAGCATCGGACGGAGAAGACCTGGGGAAGATGCAGATGGAGGGTGCAGATTTGCAACTGGTACTGGAGTGGCTGCAGCGGAGTGCAGTGTGACCATCATGGGGAGGAGTTTCCAGGTTGGGCCCTGCAACTGGGAGCTGCTGGAGTCAGTGGGACCTTCTTCATTGCAACGGACTACTGGAGCATCAGGGAGAGACGCCCAACGGCCTCAGCGGGTGTTGGCAACTGGTGGTTCTGAAGAAGATGAGGTCTGAGATCTTGGATAAGTCTTATATCCATATCACTGCTGGGCACCTGGGAGTGAAGACAATTTTAAGCTGGCTGCAACACAAGTTCTAATGGATTGGCATGCATCAGGATGTTGGAGAGTGGTGTCGGACCTGTAATGTGTGCTGTGTCAAGATGAGAACCAAGACCTTCCAGGTGGAGTGGACTGTGTGGAGGAACAAGGACATCGTTGGAAGCGGCATAGAAGAAGACCTGATAAGTTGAAGGATTATTTTGTGTACAGCTGGATGTTTCATTAGGATTAAGGTTTATGTTTGTATATACTGTGTAGTTTTGTCGGGACGACAAAGAACTAGGGAGTGGATAGTGTTATGAAGGGGGATTTGCCAGTTAGGTAGTCTCGTACCTTCGAGACGTTTCTCATACGGTAAGTTCCTGTACAAGTCATCAGAGTTGCCGGTTTCCCCGCTGTTTGAGAGCATACTTATTTCGTAAGCTATGCATTTATTTTTGCGCTCTTTTTCTTTACAATGTTTTATTTCAGTGATTGCTTGTTAAATTATGTTTTATAAGTTCGTATGGTTAATGATTTAGTGTTATATAATGTAAGACAACACTGGCATGTTTTTGGCTGTTTCCGAGTTGTCAACTGTTGCACATCGAGAGTATACTCATATAATGTAGACGTTTCTGGAACAATGCAAGCCTATATAAGGATGGGGAAGAGATTAGTCAGTCAGTCGGTCTGGAGTTCAGTTGGGTTTCAGGTCAGTTTGTGTGAAGTGCAGTCAATTTGAGTGTAGTGTCAGTGCCGTGCTGTTAGTGAAGTTTGTGAAGAGTTGCTGGCAGGCATTAAGTGTAATTATTGTCAGTGAAGATTGTATATTTTTGGTACTTGTGAAAACAGTGGCAAACAGTGACGGGTTATTGATGTTTCTACAGTATATCATTGGTACATGAGAAAACAGTGAAGTGTCAAGCATTAAGTGTGATAACTGTGAAGTGTTGTGAAGCATTGTGATAGCAGTAGTAAAGTGTGTATAGCTCCAGTGTTTGTAAGAACAGTGAAGTTGGAAAGCATTAAGTGGAACTGTTTGGAAAATGAAGACAGTGAACTTTAAGGAGCCAGTGTTAATTTTTGCCTCAGCTGATCTTGTGTACTGCACACCTAAAGGGTGTCCATAGGAAGAACAACTCACTGGGCAACGTCCTTTCTGTACTGTACTACTGCTGTTGGAGCCTGTGGCAATGTGGGACGAGGACGTAACAATATATATCAAATGTGGCATAACACTTATTATTTATTTATTTATTTTTCGAAATATGTTAGGAGACAGATTGAAAACTAGAGATCACCAGTATAATTAATTTTTAAAAAAATCATAACTACTACAACTACGGCAACTACTACTACTGCTACTAAGTAATAATGATGATGATGATGGTAATAATAATTGTTTTGCTAGGTGTTTAAGGGTCGGCCTCCCCTCCCTTGAACGCCTATTCTGCAGCTGGGTTCCCTTTCTAGACCGGAGCTTAGTAAACAAAGAGGGACACAGGGCACAAAAACTCAGGGCAACAACCTTACACGTATATTGATAAATTCTACATGTGGAACAGGTAGATGTCACAAACAAGAATCTAGGTAATTACATAACATGTATTGAGATCGGAAGTTGCAGTGTCTCGCAGGATTCTGTTGAGACAATAGTTCAGGATAAAAATGTATAGTACAATGAACAGCACTTAAGGTGTTGGGCAGGGGAATCAGTGACTGTAACTTCGAAGGGAATTTACACTGTGGTTGGAATAGGTAGCATGGCTATAGGTCTTATGTCACGGAAGAATTATATTACTAGAACTGAGATACACATTCACGCAGGTCACTGTAATCACTGCTTGGCTTCTCTCGCCCTGTCACTGTTTCACTGTTGGTTTATACTTCCAGTATTGTGACACTGATAGAATCTGGGCTTAGTTTCCTTCTAGTATTCTAATACACTGTCCGATGTTTAGGTCAGTGTTTCACTGTTGGTCTATATTTCCAGCACTGTCACACTAATAGAATTTGGACTTAGTTTCCCTCTAGTATTCTAACACATTGCCTGATGTCTAGGTCACTGTTTCCCTGTCACTTCACTTCCATTGTCACTCACTGTCGGGACTGGACAGGGTGGCGGCATTAGCGAAGGCCAGTGAGAGAGCTCACAGTCCGGCTCCTGAAGGGGGCTGTGCTCCGCCAGGGGCCTCCATGTTCTGCGGCCATGGGATCACTTGTAGGGACGTCTTCTCTCGTCCGGGGCTGTGTGCGGCGAAGGGCCCCACATTGTTGGGGCTGGGAACTGGGGTCCAGCCCTTGGGACTGGGGCCAAAGAGTTTCCTGAAGTGCTCACTCAGGTGCCTGTCGTCTGCGTCAGGATGGGGAGTGATCTCACCCAGGGGTCCTGGGGGCGGCCTTGGGGGCCCGTCAGCTGCGGTCTCCTGCTGTCGGAGACGTCATCAGGGGTGGGCTGCAGTGTCGGCCTCTGTAGGAGTCCATCAGGTAGGGTCCCTCTGGAGCTGGCTGTGTGGAGAATAGCCCTGGAGATAATTCAGGGCCTCTCCACGGATCCTCGAAGCTGAGGCCTTCCTCCTGAAGGTTGCCTCGCTGGTGGTGGACAGTAGGGTCGTCTGCACCCCCGCCGGTCGGCAGTACTGATGGCAGAACGCCCTCTCGTGGTGGAGTCACGGGGCGAGGGGTTTTGGTGCTTCTCCCCGGCAGGGCTGCCGGCCGTCGCTGGGTTCCCGTGGGCAATGAAATGAGGGTGGCTACCGGCCATCCCTCCGTCGTAAGCACGGCTACCGGCCATCGCTTGGGCCTGACTCCCTGACAGGGATACAGGCGAAGTGCGGCTACCGGCTGTCGCTTGCCTGTAGGCGTGGCTACCGACCGTCACCTGAGCCCCTTATAGAGGATGACATGATGATGAGGAGCGGCTGGAGGCCGTCTCCTGCCGACGGGCGTGGCTACTGGCCATTGCCTGTGGCCCAGCTACAGGCCGTGGCCTTTTAAGGGCGTGGCTACAGGCTGTCGCCTGAGCCCGGCTACAGGCCATCGCTCTTAGGGAGAAGCGGCTACTGGCCATCTCCTGCAGGGCTGAGCAGCTGCAGGCCGTCTCTGGGAAGCCTTCCAAGCAGCTACCAGCCGTCTCTAGGAGGTCTGAGCAGCTACTGGCCGTCTCACAAAGGGCATGGCTGCTGGCTGTCATTGGGGTGCTGCTTGGAGATAAGGAAGTAGCTCCACCCTGATCCTATCGAGGGTCAGCTCACCCAAAGGGTAGTCTCCGTTTCCTGCTATGGTGGCAGTGGGCGAGTTCCAGGCCATAGGGGCGCTCAGCCCGGACAGATTTATGTCCCTGTCACCCATGGTTGTGTTGTGCTCTGTCTGCCCCTCCGTAGGCTCCTCCCTGGGGTGTTGTGCTGCCCTCAGTAACTATTCCCGGCATTTAATAATAATAATAATAATAATAATAATACATAAAGTATGCAATGAAAATTATTCTCAGAATACTATATACGAGTATACCTCTATGCTTTCAAACAGGAATTAGCAGTCAAATGGATAGTTATTTCTGATAACAAATTTGCAACAATTCGCCAATTTATATATATAACTATTAGATGCATATGAGCACTCTGCCCATGAATTTGAATGTAAATACAAATACCAAGATATAAGAATAATTTGAATAAAAAATAAACATAAGCCGCATTTTTGTCGTCCAAGCTGGCGGATCGGATTCGAAGCCATCTTCGGAGAAACCAAGCTGCGCCGTTTTTGTCGGCCAAAGTGATACGAAGCTGGCCCAAGCATTTGTCATCAAAACCAAGACCGTCTTCATAGCTCACCCAGGTGTGTTCAGGAGCAGTCTTGGTGTAGCTTGGGAAGAGTGAGATTGGCCAGCAAGGACATGTATAAATATCATGAAATTAGCACAATGTACATAAAATTAGGGCACAGGTGGCTAATATTAATGACATATAGGGCCAGTTCAGCATAAATAATGGCTCCATGTAAGTTGCATATTCGTCAGAAGATCCTCTTCGGCGAACCCCTCAGTTCACTTTGTGATCAGCACGTGTAATTTTTTGGTTCTACATATCCTCGACTGTTTTTGCGGACTGAAACCAAGCACCCCAAGACGTACTTCACATCCCAAGCTCCAGCTTGGATGACAAAACATGGCTATAAGTACTGAATTCGAATGCATTCGAATTTGAATACCCAATATGAGTAGCCTACCCTCATCTCTGCACCATACACTGTTCTGTCACATACTTTTTTCACTTATTCACAAATGCTCACCCGCAAGCTCAATGATAATAACTTTAATTGTAAAACACACTATGTGGTAGGTGGGGGCGCTCACCATCCACTCACTCGATGTAGTGCTGCTCTCGGTGCCCTCTCCTCTCTTCTATCCTTCTTTCCATCCATCCTCTTCTGTCTTTCTTTCCTTCATTCTTTCCTTTTCCTTCTGCCTGTGGGAAACTCTACACTGAGTGACAAGCCAAATGGTTTCCTGTACACCAGGAAACCATTTACTATGTTGGGTGGTAACCATATGGCCAAATTTTGGCACCTGGTGGTTTAGTGGGTAATTATTGCACTCCAGTCGGATTGAGCCGGTGAAGGTTTATATCTAAGGGGTGGTTGGGGTTGATTGCTCATGTAATGCCACTCAGGGATGAGTGAGGCTAGTCACTCATCTTAAATGTCGAGACCAACTGCCTAGCCCCTGGCTCCTACGCTCCTCATGGGCCAATGTAGGATTGGATGATAGATAGAAATAGTAAAACACACTCGTGTAGAATTTACCAACCTTATCATACCAGTCATAACAATAGATCTAATCATTAGCAAGTTTCCTTCCTTGAGTGAAAATTCCCAGGCTTAAGCCGTTTCCTCTATCAGACTATTAAACAGCCATACTACTCGTGAATTAGCTTGGCAATCACAGTAAATAAAAGAAAGAGGCAAACAAAACTTACATTATGATAACTGCGTATCACAGCATGTCAGTCATCCAACACAGCAACGAAAGAAGTAAGAAAAGATACTACATTTGCGTCAGGCTCCAGCTGCCTCAGCGTACAAGTATTGGACATGAACAGTCTCGAATACTTTAGGAGTTTTCATACATTTATCGATGCTGTATTATTCACAACCATTTCCCTCTTCCAGAGCCTCAGTGTTGCTTTATACTCCAATTTTGTGCTGTAAATATATTTCACTATTTTCCACTTTCAATATTTACTTTCTTATTTTTATTAGGACTGTTATTTTGTTTTCAAACCATCCCACGACCCTCAGGAACATCCTTGCGACCCTCATTTGGGTTGCGACCATGGGTTTGGGAACCACTGCTGTACAGTACTATATGTTCTGTGTCAGTACTGTATTGTATTTTATTCTTGATTTTAAACTTTTACTTATGGATAATATAATGGAAAGTTTTAGGATAGAGGTTCGAGACAGTGACACATTATCGGGCCTAATGCCGAATGGATAGCCGAATGAGGGCACCTATGCAATATCCGTCGTTCTGCAGTATCAGGCGTGGGGGTTGGGTGAATTGCTCTGGATAATTGATCTCTCTCTCTCTCTCTCTCTCTCTCTCTCTCTCTCTCTCTCTCTCTATCTATCTATCTATCTATCTATCTATCTATCTCTTTCATTATCATCATCCGGACCTCCTTTCCCTCTTCTGAGATAGAAAATATTGACTGTTTACAATAATTAGGGAGTAATCTTATGAATTCGGCTTTCAGGAAATTTATTCTATTAATCTTTTATATTTTATTATTCATCTCTGATATTTCAAAATTGTACTATATAGTAACTACTTTGTAAAAAATCGGTTACCAAACACAGACAGTAATTGGCGATTTATGCTCCAGTAACTGGTTTACCTGAATACTGAGAAGATAAAATAATTGGTAACTAAAAAGCTGATCTAATTTATGACTGGTATCAGTTATGTCCACCAGTATCAATGGCAGGAAGAGTTGGGAGTTCACAGCTCCCTGGAGCTCCTCTCTGCGGGAGAATGCCTGAGAGTATGGAATGCCCAGACTTAAGAGAGAAGATGGGAAGCAGAAGCATTGGCTTCACTCAGGTGCAGAGGAGAGATAGTGCTGGCTCCGACCTGGGGAGGGGGAGAGGTAGTGCTTGTGCCGACCAGGTGAAGGGGAGAGATAATGCTGGCTCCAACCTGAGGAGGCTGAGGAGAAGCACCGATTCCAATCTGGAGGGAAGACCTAGAGAAGGGGGGAGAGGCAGCACTTACTCGAACCTGCTGAAGGAGAGAGGTGATGACCCTACCACAAGGGGGAGAAAGGCATTGCTGTGAGTGCTAGGTGGTGCTGGAAGGGCTAGGTCTGTAGAACTGGCACTGTCCCGTCTAGGTGAGTCTGGTGATGTAAATGGGCATGCTGAGGATGCTTGGGCTCAGAAGCCTGATACCTGCGTGCCATAGGGTCTTATTTATCCCTGGCAAACTAGATTCTTTAACTTCAATAAGCTGGGGAGAGGAGTTATGACTGGGGTTGAGTGGCACTGAAGTGAGTTAATGATGGCTGTGAACAAGATCTGCATTGATGATTGCGCCTCTTCGCATCTCTACGGTCTGGGAAGTGTGGTTGTTGGTGAGTGGGAGTGGATGGTGTGAAGTGGCGGCACTACCTCTGATGCAGCAAGGAGGAGCAGTGGTATAACAAGCTTATCTGGGAATCCCCCAGCCACATGTTGCTGTGTCAGTCCAGGCGTTAATAGTGTAAACAAGGGGACTGGGATGAGGACTCACTGTCCCACTTCTTTTTTGTAGCCAGTTACCCTTTATGCAGGGCATGTCAATCTGAAGAAGAGGTTAGAGATGATGTGAATGCCTCCCACCATTCAAAGAGCCACGTGGTAGGTAGCGCTGGTGAGGCCGCCTCACTTTTCTTCATAGATGAACTTGACAGGGCTGGTAGGCTATGTGCTAGGTGGAGGCAGTCGCCTGGCCATCTGCCTGTACCTTGTTCCATGGAGCCATATTTGTCCTCGTGATACTAAAACCGTCTGTTTCTGGAAAAGCATTACACATAGGGTCGTTAGGCAACAGGCCAGGGTGTGAAGAGGTAGCCGTGTCACAATCTCTCCGTTGGTGACAGAACCCAGATTAACAGCCACATCATTATTCGACTTGTGCAACTTTGATTGAATCAGCATCCTCTTCCTCTGCACATGGGGTATGGGAGTTGCAGTAGCTTCAGCTGGCCTTTCAGAGGACCCTCGACATCCGCAGGCTGGCCTCAGGCCAGAGTTGTCAACCTGAAACTGAGTGGGGGAAAACTGGGTGTCAACAAACACACGAATACACATGGGGAGGAGAGGCCCCGTGCAGCTCAGAAATGAGCAGGAAAGGCAAGTTCAACCCTTGAACTGCAAGGAGAGAACAAGGAAAGCTGGAGTAGCCAAGGAAGACTGAACCACTCCCCCTAAGCCTCGACCTTTTAGTCCTTAAAACTTATCTGTCCCCATTGCCCTGCCCTCCAGACCCCAGATGCCCCAACCCCTAGCCACCCCAAGGGCCCTCATCCCACCCCACACACCGGCCTTGCCACCTCTCGACCCCCACGTTACTTTATGAGTGTTAAATGCAGTACAACTGATCAGCTCATCAGCTGTTAGTTCTGTTACAGTTCTTGGAGATGGTCCTTTGCAAGAATTTTTTTTTCTTACATTTCGTTAAATAAAAATATATATATATATATATATATATATATATATATATATATATATATATATATATATATATATATATATATATATATACAGTATATATACAGTATATATATATATATATATATATATATATATATATATATATATATATATATATATATATATATATATATATATATATATATATATATATATACTGTATATACATATATATATATATATATATATATATATATATATATATATATATATATATGTATATACAGTATATATATATATATATATATATATATATATATATATATATATATATATATAACAGTTTTTCTTAGACTTAATACTGTCACAGTTCATGTTATTGCTGTTGTGCTACCCCAGTCTGTCTGATCGAGCAGACTCATCAACCAGAGGCATGCATCAACCCTTGAAGGGCCATCCTGTGTAGTGAACCAATGTTCCCATGCAGCTGACACTCGCTGGTATTCGTGTGGGAGCTTTGGTTCCTGGGTGGACGCCGCATTTGCGTCTCCATTCAGTTAACTGGGGCACCATAGTATGTTCAAAGTAACCCCGTTACTTGGCTATATTGTTACCACCCAGCATTGTAAATTGTTTCCTGAGTTACAGGCAACCATTTGGCTTGTCACTCAGTGTAGACCCACCTGATGTGGAAAAAATAAGTGACAGGAAGGAGGGGAGAAACTGGAAGAGAGGAGGACAAACAGAAAAAGAATGATAGAAATGTAGCGAGAAGTAGGCAGCGCCCCCACCTATTACCTCACAGTTCTTGTAAATACTATAAATGTGTTAATAAATGTCTTTATGAATGTTTGGTACGGTACTTTGAAAGCCATTATAGGAAGGTTGTGATCCTTGGGGCATGCTTAGGGGAGTCATTAGGGTTGGCGACGGAGAAAGTTGAGGCAAAAAATTATTTCTACATATGTTCATTTATTTATATAATACAAAATTTTTAGAATGTGATGCGATGTTGGAGGGGAAACTGGCGCGTTATGATCATTTTATATTTTGGAAGATAAAGATAAAGCAGGAATAGTACCTAGGTAGGCTACCAAGTGAAAACTGATATTTGGTTAAGAGATCCAACAGCCTCCCGATGCAGCTTTACTGCATTACTGTGGCTAACACCAGATGATTTATTCAATTGAGCCTGAAAGTGTTACCCACTAATTCAAGTGATGTCAGTTACTGGCTTACTCTTGCTACTTTCAGACGACTTTATTCTAGGCAGGAAACCCTTCTCGAATTTGAGGAGTTAGACAATAATAGCCTCCACTTAACTGTTCACTATTAGAGTTCCATTCCAAGTTTAGTGAAAACGTTTGGAAGTAGCAAGAATAAACCAGTAGAATTCGTCACCTGAGTGAAAGAATTGATGCTGTGTTAATTTATCCTCTAGGCTAATGACCATGTCAGTTCTGCTATTTTATTCTCGCGAACACCAGACGATTCAGTTCGGTTGAGGCTGCGTAGAGGAGCACGGGAGAGTTGAAACTGTCTCCACTAACTCTTCCATGGCCACGTCAAATAACATAACTGCTAATAGGGCTGGCCTCAGACAATTTTGCCAAGATTAGGGCAAGTAAATGAGTGTTAATTTCAAGATGTACTGATCTTTCTACCACTGTCTCTCCTCACGACTGCACTCCTTCCCTACCTCTCTCAACTCCTTCCTCCTCATGAAGAGAGAACCTGTATTTTTTACACAGGTGTAGTGGTATGCTGCCTGGCTCTCACCTGAGAGTCCCGGGTTCGATTCCCGGCATATTGGTAATTTCTCTGATCCTTCCTCCTCACGTCTCCTCCCTTTCCCCTAAGGAGTCACCCTTTTCTCTACCTCTGTCTTCCCTCTCCTTAGACATCTCCAACCCTCCACACTTCCCTTCCCTATACTTTTTTCCTTTGATTGCCCTCCTAGATGTCTTCTCCTTTCCTCTCCCCGTCCCTCTCTATCCCTTCTACCTCACTCTTTCCCCTTCCTTTTCTTCCCTCTCCCCCTCCCCCTCCCGATGTCCGCGGTGTCCAACGCACAATTTCCGTGTCAGCCGATAAATGTCAGTCATATTTCAGATAAGCCTACCCCATCCCTCCCCTCCCCTCCCCTTCCCTCCTCCCCTCACTTCTCTCTCTCTCTCTCTCTCTCCTCTCTCTCTCTCTCTCTCCCGATTCCCCTTCCCACTTCAGTTCCCCTCCTCCTTTCCTTCCCTCCTCACCCCTCCCTGCTTCCTTCCATTTCCTCCCTTTGCCACTCCTCTTTTGCCACCCACTCCCCCTTCCTTTCCCTCACTTCTCTATCCTTCTTCCATGCTCCTCTCGCTCATTGCCTCACCTCTCCCCACCCCTAAATATTTTGCCTCAACGGCATTAACCATTCAGTACGATGACGTTGGACGATCTTATTTGGATTAAGCAAGACGTCTCGTACATGAAAGGGTTAGAAACTGCCATCAACCTTTTCAGTACAAAGCCACTGATTTTTGTCAGACCCACCCAGGGGTCAGGCCTTGAGACACAGGTGCCACTGCTCACTGAGATACTGGGATACCGATTATCTTACATCAACCAGCCCGGTGGCCTACACTACACGCCAGCCAATACTGTTGTGCCGCAAAACTGGTTCTTTGTCATGAACTGTAGGTTAGGCAAGTTTTGAAATGTTGGTGATTGGGCAAGTGGGTGGAGGAGGTTTAAATCTCATGGACTGGTGTTGGATGGGGGTCGGCGCCACTCTTGGACGCGTGCTTTGCGAGATATATAGGTTTCTCTAAAACTCAGTTCTGGTAAGTTTTAGTCTGTTAACCTGATGAGTTGAGCTTTGGTGGGCTTTGTCTGCAGACAGATAGCTGGATTTGTACTTGGGAGTAAAAATAGACCGATGGGTGGATGGATAAATATATATATATATATATATATATATATATATATATATATATATAAAACACAATATGCATAGTGGTGGGGTCTGATACTCTATGGTGTGATGCAGGAAGATGTCTCAAGAGTATCCGTCTCTCTCTCTCTCTCTCTCTCTCTCTCTCTCTTTTGTCAGATCCTCGTTCTTAAATTAACCGTTTCTAAGAGGGACTGACAGGAAACACCATGGCTCTTCTAGTTTCAGTATAATCATGCTACCTCCAGACGAATGTATCTGAGATCGTCAGGACATAAACTCCTTGAATCCATTAACGGCATCATATCTTATTCTTGCAATTACCAGACCATTTCATTAAGCTAAGGGAAGACTTCTGTAAGTGGAAAGGTGACTGTAGCTTTCATTATTCCCTTCAGTGCTGGAGATCCTTCCCAAACTGAATAATATTGGCTGATGATAACTAGAATGAAATAAAAACAATATCCTACGTCATCGAAGTGAAGGGATTGATCAGCAATCAGGACGTTAACACTCAGATTCCCACGACTTGGTCTCAGCTGAGTAAAATCGTGTGGTGTTAGCCGGAATAAATACTAGAGTTATACCAGCATTAACACTCAGGCTCCAATGGTTCACCTTCAGCTTACATAAATAAGTATCTGGTGTTGGCCGGAGTAGAATACTAGAGTTATCCCGACCTGCGAGAGTTACTGGTGACTACTAACACCCTCAGGTTCCTGTAGCTCACTCACTCGAATATAATCGTCTGGTGTTGCCTAGAAATGAATAGGCCATACTAAAGTTGTCCCGGCCATGAAAGATAGTAAGTAAACCAGTCACTGGATCAATAAGTAAAGCAATTGGCACATAAGTAAACTAGTAAATGAATCAATAAGCGAGCCAACCGGCATCAGTAAACAAGTAAATAACTCAATAAGTAAATCAGACCATCAGCAAACCAGTTAGTAAATCAACAGATAAACTAGTGAGAACGTAAGTAAAACAGCAAGTAAATCAATAAAATAAACCTGTCTTAAAACGGTAAACCAATTAAATAGGTAAAATATAGGCTACCAATTATAAATAAAAAGTATACCCATATGAATATCTATGTAGAACTAAGCCAAAAAGAAAACAGATCATATCCACGTTCTCCGACAATAAACCAAAAAGTAAACGAGTCAGAATATCCAAATAAACCACCAACAAACCAAAAAGGTTAACTATTTAATCAGAATATCTAAGTAAACCAAAATATAAACCAATTGGAATATCTAAGTAAACCAAAAGTGAACCAATCAGAATGTCTAAGTACACCAAAAGTAAACCATTTGGAATAAGTAAATCAGTAATAACCAAAAATTAAGCTTAAACTAAACCAGCAAGCCATTTAGAACATCTGTAAGCGAACTAAAAGTAAATCTATAATTACACTAGTTACGTCAGTAAATAAACCAATAAGTACGGTATACCAATTACAACACCAAGACGTAAAACAGTAAAGAAAACAGTACGTAAAATAATAAGTAATAAATGAGAAAAGCAATCAGAATATCAAATAGTAATCCAATAAAAAAGATAAATAAGCCTATGAGTAAACTTGTAGCTAATAAATAAGTAAACCAGTCAGAATAACAATTAAAATAACCAGACAATCAGTAAAGACATCATCATTCAAAGCGCGCACACACACACACACACACACACACACACACACACACACACACACACTGGTTTAATAATTACAAACAGGCAAGAAATGATTATACAAGAATAAGGAGGGAAGCCCTGTAATGCTGTGTTTTTAAGGCGACTTCTCGTCGTAAAAACACTAGCTACTGAAGCGGGGTCCTCTTTCTAGACCGGAAGTAAAGCACTAACAAAGGAACAGGACATAAAAACCAGGCAGTATACCTTAACACATCTATTACCTAGACCCTACTCGTAACAATACACATAGAATGATATTTAAGATACAGGGACACAGAGATACAGAGTTAACACTTGGCTTCACAGAATAATCATATGCAATACAATAATCACACAGGGAGATTGTGAGTGTTCTTTAATAGGATTCTTATGTCACTTGGAGGTAATATATAAATGGGATTGTTCACTTTAAGAATACACAAGGTTGGGAGTCTGGTTTACGGATATTACTATAAAAGAGGTAGGGTGCGGATAGCGACACTCGACACTGTCACCTTGTCACGGAGACACGTACACTTGGCTTTTGACTTGCCCGCGCCCTTACCTCGAGATTCACAGAAAACTCCCTGGTTCCTTAATATGGGGAGGGACTAAGATAATTCACAAAGTTCACTTTCTGCCCTGGTAGCACTAAGTTCTGATGGGCCACGGTTTACTATGTTTTCTTGCAGAGTCACTGTCACTGTTTTCCTCTGTTTCCTGGGTATAGTCACTGTTAGTCACACTTTAGGGTACAGGGAGGCTCTCTTGTCTGGGGGCCTCGACTTGAGAGGCGGCCCTCGTCTTAGGGCCGCGCCGGTGGGGTGCAGGGAGGCCCTTTGGTCTCGACCTGATAGGTGGCCCTCAGGACTGGGGCCGAACAGCCGGAGCAATCGGGCCTGTTTCTTCCGACTCCGGGGAGTGAGGGAGCCCGGATCACCTTCGTCGTGGGTTGTGGAGTCGAGCCTGGGCGTCCTGGGGCTGCAGGCACCAAGAGGGAGAGGCGCCGTCAGGACTGGACCGCGGCAGCGTCTCCTACGGGGCTCCGGCAGGAACAAGGAACTCCCGGGTGTGGGCGGTAAGCCCGATATCGGGCCTTGCCACCACTTTAGTGTCTCCTCCGGGGCTATATTCCAGGATGGCGACGAAGGGCTCCCCGAAGGGAAAGAGGCTGGAGGAGGACTCACGTTGCCCGTGGTCTCTCGGGTGTGTCTGGAGGCCGGAGCCGGGGGTCTCTTTCCCCTATTACACACTTTGGCTGTAGCCGTGAACTTGCCCGGTGTACGGGGGACACCTATAGGGTGATCGGGGTCGCCCTTTCGCCGCGGCTTGGGACCGCCGGCGTGGTGTTGCTCCCGTAGCAGGAGACAAGCCGGAGGGAGGGGCACAGAGGCCACACTCTCTCCAATACGGATCGAATCTACCTTCAGGGAATTCTCTACCCTGGTACGTGCCCCGGCCGGAGCCGAGTGTCTACCCATACAAAAGACAACTACCGGGCGAACTGGTTCGCCCGCACTCTGCTGCTTGGGACAGTCCACGGGGTGTCGCTTCCGTAATAGGGAAGTGCTACACGTACGGTAGCAGGGGCTCTTTACCCTGATCCGTATTCTGGCCATAGCCGAGAGTCGATCACCTCCCACAGGAACATCTGCCGGGCAACCGGGGTCACCCACACGCTGCAGCTTGGGACCATCCACGGGATGTTGCTCCTGAAGGGGAGAACAGCAGGAAAGGGATGCACTAAGGCAACTCTCTCTCCCTGGTGTGTTAAGGCCGGAGCCTGGGGTCGCCTTCCCCTTTACACACTCTATTAGGCCGCAGCCTAGGGTCGTCTTTCTCTCTTTACTTTTTATTAGGCCGTAGCCTTGGGCCTCTTGCCCTTGGGCCTCCTGCCCTAGAGGGTGTAACAAAGCCGTCAATACGGTGTTACCTGGGACTGAATTTATTTCAGTCCCACCCCTATTCTGTCGATCACTGCTCCGCCCGCACAGTAGTTCACTTCCCCTGATCACCTGGGGTTGGGGCACTTGCGGGGAATAGGGACCCAGGGCCGTGATGCCCTGATGACCCTCTTGCCCGGGGTCACTAACCTTACCGGTGTGTCCTCCTGGGGAGGTGGTGGGGTGGCGGCTCGGTGGTGGTGTGGGGGGTGGTGAGGTGGGAGGTCCTGCGGCGGGCACGGCGGGCATATTAAGCCCAAAAACATTTTGAGGAGGATATAATAAATAAAAGTAGTGATCAACCAAAGCTGTTTTACAGCTATATCAGAAGCAAAACCAAAGTAAAAGATATAATACAATCCATTACGGACGAGGGAATCACTTATACACAAGAGAAAGATATTTGTGAAGCACTAAATAAGAATTTCCAATTAGTTTTTACAGAAGAAAAAATTTTGAGAGGGACTATGTGGAACATGCATGTCCACACATACTACCAGATATACAAATAGCAGAAAAAGTAATACAGGAGGAGGTAAGTAGATTAGACAGAGGAAAAGCAAGTGGTCCTGATGAAATTTCATGTGTACTACGAGAATGTGCAAAGGAGTTAAGTAAACCATTATTTTTAATTTTCAAGAAATCCTTGAGTCAAGGTAAACTCCCTGATATTTGGAAGAAAGCAAATATTGTCCCCTTATTCAAGAAAGGAAATAGACAAAATCCGCTCAACTACCGACCAGTATCACTGACCAGTGTTGTAAGCAAGGTATTAGAAAAGCTTATAAGAAAAGCTTGGGTAAACCATCTAGAAGAACACAGTATGATAACAGAAAGACAGTTTGGTTTCAGAAAAGGAAAATCATGTGTTACTAATCTGTTGAGCTACAATGACAGAGTAACAAACACAATAGCCTACAGGAAAGGGAAGGATGGGTGGACAGTATATATTTAGATTTCAAGAAAGCTTTTGACACAGTACCACACCAAAGACTTTTATGGAAACTGTACCATCAAGGAGGAATTCAAGGCAAACTGTTTTGTTGGATGCAAGACTTTCTCATAAAAAGAGAAATGAGAACAGTACTAAGAGGAAACTACTCATCATGGAAAAAAGTGACTAGTGGAGTACCACAGAGTTCAGTGCTGGCACCAATCATGTTTTTAGTGTATATAAATGATATAAACAGTAACACTGTAAATGAGAGCTATCTGAATATGTTTGCAGATGATGCAAAAATACAAAGGAGAATTACTAACACAGACTCTTGTAAAGAGCTACAAGGAGAATTAAATAAATTTCATGAATGGAGTAGTACATGGCAAATGGAATTCAATGTGGACAAGTGTCATGTAATCAAGTTTGGTAAAAGTGGAAAAAGACCTGATTGGGATTATAAGTTAGGAAATAAAACCCTATACACATCAGAAAGAGAGAAAGACCTAGGTGTGATTATCATTAACAGACTATCTCCGGCTGACCACATCAGCGAGAAGGTACGGAACATGTATACACTGCTTGCAAATACGAGAATAGCATTCACATACATAAATGAAGACATGCTAAGAAGGATAATAACATCATTCATTAGACCAACCCTGGAATATGCATCAGTAGTCTGGAGTCCTCATCTCAAAAAGCACATAGACAAGATTGAAAAAGTTCAAAGGGCCGCTACAAGATGGATACCAAGCTTAAGGGACCTAAGCTACGAAGAAAGACTAAATAAACTGAATCTACGAACACTACAGGAGCGAAGGAAAAGAGGTGACATGATAATGCTATATAAGTGCATATCAGGGAAGGAGAAAATAGACATATATGATTACTTAACATATGGAGAAGCATCAGCAAGAGGACACTGCAAAAAACTGCATAAGAAGAGAGGTGATAAAGACGTAAGGAAATTCAGTTTCCCAAACAGAGCAATTGATCAATGGAATGCACTACCGAATGAAATAGTGTGTGCCAAAACAATTTACAAATTTAAGGATATGTACGATAAATATGGTTTAAGACACGGGACAGTACGAGCTTGACTCATTCCTGTAAAGATATAATTAGGTAAAAGAACAATTAGGTAAGAACACACACACACACACACACACACACACACACACACACACACACACACACACACACACACACACACACACACTAATCCTGAGACAGCCCTAGCATGTATTCAATATGGACGGTGGGTGTTAACGCCGAAGTGATGACATGTAGAGGTCCATGCAGGCTGTGAAGCCTATGCCCAGAGTCGGACACTATCTATCTATCTATCTATCTATATACCTAGGGTGCTTCCCCCAAGGAAAGGGAGGTAGCCGAGACAGGACGACTCACTCTCCATTTACTCATCCATTCAAACACATTTATTCGCATCTTAGCCCCACATAAAAAAAAAAAAAAAAAAAAAAATCACAAACTCTCATTCTCTAATATACTTAATCTCTAGTTCGTAACCCACCAATCTCCGTTTCCAAGTTAGTAGCTAAAATGCCCGCCGTGCCCGCCGCAGGACCTCCCACCTCACCACCCCCCACACCACCACTGAGCCGCCACCCCACCACCACCCCAGGAGGACACACCGGTGAGGTTAGTGACCCCGGGCAAGAGGGTCATCAGGGCATCACGGCCCTGAGCCCCTATTCCCCGCAAGTGCCCCAACCCCAGGTGATCAGGGGAACTGAACTACTGTGCGGGCGGGGCAGTGATCGTCAGACCAGGGGTGGGACTGAAGCTAATTCAGTCCCAGGTAACACCGTATTGACGGTCTTGTTACACCCTCTAGGGCAGGAGACCCAAGGGCAGGAGGCCCAAGGCTACGGCCTAAATAAAGAGAGATTGACAGACATAGGCTACGGCCTAACAGAGTGTGCAAAGGGGAAGGTGACCCCAGGCTCCGGCCGTAACACACTAAGGAGAGAGAGTTGCCCTCGTGCATCCCTCTCCAGTTGCTCTTCGGCTACGGCCAGAATACGGTCCAGGGTAGAGAGACCCTGCTACCGTACGTGTAGCGCTACCCAATTACGGAAGCGGCGTCCCGGGGTCAGTACCTTGCCGCAACGGACGTTAGTCGTCTTGCGTATGGGCAGACACTCGGCTCCGGCCGGGGCACGTACCAGGGTAGAGAATTCCCTGCAGGTAGGATCTGTCCGTATTGGAGAGAGTGTGGCCTCTGCGCCCCTCACTCCGGCTTGTCTCCTACTATGGGAGGAACACCACGCCGGCGGTACCTTGCCACGGCAAAAGGGCGACATCGATCACCCTATAGGTGTCCCCCGTACGCCAGGCAAGTTCACGGCTGCAGCCAAGGTGCACAATAGGGGAAGGAGATCCCCGGCTCAGGCCTACAGACACACTCAAGGGGCCACGAGTAGCGTGAGTCTTCCTTTAGCCTCTTTCCCTTCGGGGAGCCCTTCGTCGCCATCCGGGCATATAGGCCCGGAGGAGACACTAGAGTGGTGGCAAGGCCCGATATCGGACCTACCGCCCACACCCGGGAGTTCCTTGACCCTGCCGGAGCCCCACAGGAGACGCTTCTGCAGTCCAGCCCTGACGGCGCCTCACCCCCTGAGCACCCGCAGTCCCAGGACGCCCAGGCCCGCCGCCGCAGTCTACAATGAAGGCGATCCAGGCTCCCTCACTCCCCGGAGGCAGAGGAAACAGGCCCGACTGCTCCGGTTGTTCGGCCCCAGTCCCGAGGGCCACCAATCAGGTCGAGGCCCCCAGACCACAGGGCCTCCCTGCACCCCACCGGCACGGCCCTAGTACAGGGGCCGCCCCTCAGGTCGAGGCCCCAGACAGGTGAGCCTCCCTGACAGTAAGTGAAACTGTGAACTAGTAAAACCCAGGAAACAAGGGGAAGGACAGTGACAGTGACAGTGACCCAGAGTACAGTGATAGTGCTTACACAGAAAATATATTAAACAGTGGCCCACTAGAAACTAGGCCATCGGGGTAAGAAGTGTAATTTGTCAAATGATTTAGTCCCTCCCCGCATCAAGGAACCAGGGGGTTTTCTGTAAGTCTAGAGGTAGGTGCGCGGGCGAGTTGAAAGATAAGTTTACGTGTCTCCGTGACCAGGTGACAGTGTCGAGTGTCGCTATCCGCACCCTACCTCTATTATAGTAATATCCTCGAAACAGACTCTCAATCTCGGTATTCTTAAAGTGAACAACCCCAGTTTTATATTACCCTGAAGTGACATAAGAATTCCATACAATAATATAAAGTGAACAACCCCATTTGCATAATTACCTTCCAAGTGACATTAAAGAATACCCGCGATCTCCCTGTGTAATAGTGATAATATATATGATCATTCTGTGAAGCCAAGTGGAATCCTGTATCTCTGTTTCTCTATATACTAAATATCATTGTATGTACACTGTTATGAGTAGGGCCTAGGTAATAGATGTGATACGGTATACTGTCTGGTTTTTATGTCCTGTTCCTTTGTTAGTGCTTTACATCCGGTCTAGAAAGAGGACCCCGTTTCAGTAGCTCGTGTTTTTACGACGAGAAGTCGCCTTAAAAACACAGCATTACAGTAGCCTACAGTATATCACAACCGAAGTAGGCTATCTTCATTAGGCTACTTATTTCCAATCCTTGATCCAAGTCTCTTTCTGGTTTCCCATATTAGCTCTTTTCCACTCCTGTCTAAATCTCCCAGCCCGTTATTTCCACATACAATCAGTTATTTCTATTTTCAATCACTATTTTCCACTTTTAGTCAGTTTTTTTTTTTATTTTCACTTATTTCATTCCACATCCTGTCAGTTCTTACCGGTTAGTACGTTCTAGTTGATCAGTTCTTGCTAATTCCAATCAGTTCATTCCACTGTTAGTATTCGCTCAACTTCCAGTCAGATATTTCCACTATCTAATGCGTATCTCTCAGTCAGTTCTTCCCAAAATGTGAATCTCCCAGTCAGTTCTTCCCACTCCAAGTCAGTTTTTTTTTTTTTTTCCCTAAACTCAGGCAGTGCTTTCTACTCCGTAATGTGAATCTCCATTCAGATGTTCCTATTTGCTAGTCTGTTTTCTCTGGCTGACCCCGTACTGGACCAACCCTCAGGTGGACGAACACGCAGCCGCCCCAGCCAGACGGCACCCCCTGATGGCGCATCCTTCTCCGCCCTCACCATGGACCAGCTGCTTGTGTTCAACCTCTCACCATACGGCTACTGGAACCTCCACCTCACACTCAATGACCCCACAGATATATGGATGAACCTCACTAAGCCAAGGTATAGTGCATTAGTTTTGTACTAACATGACGAAGATCCTTAATCCCTTTCAGCCCAGTTTTGTCCAATTGTAGTTGGATTGGAGGGCTGATTTGACAAATAACCAAGGAGATTCGTTTCTTCCTCATAACTATGGTTTATTGAATTTCATGCTTCCACAGCTTAATATTAAAGTTGTGGAACTTGCCCGGTTTCATCACGTACAACTTGCCCGGTTTCATCGCGTACAACTGCAACCATACATTATATTGA
This sequence comes from Coenobita brevimanus, assembly GCF_032717465.1. Classification (NCBI taxonomy): domain Eukaryota; kingdom Metazoa; phylum Arthropoda; class Malacostraca; order Decapoda; family Coenobitidae; genus Coenobita; species Coenobita brevimanus. The sequence goes on along the minus strand of NC_136991.1, from coordinate 23,270,369 downwards.
AACAGTTCATTAGAAAAAAACAAGGCCATCTCGCACTAGCCAACCTCACCGATACCCGGATGAAGCTCACCAGGCCTAGGTAGGCGCAGTACAGTTACGGATATAAATACCTGTATTGACACACTTTAGTCATATTCTTTGTTCCACAGGAGACTTTATAGCACCTTTTCCTCAGCATTATTTATTTATTTTTTTCATAGTATACTTTTGTATCCTCATGTATGTTACTGATGGAAGTTATGTCGGTACTAAGATCATATAACAAAGTATAATATTATGTAGCAGACATAACAGATCGCTTAGTAAAAAGGGCCATCACGCCTACAACACCCAGAAAGCAACTTTCATTACGTAAAGTGACCACCTCAGACTCGGCTGTCCCGCCGATATGTACACGAATCTCACCAAGTCAAAAGAGGTACAGCTGAATTCACAAATGCATGGTACAGTGAGTGGTAAACTGTGTAGGATATGACAACAGTTATGAGTTTCTGTAAGCCATCATCAGTCTGACAGACTGAGTGACCCGGAACAACTTCTTCAGGGAGGTCAGACTTAAGTGTTAAACATTCCTCCATATCTGCAAAGAATGATGATTGAAGCCTCTGCACCGCGAGTGTCTGAGCTCAACCGTGCAGTATCTGAAAATTTAATTTATGCATATTATGTATGATACAGTATGACATCGTGAACGATAGGTACTAAGATGTGTGTATTGTTCATCTCGGATGAGGGTGCCAAAACTTGATTTGTAGTGACATTTTTGCCTTGTTCATGGTATATAGCTTTTTACTGACAAACAGCTTTATAAAAGCACTCAGATCCTCTCCCGGTCAGCATAACTGTTCTATGCCAGCATACCCCAGACAATTTTCTGCTGCTGTGTTTGAGTCACAGAAATATGGGTGAGTTAATAAGATGGATTAGATACGAGTGTTGCATATTATGATGCACACATGTATTATTACAAAAGAGCAAAGGAAGAGGAGGAGGAAGAAGTTAGAGCAGGGAAGAAAAGAGTAATTAATTGGAAGGGCTGTATATGATTATTGTGTCCTCATGGACAGTAAGTATGTATGGATAGTAAGATGATAGATTTGAGATTAGAACTAGGAAGAGTAACGATAAGAAAAGCACTCAGAAAGGTAGAGTAATGGGAGAAGAATTACAGTACACACACATAGACACATCTGAGGTTTGTTTAGACTACAACAACACGGGGATTGTAAGTATATACTTCGCACTTTTATTATTGCAAAATGGATACATACTTTAGTAAAGCAACTTTGGAAAAGAAAAGGGATAAAAGTAAAAAGCAAAATGATGATTTCTACCAAGAACTGGTTGAAGTGGAGACTCACAATAGACTGGTTGAACGTGTACCGTAAACAAACTAGAAATGGCTTTCAAAAATGGAATTGATGAAATAAAGAAGCAGATGCACTTGCAAAAGGAAGAAATAGAAAAACTAGGAAGGGAGGCTAATAAGAAAGACACAACCATCAGTGAACCAACAGTGGAATTGAGTACACTTAGGAAGAAAGTGAGTGAAATGGCAAGTACAGTAGTCAATCACGAGAGTGTTATGGAAGATTTAAAAAATGACACAGAGACAATTAGGCATGTAAGCAGTCTTATTGACCAGAGCAGTGATATTGAGGAGAAGATAACACAGGTGAATGAAGCTGTGCAAAGCTACAAAAATGATGTGGAAACCACGTATGCTGAAATGGTGAAAGTAAAGAAAGACTTAGAAACAAGGGTGGAGGAAAAAAGCATTAAATCTATCTATCTATCTATTGCCAGACGCCATAATCCTGTACGGGGTGGCCATTTGACTCTGAGTTATTTGTTTTACAGGGAGGGGCACTAACCCTCCACCAACCCATTTGACACGTAGGGAGCGCGTATGGTTTGGTTATATGGTTACCACCCAGCGTTGTAAATGGTTTCTTGGCTTACAGGAAACCATTTGGCTTGTCACTCAATGTAAAGCCACCTGTAATGGAAAGAAAAGCAATAAGTAGTGACAGAAAAGATGGGAGAAATAGGAAGAGAGGAGGGCAGGCACAGAAAAAGAATGATAAAGGCTAAGGAAGAAGTAGGCAGCACTACATCAAGTGAGTGGATGATGGTCGCCACCACCTACCGCATTAAAAAGGAAGTGAAAAGAATAATCCAAAACAATCCAAAGTTAGTCAGAGATTCAGTAGATATAAACAAATCTATAGTAATCACTGGTATAGAAGAGGAAGGTCTAAAAAACAAGATCACAAGAGACAAAAAGGAGATGGCAAATATAATGAGCTTACTGAAGGAAGTATCAGAGGAAATCTGTAGTAAAGACATAGAGGAACACAAAAGGTTAGGGAAATATGAGAAAAGCAAGACAAGACCTCTAAAGGTGACTTTCCAGAGTGTAAACACTGTGGAAGAGATACTAAAAATGCAAAGAATCTTATGGAAAAAGAGTTCAAAAATGTATGGATAAAAAGATGCCTAACACAAGAGGAACTGGAATTACTGAAAGAGAAAAGGGAGGAAGCAAAAACAAAAAATGAGGGAAGATCGGAAGAGGAGAAGAAGAAGTTTTTTTTACAAAGTAATAGGATTGCAGGTACGAAAGTGGTACACAAACAGGATGGAATAAAAAGGAGGAAGGTAGTAGAACCATGTCATGACAAGTATATAAACAAGAAGATAAAGTTGATGTACTCAAATGTGGATGGAATGGTATCTAAATTACCAGAGATGAATGATTATGTCAGAGAAAATGAACCACAAATAATATGCCTAACTGAAACAAAATTAACACCAGGGATATCCAATGACATACTAAACTTAGAGGAATACAATATATGGAGAAGAGACAGAAATTTAAAAAAAGGTGGAGGAATTATAATATTAACTAAGAAAAATCTAAAAGTCAATGAAATAAAACTAGATATACCATCACAAGTAGAACTGATTGCAGTAGAGATCAACACATCTGAAGGTAAAGTAATTGTAGCCAATTTGTACATGCCACCGAGATCAAACACATGGGAAAGAGATGAATATGAGGACCTGGCAGAGAGTGCAATTCAGAGTTTAAGATCATTACTACATAAAATGGAAGAGAAATCAGAAAGAATTATACTAATTGGGGATTTCAATACAAATATAAATTGGAATACTCTAGATATAATTAGCCAAGAAAGCTGTTGGGACCAAAAGCTCCTGGATCTCGTACAAGAGTTCTTCCTAACGCAACATGTGAGGGAAACCACCAGAAAAAGAGGACGATGTACCTTCAGTGCTAGATCTAATATTTACTAGGCAAGAAAATGATGTTGACAGTTTAATATATCACCCTCCACTCGGCAAAAGCGATCATGCAGTACAGTGGGGCACCAATTTTCGCGCCTAATTGGGTCCAAAAATAATGCGCGAAAGTGGAATTAGCGAAAGTTGGGGCATTGTCTTTATGGCAAAAAGGCTAATTGGTTCCCGGTTATCCTAAAGTTTATCTATCTATCTATTGCCAGACGCCTCAATCCCGTTTGGGGTGGCCACAAACAAGTCGCCCTGTCCCCCGCCATTTCACTGCCCTGCTCCCAACTCACACCCCCCTCTCTCATATACCTCTCCACCCCATCCCTCCGTCTCATCCTCGGCCTCCCCCTCCCTCTTCCCCCCTCCACCTCACTCACATACACTCTCTTCGTCAGTCTTTCACCCTCCATCCTCTCCACATGGCCAAACCACCTCAGTGTGTTCCTCATAACGCTTCCTATCACATCCACATCCACACCACAACGCTCCTTTATATCCTCATTCGTCAGCCTGTCTCTCCACGTGACTCCACAGGCTCCTCTTAAATAACTCATTTCCACTGCTCTCACTCTTGACTTGTGTCCTTCCAACAGTGTCCAAGCTTCACTTCCGTACGTTAGAGTTGGTATCACAATACTGTCATGTAGTAACTTTTTCACTTCCATGCTCACTTCCCTGTTTCTTATCACTGCTTTCAAGTAACATCAGATTTTCATTTTCACTTGCAATACAGTACATCAAATCTCTATTGTACATTGCATTGTGTAATACAAACAATAAAAACTGTACAGTACACATTATATGAGGAGAAACATACCACAGAGGCCAGGTTGAGGTGTTTAATGGATGTTGGGGGTAAGTATCCGAGGCGCGTGGCGGGCTTATTTAGCCACGCCAGACGTATTGGCGCCACCTCTTGCTGCCTCGCTACCACTCTCTCTCCCTGCCTCCTCAGATGCAACTTGATGCAACACTTCCACTCTGTGCTGAATTTCCCTTTGTGCTAGGTTCTCTTGAACAAATCCATCGAAATCTTCATTCAGGTTAAGCTCCTCTGTGGCACTGTCAGTAGGGATAGCACCATGGTCGGCTGCCCCCTCGGCTTCCAATGGTACTTCCACCTCCGTTATTTCCTTAGTCTTTTGCAGGTAGCGTGTGATAAGAGCCATTGAACCGTGAGAATCCAACACAATGGAGCTAGCACGCTCGTACACAATGGCGGGAATGGGTGGACGGAGTGTTGACATGACGTCATTCAAGATGGCGGTGGGTTGCGGGCGGGCGGTGCAGGAAATTCAAAGTTCAAAATATTGTCCCAAACCCAAAATTTGTGCGTGAAAATTGATTTTTTTCAAGCGAAAGTGGAAGTTAGGGAATAATTGGTGCATGCCGCGAAAGTGGATTCCGCGAATCCTGCTGTAGCGAAAGTTGGTGCACTACTGTACTAAATTATAACTTCAGGATAGCATATGACATAGTAAACAGCAATGACAGTTACAAAAAGAGCCTAAACTATAAGAAGGGAAATTATCAAGACCTAAAGAAGTATTTCTTAGAAGTTGATTGGGAAAATGAGCTTAGAGGACAAGATTTAAATGCTGTATATAAAAAATTCTGTGAATTTTATGAAATAGGAGTCCAGAAGTACATCCCACAGCACAAAGAAGCAGATAAGAAAATACAGAAATGGTTCAATACAGAATGTAAAAAATCAAAAGAAAGAAGAGATTTGTTGTGGAATAGATACAGAAGACATAATAGTGAAAGGGCGTATAATAATTACAAACAGGCAAGAAACAATTATGCAAGAATAAGGAGGGAAGCCTAAAAACAGTTTGAGGAGGATATAATAAATAAAAGTAGTGATCAACCAAAGCTGTTTTACAGCTATATCAGAAGCAAAAACAAAGTAAAAGATATAATACAATCAGTTACAGATGAGGGAATCACTTATACACAAGAGGATATTTGTGAAGCACTAAATAAGAATTTCCAATTAGTTTTTACAGAAGAAAAAATTTTGAGAGGGACTATGTGGAACATGCATGTCCACACATACTACCAGATATACAAATAGCAGAAAAAGTAATACAGGAGGAGTTAAGTAGATTAGACAGAGGAAAAGCAAGTGGTCCTGATGAAATTTCATGTTGTTTACTACGAGAATGTGCAAAGGAGTTAAGTAAACCATTATTTTTAATTTTCAAGAAATCCTTGAGTCAAGGTAAACTACCTGATATTTGGAAGAAAGCAAATATTGTCCCCTTATTCAAGAAAGGAAATAGACAAAATCCACTCAACTACCGACCAGTATCACTGACCAGTGTTGTAAGCAAGGTATTAGAAAAGCTTATAAGAAAAGCTTGGGTAAACCATCTAGAAGAACACAGTATGATAACAGAAAGACAGTTTGGTTTCAGAAAAGGAAAATCATGTGTTACTAATCTGCTGAGCTACTATGACAGAGTAACAAACACAGTACAGGAAAGGGAAGGATGGGTGGACAGTATCTATTTAGATATCAAGAAAGCATTTGACACAGTACTGTACCACACCAAAGACTTTTATGGAAACTGTACCATCAAGGAGGAATTCGAGGCAAACTGTTTTGTTGGATGCAAGACTTTCTCATAAAAAGAGAAATGAGAACAGTACTAAGAGGAAACTACTCATCATGGAAAAAAGTGATTAGTGGATTACCACAGAGTTCAGTGCTGGCACCAATCATGTTTTTAGTGTATATAAATGATATAAACAGTAACACTGGAAATGAGAGCTATCTGAATATGTTTGCAGATGATGCAAAAATACAAAGGAGAATTACTAACACAGACTCTTGTAAAGAGCTACAAGGAGAATTAAATAAATTTCATGAATGGAGTAGTACTTGGCAAATGGAATTCAATGTGGACAAGTGTCATGTAATCAAGTTTGGTAAAAGTGGAAAAAGACCTGATTGGGATTATAAGTTAGGAAATAAAACCCTATACACATCAGAAAGAGAGAAAGACCTAGGTGTGATTATCAATAACAGACTATTTCTGGCTGACCACATCAGCAAGAAGGTACGGAACATGTATACACTGCTTGCAAATATGAGAATAGCATTCACATACATAAATGAAGACATGCTAAGAAGGATAATAACATCATTCTTTAGACCAACCCTGGAATATGCATCAGTAGTCTGGAGTCCTCATCTCAAAAAGCACATAGACAAGATTGAAAAAGTTCAAAGGGCCGCTACAAGATGGATACCAAGCTTAAGGGACCTAAGCTACGAAGAAAGACTAAATAAACTGAATCTACGAACACTACAGGAGCGAAGGAAAAGAGGTGACATGATAATGCTATATAAGTGCATATCAGGGAAGGAGAAAATAGACATAAATGATTACTTAACACATAGAGAAGCATCAGAAAGAGGACACTGCAAAAAACTGCATAAGAAGAGAGGTGATAAAGACGTAAGGAAAGTCAGTTTCCCAAACAGAGCAATTGATCAATGGAATGCACTACCGAATGAAATAGTGTGTGCCAAAACAATTCACAAATTTAAGGATATGTACGATAAATATGGTTTAAGACACGGGACAGTACGAGCTTGACTCATTCCTGTAAAGATACAATTAGGTAAGAACAATTAGGTAAGAACACACACACACACACATATATATATATATATATATATATATATAGATAGATATATATATATATATATATATATATATATATCTATATATATATATATGTATATAGATATATATATATAGATATATATATATATATATATATATGTGTGTGTGTGTGTGTGTGTATATATTCAAACCTCGATTTAAGGGACTAAATGGGGAATCAACTTGTCCCTTATTTGAAAATGTCCAATGTTTTACCACATAAAAAGACAATCTTATTATGAAATGCGATGGCTGTTTCACTTATCTTACTAATTTATATGATTATGAATATTATTTTATGGGTACTGTAAAAAGAAATATATTAATGTGTATAACCTTGACATTATGTATCATTTTTTTATGGTCTTGTCCGTCTGTCAGGTGGAATATGGAGTCCCTTAAATCCAAAATCCCTTAAATGGAGGTCCCTCAGATCGAGGTTTGAGTGTGTATATATATACAGAGAGAGAGAGAGACTCGGAGGGCCCAATACCTGCCCCGGGCCCCAATCAAATGGGCAGACTCGCGTGGCCATGTGGAATGTGAGAGGTGTGAATAAGGAGAGCAAGAGGGTGGAAGTGGTGAATGTGTTCAAGAGTGCGAGATATGCTGTGATGGCATTGTGTGAAATGAAGATGAAAGGATGTGAAGTGGAGGAGTGGGAGGGGGTGAAATGTGTAAAATCGGGAATGAATGGGCGAGGAAGATGCAAGGAAGGAGTTGCTTTGTTGATGAATGAGGTGTGGCAGTGGGGAATGAGAGACTACAAATGTGTTAGCTCGAGATGTATGTATGTCAAGTTCAAGTTTGAGAAGGTGAAAGTGGCAGGAATTGTAGCATATGCACCATGTGAGGACAGGAGTGAGAGAGCGAAAGACAGGTTTTGGGATGAGCTGGGTGAAGTCATCATCATCATCATCATTGCCAGATGCCATGTATCCCAGACAGGGTGGCCAAGGGCTTAGAGTTAATTGTTTTACAGGGAGGGGCACTAATCCTCCACCAACCCCACTTGACGTAGGGATGCCAACAGCATCTGGTGTTCCCAGGCGGTCACCCATCCAAGTACTAACCAGACCCAACGTTGCTTAAAGTAGTGGGAGAAATGCCCAGGAGCTATAAAGTGATTGTGATGGGGGTTATGAATGGAAGTGTAGGTACTGGTCCTGAGGATGACATAATGGGTTGCTATGGAGTACCAGGAGAAAATGATAATGGGAAAAGACTAAAGGATATGTGTCAGGAGAGGAGGTTGTGCATTTGTAACTCGTATTTCAAACACAGAGATGCACATAAATATACATGGTATAGAGGGAACGGGGATCGTGTTGAAAGAACCCTGATTGATTTCATGCACATAGAGAGGTTGGTGATGGGAATGGTTGCTGATACGAGGGCTGTGAGAGGACGATGTGGAGGTCTGTCAGATCATATGATTGTGGTATGCAAGATCAAGCTGAAAGGAGTGAGGAGGATCAGGAGAGAGAGAAGCAATCAGGGAGAAAGACTGAAAGTTGAGAAGCTGAGGATCAAAGAAATGGCAGATGAATACAGGACCAAAGTAGATGACGAGTTAGAATTACTGAATTGGAATGAAATGGATCTGGACAGACTGTGGAATGTGTATAGGGATTGCTTAGTTAGGAATGCTAAAACAGTACGTGGTATGGCAAGAGTAACAACAAAGAAGAAAGGTACAGCATGTGGGATGAGGAGGTAAAGAGAGCGGTGGAGGAAAAGAGGAAGAAGTAGCTAAAGTGGTTACAAGATAGGGGTTCAGTTGAAATAAGAACTGAATATGTTGAGAGCAAGAAGTACGTAAAGAGACTAGTTAAGAGGAAAAAGAAGTAGGTAAATGAGGATCTAGGAAGAAAAATGAATGCGAACTACTCTGAAAATAGAAAGTTATTCTGGAAAGAGGTGCGGAAATGTAGATGTGAAAGCGGTAAGAAATGGGATGGTGATGCAGGTGGTAGATTATTAACCCATGGAGATGAAGTAAGGACCAGATGGAAAGAATATTTTGAAAGCCTGATGAATGGGGAGAGAGAGAGAGAGCAGAGCAGCTGTAAACATGATTGGTTTTGGGGATGTGCAGAAAAGGAATGCAGTGCCAGGAGACGTGACACTCGCACAGGTGAAGAGTGCTGTGAAGCGGCTGAAAAATGGGAAAGCAGCTGGAGTTGATGAGGTGTATGCAGAGATGCTTAAGTGTAGTGGAAAGAATGGAATGAAGTGCTTGTTGGAGATATGTAAGAAGGCATGGATGAGTGAAACTGTGCCTGCAGAGTGGAAAAAGGCTGTGATTGTACCCCTGTACAAAAATAAAGGTGAACGAAGTGAATGTAAGAATGATCGTGGCATAAGCTTACTGAGTGTAGTAGGGAAGGTATATGGAAGAATTATTATAGGAAAAGTAAGAGAGATATCATAAGTCCTAGTGAGTGATGAACAGGGTGGCTTTAGGAGTGGCAGAGGATGTGTGGACCAAATATTTGCAGTGAGACAGATAGTAGAGAAGGGTTGTGAGAAGGACCATAAGGTGTTTATGGCATTCATGGATCTGGAAAAAGCATATGACAAAGTGGACAGAGAAGGATTGTGGAAAGTTTTGCGCATGTACGATATAGAGGGTAAACTGTTAGGTGCCATCAAAAGTTTTTATGATGGTAGTGAAGCATGTGTCAGGGTTAATGGGCATCTAAGTGAATGGTTCACAACCAGTGTGGGCGTGTGACAGGGTTGTGTGATGTCCCCATGGTTGTTCAATGTATATATAGATGGGGTGATGAGAGAAGTGAAAACACGAGTAATGGAGAGAGGGATGGCATTGGTAATGAATGGTGATGGATGGAATATCTCAAATTTGTTGTATGCTGATGATGCAATACTGCTTGCAAGTACCGGTTGGTAGGCTAGTGCAGAGTTTTGCTGATGTCTGTAAGCGTCATTCCTTGAGAGTAAATGTAGAAAAGAGTAAGGTGATGGTTATTGAGGGAGAAGATGACTCCCAGTGCAATGTAGCAGTGAATGGAGAGAGGCTGGAATTGGCGAGAGAGTTCAAATACCTGGGTACAGTGATAGAAAAGAGAGGAAAATGTGCAAAAGTAGTTGAAAGTAGAGTGACGCAAGGAAGAAAAGTAGCTGGTGCAATGAAGGCCTTGATAAGAAACAGAGGCTTGAGTGTTGCAGCTGCACGAGGCTTACATGAAGGAGTGTTAGTGCCAACTTTAACCCGGCCCATCCCATCCCGTCAACGTATGGGTACGTTGCAACGATTTGCATTTGCCAGTCCCGGCGACGTACCAGTAAGTCGTGCAATTGCAAAGTCCCTAATTCGTACAATTTTGAATTTTCGCGTGTGATTTTTCGTATGTATACACGGGACACCTTCCTCTATTCCTCTACGAGATGCTAAGCAGGGACAATGCCTTACACCGCATAACCTCCCCCCTCCCCCCCTCACGCCATTGTCTCGGCAATGGACCTGTTACCAATGACCTGGCTAGTAAAGATATTCAGGGCCAGAGTGATTCCCCAATCGATGACAATGTGGAGGACAATGTTTACATAGCATTAGAAGAAGAAACAGCCAGAAATAATGATCAGGTAATGTGGCAAAAAAAGGTCAGGTATGGTGATTAGTTAGTGAGTGAAACAATGCTTATAATGCCTTTATTACTGCTTGAAAACCAATATACAGTAATCCCTCTAATATCCGGACGCCCAATAACCGAACATCCCCACTAACCGAACCTTATCGTCCTGGGATCAAACATTCCCAAAATGGTCCGAAAATCCAAAAAAAATGGAAAAAAAATCGATTTTTTGCCGTCCGTAATTTGAACTTGCCGCGCGCGCCGCATGAGAGCATTGTTTTGGTTCGTCATTCCTCCGACGTCCGATAGAGCGCCGCTGCATCCTCCCCACTTCCCGCCTGTCTCTCACCGCGACAAGACCTACACTCTTCGTCATGGCTGCCCACGTGCTCGCTTTTGTGGTGGTGCCGTACTTGCTGCAAGGCCTCCTGCTGCTCTCTGCCCTACTCTTAGTGTGTGTGATGATGGCCCCGCCTCCTGAGAAAAGGAAGAGAGTGGTGTTGACTCTGGAGAAGAAACGGGAGATATTGGAGAAGGTTGATGCGGGTTGGTCTTCCTCTCGCATTCTCCGCGAGTTCAACCTGGCCCGGTCGACTTTGTTTGATATCAAGCATTCCCGAGACAAGCTCATGCAGTACACGGCTGACTTCTCGTCGAGAAGCAAACGCAACGTGGAGAGGAAGGTTATGTTTACTCCCAAGTATGCAGAGATCGACCGCTCCACGTTGATTTGGTATCGACAGCAACGTGCAGCTGGTGTGATGGTACGTGGAACGGAGCTGAAGGCTGCTGCTGAGAAGTTGGCAAGGCTTCACGACGCCCTAGACTTCAAGGCATCCAAGGGTTGGCTCTTCGCGTTCAAGTTGCGACATGGCCTTACTAACCGTAAAGCACATGGCGAAGCATTGGACGCTAACGAGGATGGAGTGGACGAGTTTCGGCACAAGGTGAAAGGCTTGATCGACAGGGAGGGCCTCACTCTCGGTCAAGTCTATAACGCTGACGAAACTGGCCTATTCTATCGCGCGGTGCCAACGAACACTCTCGTCGATGAGACGGAGAAGCGTGTACCTGGCCGCAAGCTTTCTAAGGAACGGATATCTGCTTTGTGTTGTGCCAATGCTAACGGCATGCACCGGCTTAAGCCCGTTATTGTTGGCCGTGCAAAGCAGCCTCGGTGCCTTCGTGGGGTGATGGATGTCCTTCCTGTCGTATGGTACCATTCTTTGAAAGCATGGTTCACAGCTGTGATTTTCAAAGACTGGTTTCACCATCACTTCGTCAAGGAGGTCATACATTACCAGGCAGACACTGGGAATTCCTCGCGACCAGGTAAAGGCTCTCCTTCTCCTCGACAATGCACCTGCCCACCCGTGCGACAAGGACTTGGTTGCTGAGAATGGCCGTATTAGGGTGCATGTTTCTGCCACCTAATACGACTGCTCTCATTCAACCAATGGACCAAGGAGTGATCGTGGCAACAAAGCGCCTGTACCGTCGGAAGTTCCTGGACGAGGTGATGGTGGTTCTCGAGGACGAGGACGAGCGCAGGGAAGGACGTGACACTCGAGGCAAGCGGACTTTGGAAAACCTTCGCCGCTACAACATCAAGTCTGCGCTGTACAACTGGGCTAGTGCATGGAAGGAAGTCCCTGTGAAAACTCTTGAAAATGGTTGGTCTCGTCTGCTTCTCGGAACAGATGTGGAGTACGATTTCCTAGGGTTTGACGTGGATGACTTCCATGCACGGCTACGTACGCACGGCGACGATGTTGATGTGGACGATGTTCGTGAGTGGTTGGACGACGAGGCGATCCTGGGTATCAGACGTTGTCTGATATCGAGATCGCGTCTTCGGTTGCTGGTGTCAGTCCCGAACTTGAAGATTCCGACGAAGAGCGATGATGATGCAGACTCGCCCAGCAGGACACTACTCCAGCCATCCCCAAGCTGAGCGCACTCCGGGAACATCTAGAGTTCGTCTAGACTACCTGGAACACCCGGACTGCGACAGGGAGATGGGGCCCTTGGGACTCGTGGAGGAAGTGCGTGCTTTCCGGCAGCGCATCATCAATCGCCAGAATCGTCGGTCCTTGCGTCAGTCAACGATTGACAGTTTTTTCAGGCCCGTGACCCCCGCTGTGCCAAGCCCTGGTTCCACTCCGTTGCCTCCCCAAGACAGGCCCTCATGCTCCGAGCCACAGCCCAGCACATCAGCTACAGTGGAGTCACCGCTCGACGTGAGTTTGCGGCTGTCTTCAGAGTCTTCTGTAGTCGGTACGCCATCACCACTACCCACCGATGCACCCCTTGGACGCCTGCCAGTGATACTCTCGGGCTCTGACAGTGAATAAACAGCAAGAACTTTTCCACTAGACCACACGGGAATTTTGAGTGTTGTGCAGTGAAAAAAACGGTGTGTTGTGTTAAGGTTTTCAAGTTGGGAGAAAAGACTAAGTAGAAAAGAAATTTAACGTAACTAACCTTCTTTGTTTTGGCTTTGGAAACTTAAAAAAACTTGGGAAAAGTTAATGTACAACACTTAAATTTAATGGAACATTATTTGGACTAAAGTGAACACTGTGAAAAGAACGGACTTCTGTGTGTTAGTGACTAAGTTCAGTGCAAGACTTCAGGAAGAGTGTAGTGCAAGTGCTTCAGGAAATCGTTCTTACTGTCAGAGTCCGAGAGGAGGCGGTTATTCATCGAGGTGGCCAGGGACTTGCTGTAAGTAGCCAAAATGTTTCATGTTGTACTATTTTCCATACTATATTTACCAGAATGTTTCATATTGTATTTTTTCCCATACTATACTTACCAGAAAGTGTCATACTGTACTTCTTTCCATACTAAACTTACCTCATGCATGTGCAGTAGGAATGTGTTTTTCAGAGTTCGGTTAGGTTCGGTTAGGTTAGGTTCGGTTAGAGTCCATAAGTACCAGAATGTTTATTAATGTATGAACATACTTCTAAACCCACATTTTATGTGTCTATTGCATTTATTTCAGTCATTTATGTGCCTTATTGGTGTGATTTGGGTGTTAAATAGGTGCTATGCATGTCCGGAGGGAGTTGTATAGGTGTTTCTCTGTGTTAGGGTCCGTAAGTACAAGTCCATAAGCTGGGGCCCAATATCCGGACAAAACCAATATCCGAACCTACCGATGGCTGTATTGATCCGGATATTGGAGTGATTACTGTACTGTCATACTACATATACATTCGTACCAAGTAAATAAATAAATACCGTTTATGAGTGGATAAAATAGTTACCCTCCCATAGAACTCGTTTTCTTTGGTGCCAGCATGTTAGAAAACCCAGTCAGGTAAGGAGGAACTCCTACCTGGATTGGGTATTTTAAACCTCAGGTGAGCGATTTCTCTATGAATTTTCGATGTTTCTCACCAAAAGCGAAGGTTTTAGCCGAAAAAAAAAAATTTCAAAAATACCTCGGGACTGGGGGATGTCAGAGGTGCGGAAAACCTCGGGACGTGACGGGTTAACATATGGATGTGAGACTATGATGTGGCATGAAAATGAAAAGTCAAGAGTAAGAGCAGTGGAGATGGGAGTAGAGAGGGTGGATAGGATACGAAATAATGTGATTCGTGAAAGATGCAGAGTGAGGAAGTCGGTGGACACCAGAATTGAAGAGAGTGTACTGAGATGGTATGGTCATGTGGAGAGAATGGATAACAATAGAGTGGTGGAGAAGGTATATCTGAGCGAATTTGAAGGAGGGAGGAGGCATGGTAGGCTAAGGAGAAGGTGGAGAGATATGGTGGATGAATGTGTGAGGAAGAGAGGTTTGGAAGTCGGTGAGGCTAGGGAACTGACAGGAGATCGAGCTGGCTGGATGTATTTTGTGAGAAGATATGCATGATCAGGGATTTTTGGCACCCCTTTTTAACGTGGCAGCGTCTGGATTGACTCTGTCGGATACGATATGTGAAGCTACAGAACGTGGTGAATGTTTTTGGCGTATCCGATAGTGCCAGGATTCCGGGGGCTTGAATGATGAGTGAATGGAAGCGTGGCCCATTGGATTGGGCATTTTGGGCTGTCTGGATATTGCTGCTCCTCACCCTGCCCTTGGGTGGGAAAGGAGGTCCGGATAATGATATATATATATATATATATATATATATATGCTGGTACATATTGCTGCGGTCGGCTTACGCAAGCCTGACATAGGCTGACAGTTCTACTGTGTACATGATTGCCTGAAAGGCAACTGATTCCAAGGGCCGAGGAATACCAGTTTATCTTGAGAAGTGATCCATCTTCACCCGTATGCTGTATGAAAAAGTATAGCAGGCTTTGGGAAGGAAGGGTGAAAAGTCACCTATCTATCTATTCATATCGCCCACATGTCTTCCTGTTCTCCGACATTTGGCTGCCATCTCTTCAACTTTCACTCACCTCTCTCATGTATCACTCCATCCATCCATGCATCTCATTCTCGGTCGTCCCCTCCCCCTCCCACCCTTCACCTCACATATACCCGTCTCTGATTCTCCATCCACTCCACATGGTGAAACCACCTCAGAGTATTTCTCTCAACGCTTTCAGTCACATCCACATCAACAAAATGCTCCTCCACTTCCTCTTTTGTCTGTCTGTCTTTCCATGTAACACCAAATGCTTGTCTCAAGTAACCCATTTCCACTGCTTTCACCCGAGACTTGTCCTTCCAACAGGATCCCAGCTTCACTTCCATACGTCAAAGTGGGGATCGCAATACTGTTATGCTGTGACATTTTTGTAGCGTCCTTACTTACTTCTCTGTTCCTAAACACACTGCAATCAGTAAACCTGCTGCCTTCTTTACCTCCTGTACCATCTCATGCACTTCATTCTTTAAACTATCATACTTACTCATCACACTACCTAAATACTAAAATGCTATTCCCATTCATCTTCGCTTAACAAAGCAGTATCATCAACAAACAACAGTAGAGACTGTTTTCAAACCCTACCCTCTCTCACCAAGGACTCTCCAGCATCCACTGCCCTACCTTCGTACACTTTATCTCTCTCTCTCTCTCTCTCTCTCTCTCTCTCTCTCTCTCTCTCTCTTCATCATCCAGTCTTACGCCACCCCATTAGGAGGGTAGGAGGCCGGGGCTAAGCAAGTTGGTCCTGACATGTAAGATGAGAGTGACCAGCCTCACTCATGCCTGAGTGGTATTACGTGACCAATAAACCTCAATCACCCTTCAGATATAATACACAGGCTCAATCCAATTGCAGCACCTTAATTACCCACTTAACCACTAGGCGCCATAATTTGGGTATATGGTTACTACCCAGCGTAGTAAATGATTTCCTAGTATACAGGAAACCATTTGGCTTGTCACTCAATGTAGAGTCACCCATAGGCAGAAGGAAGAGGAAAGAGTGAAGGAAAGAAAGAAAATGGAGCTTAAAGCCACCCTTAGGAAGAAGGAAGAGGAAAGAATGAAGGAAAGAAAGCAGAAGAGGAAGGAAGGAAGAAAGGAAAGGGCAGACACCCAAAGCAGCACTACATCGGGTGAATGGATGATTAGCGTCCCCGTGTATATATATATAGATAGATAGATAGATAATGTATATATTTATATATATATATATATATATATATATAGATAGATAGATAATGTATATATTTATATATATATATATATATATAGATATATATATATATATATATATATATATATATATATATATAGATATATATATACAGTAATCACTCCAATATCCGGATCAATAGAGCCATCGGTAGGTTCGGATATTGGTTTTGTCCGGATATTGGGCCCCAGCTTATGGACTTGTACTTACGGACCCTAACACAGAGAAACACCTATACAACTCCCTCCGGACATGCATAGCACCTATTTAACACCCAAATCACACCAATAAGGCACATAAATGACTGAAATAAATGCAATAGACACATAAAATGTGGGTTTAGAAGTATGTTCATACATTAATAAACATTCTGGTACTTATGGACTCTAACCGAACCTAACCTAACCGAACCTAACCGAACCCTGAAAAACACATTCCTACTGCACATGCATGAGGTAAGTTTAGTATGGAAAGAAGTACAGTATGACACTTTCTGGTAAGTATAGTATGGGAAAAAATACAATATGAAACATTCTGGTAAATATAGTATGGAAAATAGTACAACATGAAACATTTTGGCTACTTACAGCAAGTCCCTGGCCACCTCGATGAATAACCGCCTCCTCTCGGACTCTGACAGTAAGAACGATTTCCTGAAGCACTTGCACTACACTCTTCCTGAAGTCTTGCACTGAACTTAGTTGCTAACACACAGAAGTCCGTTCTTTTCACAGTGTTCACTTTAGTCCAAATAATGTTCCATTAAATTTAAGTGTTGCACATTAACTTTTCCCAAGTTTTTTTAAGTTTCCAAAGCCAAAACAAAGAAGGTTAGTTACGTTAAATTTCTTTTCTACTTAGTCTTTTCTCCCAACTTGAAAACCTTAACACAACACACCGTTTTTTTCACTGCACAACACTCAAAATTCCCGTGTGGTCTAGTGGAGAAGTTCTTGCTGTTTATTCACTGTCAGAGCCCGAGAGTATCACTGGCAGGCGTCCTAGGGGTGCATCGGTGGGTAGTGGTGATGGCGTACCGACTACAGAAGACTCTGAAGACAGCCGCAAACTCACGTCGAGCGGTGACTCCACTGTAGCTGATGTGCTGGGCTGTGGCTCGGAGCATGAGGGCCTGTCTTGGGGAGGCAACGGAGTGGAACCAGGGCTTGGCACAGCGGGGGTCACGGGCCTGAAAAAACTGTCAATCGTTGACTGACGCAAGGACCGACGATTCTGGCGATTGATGATGCGCTGCCGGAAAGCACGCACTTCCTCCACGAGTCCCAAGGGCCCCATCTCCCTGTCGCAGTCCGGGTGTTCCAGGTAGTCTAGGACGAACTCTAGATGTTCCCGGAGTGCGCTCAGCTTGGGGATGGCTGGAGTAGTGTCCTGCTGGGCGGAGTCTGCATCATCATCGCCTTCGTCGTCGGAATCTTCAAGTTCGGGACTGACACCAGCAACCGAAGACGCGATCTCGATATCAGACAACGTCTGATACCCAGGATCGCCCTCGTCGTCGTCCAACCACTCACGAACATCGTCCACATCAACATCGTCGCCGTGCGTACGTAGCCGTGCATGGAAGTCATCCACGTCAAACCCTAGGAAATCGTACTCCACATCTGTTCCGAGAAGCAGACGAGACCAACCATTTTCAAGAGTTTTCACAGGGACTTCCTTCCATGCACTAGCCCAGTTGTACAGCGCAGACTTGATGTTGTAGCGGCGAAGGTTTTCCAAAGTCCGCTTGCCTCGAGTGTCACGTCCTTCCCTGCGCTCGTCCTCGTCCTCGAGAACCACCATCACCTCGTCCAGGAACTTCCGACGGTACAGGCGCTTTGTTGCCACGATCACTCCTTGGTCCATTGGTTGAATGAGAGCAGTCGTATTAGGTGGCAGAAACATGCACCTAATACGGCCATTCTCAGCAACCAAGTCCTTGTCGCACGGGTGGGCAGGTGCATTGTCGAGGAGAAGGAGAGCCTTTACCTGGTCGCGAGGAATTCCCAGTGTCTTCGTCTGGTAATGTATGACCTCCTTGACGAAGTGATGGTGAAACCAGTCTTTGAAAATCACAGCTGTGAACCATGCTTTCAAAGAATGGTACCATACGACAGGAAGGACATCCATCACCCCACGAAGGCACCGAGGCTGCTTTGCACGGCCAACAATAACGGGCTTAAGCCGGTGCATGCCGTTAGCATTGGCACAACACAAAGCAGATATCCGTTCCTTAGAAAGCTTGCGGCCAGGTACACGCTTCTCCGTCTCATCGGCGAGAGTGTTCGTTGGCACCGAGCGATAGAATAGGCCAGTTTCGTCAGCGTTATAGACTTGACCGAGAGTGAGGCCCTCCCTGTCGATCAAGCCTTTCACCTTGTGCCGAAACTCGTCCACTCCATCCTCGTTAGCGTCCAATGCTTCGCCATGTGCTTTACGGTTAGTAAGGCCATGTCGCAACTTGAACGCGAAGAGCCAACCCTCGGATGCCTTGAAGTCTAGGGCGTCGTGAAGCCTTGCAAACTTCTCAGCAGCAGCCTTCAGCTCCGTTCCACGTACCATCACACCAGCTGCACGTTGCTGTCGATACCAAATCAACGTGGAGCGGTCGATCTCTGCATACTTGGGAGTAAACATAACCTTCCTCTCCACGTTGCGTTTGCTTCTCGACGAGAAGTCAGCCGTGTACTGCATGAGCTTGTCTCGGGAACGCTTGATATCAAACAAAGTCGACCGGGCCAGGTTGAACTCGCGGAGAATGCGAGAGGAAGACCAACCCGCATCAACCTTCTCCAATATCTCCCGTTTCTTCTCCAGAGTCAACACCACTCTCTTCCTTTTCTCAGGAGGCGGGGTCATCATCACACACACTAAGAGTAGGGCAGAGAGCAGCAGGAGGCCTTGCAGCAAGTACGGCACCACCACAAAAGCGAGCATGTGGGCAGCCATGACGAAGAGCGTAGGTCTTGTCGCGGTGAGAGACAGGCGGGAAGTGGGGAGGATGCAGCGGCGCTCTATCGGACGTCGGAGGAATGACGAACCAAAACAATGCTCTCACGCGGCGCGCGCGGCAAGTTCAAATTACGGACGGCAAAAAATCGATTTTTTTTCCAATTTTTTTGGATTTTCGGACCATTTTGGGAATGTTTGATCCCAGGACGATAAGGTTCGGTTAGTGGGGATGTTCGGTTATTGGGCGTCCGGATATTAGAGGGATTACTGTATATATATTTTTTATGCCAGGAAGAAGGAACCAAAGGCCATGAGCCCGCAGTAACAGTTCCCTCCAAGAGAAAAACAAAATACAATAGAGAGCCAAATTCAAGATCCGATCATTTTGAGATTCCTGGACACACTGCGTTTGAAAGACTGGAGATCATAGGCAGCAGGAAATACAGACAGAGGGAGACAGTTCCAGAGTTGACCTGTTGCATAAATGAAGGACTGGGAGTAACGGTTAACTCTTGCATTAGAGAGTTGTACTGTGTGTGTGTTCTTACCTAATTGTTCTTACCTAATTGTATCTTTACAGGAATGAGTCAAGCTCGTACTGTCCCGTGTCTTAAACCATATTTATCGTACATATCCTTAAATTTGTGAATTGTTTTGGCACACACTATTTCTTTCGGTAGTGCATTCCATTGATCAATTGCTCTGTTTGGGAAACTGAATTTTCTTACGTCTTTATCACCTCTCTTCTTATGCAGTTTTTTGCAGTGTCCTCTTGCTGATGCTTCCCCATATGTTAAGTAATCATTTATGTCTATTTTCTCCTTCCCTGATATGCATTTATATAGCATTATCATGTCACCTCTTTTGCTTCTCTCCTGTAGTGTTGGTAGATTCAGTTTATTTAGTCTTTCTTCGTAGCTTAGGTCCCTTAAGCTTGGTATCCATCTTGTAGCGGCCCTTTGAACTTTTTCAATCTTGTCTATGTGTTTTTTTAAGATGAGGACTCCAGACTACTGATGCATACTCCATGGTTGGTCTGATGAATGATGTTATTATGTGTGTGTGTGTGTGCTCCACTAGTGAAGGTATCGCTTGGCATGGTACTGCTTGAAACAATCACCCATGCAAAGTGACACATCACATACAGGACACATGTTCCTTGTGTCCTTCCTCACCCCCAACTTGCAGCACAAGGTACACCTGAGTCTCTTCTTGTTGGGGATCCTCACCCTGTGGTGGCCCAGAGTGCGATCCAACCTCACATCGTCATCAATCACTCGGCAACGCTTGCTTGGATATCCTCGTGCTCTGTGGTCCTGTCGTGCAGGAGCTGCAGGCCCAGACACAGGTTCTCCCAATGGACCAGCAGCTGGAGGTGGTGGCAGTGCTGGCACCCCTGATGGGCCTCCTACAGGTAGTGCTGGTGGTGATGGTGGCACCTGTGATGGCCCTGCTGCAGGTGGTGCTGGTGTGGGGCGTCCCGCAGTCTGTGCTGATGTTGGTGGTGGCTGGGCCCATTCTGGCACTGGTGGTTTTGCCTGCTGGATGCCAGGTGTTGCTGGTGCTGGCCACTGGGTAGGTAGGTCTGGGGCGTGGTGGAGTCCAGACGCAGGCCCGTCCTCTTCATGGAAATGCAGAAGATCGTAGATGATCTGCTCCACAAATTCAAGTAGAGTTACTTGCGCGATCTGTACTTTTTATACAAGGCGAACACGTTGAACAGTGCCATTTGGACGAAGTAGAATGTGATCTTTGTCCACTTGATAGTTCGCCGTTGGATGGGGTAGTACTGGACCATCTGATTGAAATGATCAACCCCACACATGTACCTGTTGTACTCCTCCACAACGATGTGCTTGTGAACGACCTCCATGTAGGTTGTCCGCCTGTCTTGACCCTGCACCTTTCCTCGAACCCTCTTCGGAATGGCATCTGCAGTGTGGAAGGTGGACACCATGTTCACAGTGCGCTTGTCCCTCCACAACAGGACTAGCACATTGTCTTTGTGCCTATACGCCATGCCCCCCTCAGGCAGGCTCTTAGCGCTGGCGATGGCCTGCAGCTGGCGTGGCGCTCCTCTAGGCAGCCATAGGGTCCCACACATGTAAAATCCTGCAGTGAAGAGGCGTTTGCACAGGGCTACAGAATTATAATAGTTGTCCATGAACAACTTATAGCCCTGGTCCTTTAATGGTTCCACGAGGCCCCACATAGTCTTCTCGAGGGTATGCTGCACCCCTGTGTAGACCTCGAGGTTCCAGATGTAGCCCGAGGATGACTCAGCCAACATATACAGCTTGATGGCATACTTGGTGGGCTTCTGAGGGTTGTACACGCAGAAGGACAGCCGGCCCCTCCACCCCAGAGAGCCTTCATCCAGACTGAGCTACTCCTCGGGTTGGTACGCTGACTGGAACCACTGAAGGAGGTACTCCATGACCATGTGAATGTGGATGAGCCGATCTTGGTTGTCCCTGGGAATGATGAGTGACTTGAAGGCATGGAAGTGCTTGAGGATGGCGGTGAAGTACCTTCCACTCATCACCCACTGGACCTTAGGGTATTCGTGCAGCTCGAAGCTCCTCCAGTAGTGCCAGATGGTCGGCATGTGCATGACCCCCTTGAAAAGGTATAACCTCAGGAACTTGGCTCTCTCCTCTTCATTGCAGGAGAACCATGCATCCAGCTGAGTCCCTAGGATTGTGGCGTACCGGTTGGTTTCCACAGTGAGGTATGACAACTCCCACATGAAAAAGAGCTAGAAGAACTGTAGGGGAGTTGTTGGAATATCCACCTTGATCCCTGGGGAGCCAGTGAACGGCCCGTGGTTCGGTGTGAATGGGTCACTGCTCCACCCAGGATCTTCTTCAGCGGCGGTGGCAGCAGTGGCAGCAAGTCGGCCTGTCGACACCCTTCAGACTGCCCTCCGACCCCTTGGACATCCCTCATGTCCAGGCAACGGACCACGGCGCCCTCGTCTGGGAGGGGAAGCATTGGATGAGGATGAGACAGAGGGCACTGGGGACACCAGTCTCCTCTGCCTGGCTGGGAAGGATGTCACTGTAGCATCCTGCACAGCAGAAGCGGGTGGAGGGGCCATCACAACGAACAATGGCATAGCTTCCAGTGACACTGGCTCGCCAAGGAGGGCAGAAGGGCATGGAGATTGGGAGCCAACGAAGAGAGTGGTGGGACCGGCAGGTCCTAGAGGTAGGGAGGGTTCTCCGGTGAAGCCAGCTGATGATGGTGGTGTGGTCTCCTGCCATGGAAGGTGGTGGGGCAGCTCCACTTGCTGACCGGATGGTGGCAGCTCAACCTTCTCCACCCCAGAATGGTCACTCTCAATGTCGCTTTCCGACTCTACCTCATCGAGGATCTTATGCCCGTCGTGTGGTGCCAACCCATGTTTCATCTTTGCAAGACTGCTGTTGTTGCAAGCCAACTGGAGAATAAATTGCTGTCAAAAGGGAATCAGGACCCTGTGGGAGTCCAATGCTGTGGTAGGAGTGTGAGCTGAAATAAAGGAGTCAAGATATTTTATTCACAGCCAGCCTAGAACTTGGCTCAACACTGGCACAATGCAAGGGTTCATGATATATGTGTATGTCCTTGAAAAACATCATCTCCTGCACCTGACTTAGTGCACAGGTAAGGGCCACTAGCACTTGGTTACCTCTTTCATTTACTTTGCACATTACACATAACCAAATATGTCATTTTTATGAGATACGCAGTACATTACACCACTAATATGTAAATGGACGTGTTCCATAGACCGTTACCTGTGCACTAAGGTGTAGCAGACGGTGTTTTCCTTACAAGAACATGCTGCAGTGGGTCAGTCTTTCACTGTCTTTACACATAAAACATAACCCAATCTGTCACTTTTTATGAGTCAAGATATTTTATTCACAGCCTGCCAAGAACTTCGCTCAACACTGGCTCAATGCAAGGGTTCATGATATACATATATGTCCTTGAAAAACATCGTCTCCTACACCTGACTTAGCACACAATGGTGTGCCGTGGCTGTAAGGCATGTGACTCCTGCCCTAGCCAATATTTCATCTCGTACACTCGTTGCACTATACTCCTATCTATTTCACAATGACATTAGCCACCATACTGTATATCAGCATAAAACAAGGACTTCATCAACACCTTGCCAAATATTCCATTCAAGACAACGCCTTGTCGTCAGGTGGTTTCCCACCTCCCCCCTGCTAAATGTTTCACCATGTCCTTCCTCACTAGCTATTGTACACTCTATTCACCTGATTCACTGTCACTGTTGTTCAATGGTTGAATACTCACATTGGGTGCAGGGTAGAGGGGGTGTAGTTGCTGGGACATGCCGAAAAACATGGTAGGCCTAGCACAATCTTCATTGGGCCAACAGCTGTTAACAGCCAGGAATGATTCACAAAAACCTAATTCCCTATTGCAAACACCAAATCTAATCACAATAGTGCCCAAAAAGTAAACACAAGCACTATAGGTATAGTGGAATATGACGTGTGCCCGGGACTGGGGTAGCCTAAATAGATTACTACCATCTCCCTTGACAGCTGCTGTGGAACTAATCAACCTGTCCAGGCTGCCGCGCGTCTCAAGCCCCAAGGTTGCCAAGTCGTTACTTTTGATGAGAAGCGTGGGAACTATGACGTCTCCAAAAATGGCATCGATTGGCCAAAAACTTTTTCTCTGACAAAGGTTTTTATGTTTAAATGATGACAAACACATCATCGAGTATAGTCGCAGCTACAGCCATATGACGACAAATGCATCATCATGGGCGGAGGGGGTTAACTTTCTTGTGCTCGGAATAACACTGGTGTTATGTTACAGCAAACACAGACAATTTATTCAGCTGAGAATGAGTCATAGGAATATGAGAGTTTAAGAGGCTATCACACTAATGCCTGGAATCTGGTTTGCCTGGGAAACAATAATAGTTTCCCTGATAAACTCGTCCCAAGCATGTGTTTTGTAAAGGTAAAAGCTCAGCAGGCTCAGGCAGGCACTGTTGGGATTTCTGCCAATGAAATCAGGGAAAGCAGATAAATTGTTTACATCAGAAAACGATATGATTCTTCTTTTTCTCTGTAGAGTCACTCATATGGTGTGGTAGGCGATCACAGGGTCCAAGTCACAGAAGGAAGCACTACGCCGGGCGATCTCAACAGAGATCCATAAACATAAGGTTTATGTTGTTTTTCAGATTTTGAAGCCTTGCTACAGTAGTCCCATTCTGGAATATTTAATAATATTAATGTTTTTAATTATTAGTGTCTAAACAAAGATATGTTTATGCACTGTAATGGAAAACTTGATATTGTGATGTCGGTCACCAGCTGCAAATCTGGGAAACTGGGACAAAAGTGCACATGGGTGGGGAAGGGGGAAGCAAAACATCAGGTGATCTGAACAGAGAAACATAAACATATGGTTTATATTTGTTTGATGTTTGTTTTGTGGTAGGTGGGGGTGCTCACCATCCACTCACTCGATGTTGTGCTGCTGTCAGGTGTCTGCCCTTTCCTCCATCCATCTTTCCTTCCATCCTCTTCTGTCCTCTTTTCCTTCATTCTTTCCTTGTCCTTCTGCCTACGGGTAACTTTACACTCCCTCTTCTGTCTTTCTTTCCTTCATTCTGTCTTATTCCTACTGCCTGTGGGTGACTCTACACTGAGTGACAAGCCAAGTGGTTCCTGTACACCAGGAAACCATCTACTATGCTGGGTGGTAACCATATAACCAAATTTTGGCGCCTGGTGGTTTAGCGGGTAATTATTGCGCTCCAATCGAATTGAGCCAGTGAAGGTTTATATCCAAGGGATGGTTAGGGTTGATTGCTCATGTAATGCCACTCAGGGATGAGTGAGGCTGGTCACTCTCATCTTAAATGTCGGGACCAACTGCCTAGCCCCAGGCTCCTATGCTCTTCATGGGGCAATGTAGGATTGGGTGATGAATGAATGTTTGTTTAGTATTTGAAAACTTGATATGGTGGTCTCATCTTGGGAAACTTTCCTGAGTTAACTATTTATGTGGTGCCATCTAAACTGCTCAGTACAGCACTGAGCAAAGTAAAATGCATTATAGTTTCTTTTTTCTTTTTTTTTTAACTGTGCAGCAGCCATCAGATGTTTTTTACCTAAAGCTTATAATATCACAAGTTTAAAAGGAAATTGTACATTAGAACATACGAACAAAGAATAACTGATGCAGGCCAGTTGTTTTACGCTAGGCAGTTTCTACAAGGACAGGGATGGTAAAGAATGCCACTTATGTGACCGTGAGCGTTAGTCGATGATTGAGGGTCCAAGGAACTGGGCCGATCTCAACAGAGAAGAAGCGTCACTGTTAACCATGTGGGTTGCACAAGGCAGAGAACTGTGGTCAGATTTGTATCTTGTTCCAGGGAACTTGAACCTGGAAAATTTCCCCCTGGAGAAACAAGGCACTAGTCTGATACTGACTTTAGAAAGAAGAAAAGATTAGGAAGGGGAAGACAGGAAGGGTGTTAAGAAATGCGGGTTGAAGAAAGAAAAATCATAATAAAAGTGAAAAGAGGTCGAGAATGTGGCACAGGTGCAGTAGTGCTCAGGAACATGCCCATGGTCTTGAAACTGAGGGCAGGGGTTACCTTTTCCGCACCCCGCCGGAAGTGGAAGCTCACACCTTCAACGTAAGTGGTAATCTTGAAAGGGTGAGAGCGCACCCCTTCGCCTGAGTAGGCACGGGAAACATTTGGTAACACTGATTTATTTTAAAATTTAAAATCTTAAATTAAGAAAAAGCATATGACAGTCTCTAAGATTTACATACAAATCTCTTAATGTTAGCAATTCTTACCTCTTTTACTATTAAAGACTAGCATTTGTTCTTCAGTACTCTGTACAAGAGTATATGCATACAGGCATTGGAAAACCTTTACAGTAAGAAAAATATGGTGTCAGACACAGCTTCAAAGGGGTTCATGCAGTCAGTAATAACCATACGAATACGCCTTGGCTATTCATACCAATTTTGATTACATTCTGCCCCAAATGCTTGTTTTTGACATTTTTCTCACCCAGGACCCAGAACACCCACCAGTCCCCCAAGACACTTGGGAGGGGAGGGGGATATTTTGAAAACTAATTATGAGCACCAAAAATAGAAGTCAAATTAGTAAATATCACACTAAATTATACCAGAAAAATATATTGCCAAGCCCCCCCAAAAATAATATTCCTGACTTGTAAAAGTTTACCAAATGCAAACATGAGACTTCATAATTCACATTAATTGGCTGTGCATGATTCGCCTGCTTAAGTTTTTTTTTTAATGCAAGGAAGAAGGAACCAAAGGCCATGAGCACGCAATAAGAGTTCCCTCCAAGAGAAAAACAAAATACAAGAGAGAGCCAAATTCAAGATCCACTCATTTCGAGATGCCTGGACGCTGCGTTTGAAAGACTGGAGATCATAGGCAGCAGGAAATACACACAGAGGGAGACAGTTCCAGAGTTGACCTGTTGCATGAAAGAAGGACTTGGAGTAACGGTTAACTCTTGCATTAGAGAGTTGGACAGAAAAGGATGAGAGTTTGCTGCTAGACCGGTGCTACGCGCCCGTTGTAGAGGTGGAGGAATACATGCAGGCAGTTCAGAGGAGCATTGACCATTAAAGTAGCGATAGAAAACAGATAAAGATGCAACAGTGCAGCGAAGAGACAGATGTTGAAGGGAGTCAGTAAGAGGAAGAGAGTTAATGAGACGAAAAGCCTTTGACTCCACCCTATTGAGAAAAGCTGTATGTGGGGAGCCTCCCCACACATGAGAGCTGTACTCCACACAGGGGCGAATAAAACCCCTGTATAGAGTCAACAATTGTGCAGGGGTAAAGAAAGAACGGAGTCGGCTTAGCACACCCAATCTCTTGGAAGCAGATTTTACAAGAGATGTAATATGATCTTCCCAAGATAAGTCCCGAGTAAATGAAACCCCAAGCATGTTCAAGGATGATGCAGGATTAAGCCGAATATTATTAAACATTAGTGGGTACTCATGTGGAAGATTTTGACGGGTTGATAGGTGTAAGAACTGAGTCTTAGATGCATTAAAAACAACAAGATTATTTTTACCCCAGTCAGAGATACGAGCCAAGTCAGACATTAGGTGTGCCATAGCCTCATCCCTTGTTTGTTGAAGTAACTGCTGAGATGGGCATTGTGGGAACCGAATGGAAAGGTGAAGGGTGGAGTCATCAGCGTATGAGTGGATAGGGTTAGATGTACAGCTTAGAAGGTCATTGATGAATAAAAGGAAGAGAGTTGGCGATAGGACAGAGCCCTGAGGAACACCAGTGTTGATAGATCTAGGAGAAGAACGATGGCCGTCTACAACAGCGGCTATAGAACAACCAGAAAGGAAGCTAGCGATGAAGGCACAGTTAGAAGGATAGAAACCGTAAGAGGGCAGTTTGGAAATTAAAGATTTATGCCAGACTCTTTCGAAAGCCTTTGAGATGTCAAGTGCAATGGCAAAGCTTTCACCAAAGTCCCGAAAGGAGGATGACCAGGAGTCTGAAAGGTAGGTGAGAAGATCGCCAGTGAAGTGTCCCTGATGGAACCCGTACTGACGATCAGAAAGAAGGTTGTGATAGGAAAGATGCCTTAAAATTTTTCTATTGAGAATTGACTCGAAAATTTTTCAAATACAGGACGTTAAAGCAATGGGACGATAGTTGGAGGGTTGGGAGTGGTCACCCTTCTTTGGAACTGGCTGAATGAGAGCAAACTTCCAGCAAGAAGGAAAGATACAAGTTGACAGACAAAGGCGAAAGAGTTTGCCTAGGCAGGGTGTAAGCACAGAGGCGCAGTTCTTGAGAACAACAGGAGGGACTCCAGGCCCATAAGCTTTGTTAGTATTGAGGCCAGTGATGGCAGAAAATACATAGCTGAAGAAATTTTAAATGTCAGCCATGAGGAAGTCAGAGGTGGGAAGTGATGGAGGAACAGCAATGGAATCGTCTGAGGTGGAATTGGAGGAGAAAGTCTGTGCGAAGAGATCTGCTTTATCAGTAGAAGAAATAGCTACAGAGCCATCAAAGTAGAAAAGAGGAGGGAAGGATGATGAGGTAAAGTTGTTAGAAAGGTTTTTGGCAAGCTGCCAGAAGGAGCGGGAAGAATTTGAGTTGGAGAGTTGAGAGCATTTAGTATGGATGAAATTATTTTCAGCAGAGCGAAGAACAGACTTAGCACGATTCTGGGCAGAAACGTAAAGATAATGTGATTCAGGGGTGGGTTGGTTCCGGTACCTTTTGTAGGCCCTCTCCTTGTTGCGGGCAGCATTAGAACAAGCGTGATTAAACCAGGGCTTTCTTGCATTAGTCAAAGG
Source organism: Coenobita brevimanus (assembly GCF_032717465.1). Lineage (NCBI taxonomy): Eukaryota > Metazoa > Arthropoda > Malacostraca > Decapoda > Coenobitidae > Coenobita > Coenobita brevimanus. The sequence goes on along the minus strand of NC_136991.1, from coordinate 23,241,825 downwards.
ATATGAGAAAGGAATGTGTGCTTCCATGCCCGAGAGAATAACTTCCGTAATGTGCAAGGCACACTCAGATGGCTCCTGGCCATGGAAGCAATAATCATTCCAGGGAAAATCAAAGAAGTACTGCCTGAGGGCCTCCCAATCCGCGGCTCCAAATTGCCACAGGCAATGTTTCTTTGGAGGGTCCACAGGCCGTACCAGAGTGATAGGACAGGTTAAGGTGATAAGGTTGTGATCGGAGGAGCCCAATGCAGAGAAAAGATTAACAGTGTAAGCAGAAGGATTAGTTGCAAGGAAGAGGTCAAGTATGTTGGAGCTCTCTCCAAGGCGGTCTGGGATATGGGTAGGGTGCTGTACAAGCTGCTCTAGGTCATTAAGGATAGAAAAGATGTAGGCTTGTTCACCAGGTGGATCAGTGAAAGGAGAGGAGAGCCAAAGGTGTTGGTGAACATTGAAATCTCCTAGAATGGAGAGATCAGAGAAAGGAGAAATGGATAGAATGTGTTCCATCGTAGAAGTAAGATAGTCGAAGAATTTTTGATAGTCAGTAGAATTAGGGGATAAGTAAACAGCACAGATATATTTAGTGAGAGAATGACAGGAAAGCTGAAGCCAGAGTGTAGAGAATTCAGAAGAATCGAGTTCAGGAACACGAGAGCAAGATAAATCATTGCGTATATATACACAACAGCCACCTTTGACTTTGAAATGAGTATAGAGAAAGTAGGAGGATACAGAAAAGGGTTTGCTGTCAGTTGCCTCAGACAGCTGAGTCTCAGTTAGAAAAAGAAGGTGAGGTTTAGAGGAGGAGAGGTAGTGCTCAACAGAGTGAAAGTTAGAGGGAAGGCAGCAAATGTTGCAGAAATGAAGAAGAAGAGAGTCAGACAGTGGTTCCAGGCACCTCGAGTCGTCACCGGGAGAGGGGCGGAAGGTGGGGGCATTTATGGTTCCCCCCCTTGGGGACTCCGAGGCTGGGTGATTGAGGCGTCTGGCAATAGATAGATAGATAGATAGTTTTTTTGAATTTTGGAAAAGGAAGTGTAGTGTGTACCGTGCATGCAGTTTGGTGTAGATAGTTAGAGAAATTTGTGTTGGAGAGCATACTGGCCTACTCTCTGTGTAACTGAGACACTGAAAAAGTTCAGCAAAGGGGGATGGTCAGGAACTAGTCCTGAGGGCTGATGAAACGGGAGCTTCAGCACTCCCTGTCATCAGCTTTCCATCCACCTCGGGGGTACTGCCCTGCTCAACTGGTGCTACAGTCTTGTCCATTATTTACTGTAGGAATCATTTCATGAGCTGATCAAACTAATTATAAAAGTATTATGCACCATATCTGATAAACCGCTTTGTACAAATATTGTAAAGTGGAAGTGGACTGGATACAGTATCTCATCTTTAAGGTTTCTTCTCGTCGTAAATAAACCATCTTTGGAGAAGCGGTGAAGTATTTTAAAATGATAAAAATATTAAATGCTTACTTTTTTCTTTACACGATGTTTTTGTCATTAAATTAACTTTCTCATCACACACACCATAGGGTCCTTTAAATTCTACAGTTTTCTTTGCACAAGGCTACTATAATATGATGAAGAGGCATGCAAAGGGGTGCTATGAGACCTCCCGTAGATTCCAGTACCACGCTGGGGTAATCCTCTCCTGTTCACAGGGGAACACTCTCCCTTTCGTGCGTTAAGATTACCAGACGATACGGATAGGGAAAGGTCAGCGCCTGCCCACAGTTTATGACTATGGCCGACACCCTTCCGACTGGCAAGACTGGTGACTGCCCAGGCCCGGCCGTGATGTAATCAGTTAGCACGTCATTCCGGAAAGGAGAAGGTGGGGGTTCCAGTCCAGCCGGTGGCACCTCAGGATTTTTCTGGCCATCTAAAGCAATCCTCACGCTGTTAAAAAGACATGGAGACAAGGAATAGGAGAAAAAAGAGGAAGGGGAAGGGAGAGAAGCGAGGAAGAGAGAATGAAAGAAAACAGGAAAACGGAAAAGAAGCAAAGAAGGGAAAGGTAGAAAAGAAAGTGAAGAAGGGGGAAACGAGTGTTGCGAGGAGAAAAGTAAAATCAAAAGGTTAGAAGAGGTGTGGGAGTAGCAGAAGAGAAGAATGGGTGAGGAGTAAGAAAGGAAGAGAAAGAAGACTTACATCAAGAGAGAAGAGGGGGAGGAAGGAAGGCGGGAGATATGAGAGGGTGAATCGAAGGAATAAAGAGATACTAAATGATATACGTCCTTTCGATGAAGAGCGGGAGAGCAGAAACAGAGAGAAGATGAGGAGAGGGGAGATAGGACAGAGGAGGGAGATACAGGGACAGGGAGTGTAGTAACGAAAAAGAAGATGGGAAGGAAGGAGGGAGATGGAAGAAGGAAGCAGGGAAGGGAGGGAGGGAAGAAGCGAGGGAGCAGGAAAGAGAGGGAAGATGACGGAGGAAAGGAAAGAGGAAGGAGAGAGGGGTGGGAAGGAAAGAGGGAGGAGGGGGACGGAGGGAAGGAAGGAAAGAGAGGGGGAGGAGAGGGAAGGAAGGAAAGAGAGGGGGATGAGAGGGAAGGAAGGAAAGAGAGGAGGAGGAGAGGGAAGGAAGGAAAGAGAGGGAGGGGAAGGAAGGACAATTTCCCGTATCGGCAGCACCTCCTTTTCCTCTCTCTCTCTCTATCTCTCTCTCTCTCTCTCTTTGTTTTTTTTCTACACCGTCCTCGTCCCTCCCACACTCCCTCTCGTCAGTCCGTTCCTTCCCTTTCCTCTCATCCTTTCATTCTTTCCCTCTTTTCTTCTTCTTTCATCGCCGTTGACTCCTCGTTTTCCTTTTTCATTTTCCTTTTATTCTTTCTTCTTTCCACCTCTGTTACACCTTTCTCTTTCCTTCCTTTCCCCATTCCCTTTCTTCTTCCCTTCCGTCCTTGTGTTCTTGCCTCTTCCTTTTCCTCCATCCTTCCTCCCTCCTCATTCTACTCTTTTTCAATCGTTTCTTCTCTTCTTCCATTTCTCCTTTTTCCCCTTCTTTCCTCCACCTCTTCCCTTTCTTTCCTTCTCATGTCCTTACCTTTTTTCTCCCTCTTCTCCTTCCCTTTCTCACCTCCCAATCTCCTTATTCTTTTCTCTATCTCTCCTTCCCTTGTCCTCTTTCCTCTTTCTTTCCTCCTTTACTTTCTCCCTTCCTTCTCTTACCTTATTTCCTATCCTTTTTTTCTACTTTTCTCCTTCCCTTGCTTCCATGTCTTTCTCCTTCCTTTCCGGTCCTCTTCCTCTTTTTCTCTATCTTTCCACTTCCATTCCTATCCCTTCTTTCTTTCGTTCCCTCGTCTCTCCTTCCCTTTCTCTGCTCTTTCTCTCTTTACTTTCTCATCTCTCCTTCCTTTCTTGTTCTGCGAGCTGTACACACACACACACACACACACACACACACACACACACACACACACACACACACACACACACACACACACACACACACACACACACACACACACACACACACACACACACACACACTGACCACATCACTGAGAAGGTACGGAACATGTATACATTGCTTGCAAATATGAGAATAGCATTCACATACATAAATGAAGACATGCTATGAAAGATAATAACATCATTCATCAGACTAACCCTGGAGTATGCATCAGTAGTCTGGAGTCCTCATCTCAAAAAACACATAGACAAGATTGAAAAAGTTCAAAGGGCCGCTACAAGATGGGTACCAAGCTTAAGGGATAAAGAGAAACGTATGACAATAAGATCAGAAAGAGAAAGAGAAGAACTGAGGAAGGTTAAAGAAATAATATCAGTAGTCATGGAGGAAAACCACGAAGCTCAAGAAGAGATTGAAGAAGTGTTTAGGTTAGGAAAGTATGAGGAAGGAGGGGCAAGGCCGTTGAAGATAATGTTTAAGTCCCAAGCAATGGTAAATAAAATTATCAGTAGAACATGGAAATTATCAGACAAGGAAGGGCTAAAAAATGTTTGGATAAGGAGAGATGCAAATAAGGAAGATAGAGCTAAGATAAGGAGTTAGTACAGGAAGCAAAGGTAAAAAACGAACAGAGAACGGAGGAAGAGAAGACAGTGTTTTATTGGAGGGTCATGGATCAGAAATTAAGGAAGTGGTACCGGCAGAGAGAAGGAGAAAAGAGGGTATAAAAAAACATCAAAAAGAATTGGAAGGTGGCATATACAGTACTAATGTTGATGATTTAATATCGGCAAGGCTAGAAATCAACGATTTTTTGAGGGTGCATGAATCTGATGTTATGTGCTTTGTAGAGACCAAATTAAGAGAAGATATTGATGTTCATATAGGAGATGGTAAATACAAACTGTGGAGACGAGACAGAAAAGAAAAAACTGGAGGAGGGGTGATGATAGCAGTGAAGAACAACATAAATGTAGATACCGTGGAAATGTGAGAAGGCAGGGCCGAAGTGATAAATATGAAATTAGAAACTGAAGAGAATAGCAAGAGAGATATGGCAGTAGTGTATGTTTCCCCTAAGACAAGAACATGGAATGATGAATACCAGGAAATGTTAGACATGGTTAGCTATTTACAGAAAATAATTGAGAAAAGTAACAATATAATTTTAATGGGTGACTTCAATTGTAAAGAGGTGAACTGGGAGGAATGGGATTCAGGAGGCAGCAAAGATTCATGGGGCACTACATTATTAAATATTACAATGAACAATGTAATGACGCAGTGGGTCAAAGAAGAGACACAGTTCTGAGGTGAGGACACACCAGCAAGACTAGACTTATTGTTTACCAAAGAACCCGATGTAATAGAATCCTTGGAATATCTGTGCCCTATTGGAAAAAGTGATCATGTGGTCATTGAGTTCCAGATGATAACAGGGAACGTGGAGCCAAGAGACGAGCTTAATAGGCAAGGAAGATACAACTTTGGACAAGCAAACTTTACAGGATTGAGAAAATTTTTCGAAAATGGAGATTGGAGAAAATTCTGAGAAACAAGAGAGATTCAGAGGAAGTGGGATATTTTTCTAGGCTTTTATAATTCAGGAGTGGAAAAATTTTTGCCAAGAGTAAGGGGGAAAGACAACAGAAAAAAGGAATGGTTTAATAGAAGGTGTATGATAGCAAAACAAGAGAGAGATAAGGTGTGGAACAATTGGAGAAAGAGAGGTAACAACAGAACAAAGGAAGAATATAAAAGAACTAGAAATGATTACACAAGAATACGTAGAGAGGAAGAAAGGAATTTTGAAAAAGGTATAATGGATAAATGTAAGAATTAACCCAAACTATTTTATAGATTTGTCAATGGCAAACTGAAACAAAAAGAAGGAATCACCAAACTGAAAATAGGAGAGGTCTATAAAGATGCAGTAGTGCAAGCAGAAATAATGAACGAACGTTTCCAGTCAGTTTTCACTAATGAAAGCGAGTTAATGGGTGGGAGTGAATAGAAATGTAGTGATAACAGATATAAAAGTGGAAGTACAGGAAGTGTATAAATTACTGGAAACTCATTATGTAAGGAAAGCCCCAGGACCAGATGGAATCTCTAATTGGGTTCTGAAGGAATGCAGAAAACAACTGGCAGATAAGATTAACAGTTTGTGTGTTCTCTGGAAGAGGGGAAAGTGCCTCAAGAATGGAAGAGGGCAAATGTGGTACCAATTTATAAGGGAGGAAACAGGGAAGAACCCCTGAATTACAGACCAGTGACCCTAACCAGCATGGTTTCAAAATTATGCGAAAGAATTCTGAAAGATAGATGGATAAAATATCTGGAAGAGATGAATATTTTGGCTGATGGTCAGTTTGGATTTAGAGGTGGAAGGTCATGTGTGTCCAACTTGTTGAGTTTTTACTCAAGAGCAATTGATGTGCTAATGGAGAGAGATGGTTGGGTGGATTGTGTCTATTTAGATTTGGAGAAGGCCTTTGACAAGGTACCCCATAAGAGACTAATGTGGAAACTAGAGCATATAGGAGGACTGAAAGGGAACCTCTTGGAATGGATGAGAGACTTTTTGAGAGACAGACAAATGAGGACAGTAATAAAGGATAGGATGTCTGGATGGGGGGAAATAACAAGTGGAGTCCCACAGGGCTCGGTGTTGGCGCCAGTAATGTTCCTGATTTATGTAAATTATATGGTAGATGGAGTGAACAGTTATGCAAGTCTGTTTGCTAATGATGCAAAGATCATGAGGAAAGTAGAGGTTGAGAAGGATTGTAAAATGCTGCGGGAGGATCTGAATAGGATACATGATTGGAGCCGAATGTGGGAAATGAAATTTAATGCAAAGAAATGTAAAATATTGGAAATGGGTAAAAGTACCAAGAGGCCATCATTGAATTATGTGATGGGTAATGAACCAGTCACAAAAGTGAGAGAAGAGAAAGATTTGGGAGTGCTGGTCCAGGATAGTTTGTCACCTGAAAAACACATTAACAAGGTAGTTAGAGAAACATATAAACTCCTGACTAATATAAGAGTAGCTTTTCATTATATGGATGAGGAGATGATGAAAAAATTAATAGTGGCCATGATTCACCCCAGGTTAGAATATGCAGCAGTAGTGTGGTCCCCACACAAAAAGAAAGATATAAACAAGATTGAGAGAATACAAAGAACAGCAAGCAAAATGGTCCCCAGTCTGGCAGATCTGTCGTATAGAGAGAGGTTGGAAAAGCTGGATTTGCCTACCTTAGAAGAAAAGAGAAAGAGAGGAGACATGATTGCAGTGTTCAGGACCATGGTGGGAGTAGATGAAATTGACAAAGAAGATCTATTTGTATGGGATAAGAGAGTAACAAGAGGACTCGGAATGAAACTGAAGAAACCAAGCTGCTTGGAGGATATCAAGAAATATAGTTTTCCTTATAGATGTATAGACCTGTGGAATAGCCTGGACAAAGAAATCATCCAGTCTAAAAACTTAAAGGAGTTTAAAGCTAAATTTGACTTATTGAGAAACAGAGACAGTGTCACGAACTTGCGTGAGCGTATTTGTAGGTTCGTAACATTTTGTTTCGGTGTGAAAACCGCGAATTCTAGTCGAATTCCCATTGAGTATCACTCAGTTCAACCCTCCTAGCATTCACTCAATTGGGACGGTTTTCAGAACATTTTTCACTGTTTCATAAGTGATCATATTTGCGCCCGACATTAGCACCTTCGCTGAGTGATTTATTGTGAGCATATATCACTCACTTTCTTTCCGTTGACCGTTGAAGCAAACACGGCCTGCCCTCGCCCTCTTTCAAAAATCGAACTTAGTCAGGCTTTGATCGTCATGAGAGCAGGTTCGTTCAGCGAGTTCCTGAAATCTCCTCCTAGACGGTGAATCGGCGAAGAGGTTTAGCATATTGCAGCGTCCGTCCTAATCACCGGCCCCCAGTTCGCTTAGCCCCCTCTACTGACCAGTATTTCTTTTCGTTTTTCCTAGGTTTAATTTAGCTTTTGAGTGAGCAAGTGAGTGTATTTCCCTTGTTATTTTGAATTCATTTTGAGTCTCTTAACATAAAATTAATTCAGTGTAATCAATAAATTTATAGTTCTTTTCTTTGAGCTTAATGTAATTAAAATCGTGTTTTATTTTTCCACATTAAACTTATTTTAGTTGCTGCTCCTAGTTCGCACAAACGCTTTACATTATTCATAACTGGTATTTAGGCTAGTCCTTTTGTATTAAGCTTAAATCCGTTGTGCCAGCCAGGAGTTTATGCACCGGCAAGAACCTGTTTATTACTATTAGTATTACTATTAGTATTAGCAACGTTGGGTCTGGTTAGTACTTGGATGGGTGACCGTCTGGGAACACCAGATGCTGTTGGCATAACGTTCTCCCTACGTGTCAAGTGGGGTTGGTGGAGGATTAGTGTGCCTCCCTGTAAAACAATTAACTCTAAGCCCTTGGCCACCCCGTTTGGGATACATGGCGTCTGGCAATGAATGATGAATGAATGAATTAGTTATTGATTGTCAGGGGTGGAGTCACTTTCTCGAGAGGCTAACAGTACTACAAACAGCACTCGTGAGTAATTAGTCTCTGCTGTGTACTGTTGAGAAAGTTTATAAATTCTCATCCTTTGAGAATCAGTGAAGTAAGGCAGCATAAAGTAAAACTTACTGCTTGATTTCACAGTCACTTCTTTGTCTCTATTTTCAGTCAACATAGAATTATTATATAAATTGGTAAGCAACAATTAAAGTATTTTTGATTCTTAAATTCACATAACCCTGTGACATCTGTTGCTGCTCGTAACTAAACCAAGAGAGTACATACTCTTTGACTTTTTCGGGGTCGCTAAGCCCCATATCTTTAGCTTCCTGTACATAGACGTTGGTAGACATGATGCTAACTCAGTCTGAGTGAACTAAAGATTAAATACTGACTGCTATTTCACAGAGAAATGCCAATAATCAAGAGTAAAGAATATACAGTAGGCACAGGTTAGTAGTGACCAGTTTTATCTAGTTAAACTGGTAAAGAAAGAAAATTATAAAAATAACTGACTGTGAGAACTATTACATAGAATTAATAGAAATGAATCAATAATCACCAGTAAGATAGTGCCTATAGACTTTAATGATAAATACCTGACTATGAGCGAGTGAGTATTATCTCGTTAATAACTTTAGAGCTAGGAGTTAATATCCTGGAATGAGGTCACCAGATGTCATGGGGTTATGTGAATTTAAGAATTAAAAATACTTTAATTGTTGCTTATGAATTAATATAATAATTCTATGTTGATTGAAACTAGAGATAAAGAAGTGACTGAGAAATCAAGCAGTAAGTTTTACTTTATGCTAGCTTACTTCGCCGATTCTCTAAGAATGAGAATTTATAAACTTTCTCAACAGTACACAGCAGAAACTAATTACTCACGAGTGCTGTTTGTAGTCCTGTTAGCCTCTCGAGAAAGTGACTCCACCCCTGACAATGAATAACTAATACTAATAGTAATAAACAGGTTCTTGCCGGTGCATTAACTCCTGGCTGGCACAACGGATTTAAGCTTAATACAAAAGGACTGGCCTAAGTACCACTTATGAATAATGTAAAGCGTTTGTGCGAACTAGGAGCGGCAACTAAAATAAGCTTAATGTGGAAAAATAAAACACGATTTTAATTACATTAAGCTCAAAGAAAAGAACTATAAATTTATTGATTACACTGAATTAATATTACTTTACATGAGTCTCAAAATGAATTCAAAATAACAAGGGAAATACATTCACTTGCTCACTCAAAAGCTAAACTTAAACCTAGGAAAAACGAAAAGAAATACTGAGTCAGTAGAGGGGGCTAAGCGGAATGACTGGGTGCCAGTGCGTAGGACGGACGCTGCAATACGCTAAGCCTCTTCGCCAATTCACCATCTGGGTGGAGATTTCAGGAACTCGCTGTATGAACCTGCTCTCACGACGACCAAAACCTGACTAAGTTCAATTTATGAAAGAGAGCGAGGGCCGGCCGTGTTTGCTTCAACGGTCAATGGAAAGAAAGTGAGCGATATACACTCACAACAAATCACTCAGCGAAGGCGCTAATGTCGCGCGCTAGGATGATCACTTATGAAACAGTGAAAAGTGTTCTGAAAACCGTCCCAATCGGGTGAATGCTAGGAGGGTTGAACTGAGTGATACTCAGTGGGAATTCCACTAGAATTCGCGGTTTTCACATTGAAACAAAATGTTACGAACCTACAAATACACTCCCGCAAGTTCGTGACAGACAGGACCCCATGAGCGTAGTTCATTTCCTGTACATCACAATTAGGTAAATACATGTCGGTCGTCCTCCGCATTTAAGTAAAGTCATGTTTTTGCGTTGCCATTTGAGTGATCACAACTGGTCATAGCCTTTGGTTTCCTGGGACAGAAGAAATATCTTGACTGGTAAAAACATTGGTAAAATTGACAGCCTGAAAGCGTGACTGTGTCACTTCCTGTACAACATATATTCTCAAACTGATACATAATTGTATGGCAGTAACTTGAATGAAAAATTTACCATGTTCTGAAAGGGATATCTAATGGAAACATTTTGAAACCCAATAGCATCCAGTGATGAAGAAAACAGAGACCTTCATTTTGATGTAGTTGTGATCACAACTGGTCATAGCCTTTGGTTTCCTGGGACAGAAGAAATATCTTGACTGGTAAAAACATTGGTAAAATTGACAGCCTGAAAGCGTGACTGTGTCACTTCCTGTACAACATATATTCTCAAACTGATACATAATTGTATGGCAGTAACTTGAATGAAAAATTTACCATGTTCTGAAAGGGATATCTAATGGAAACATTTTGAAACCCAATAGCATCCAGTGATGAAGAAAACAGAGACCTTCATTTTGATGTAGTTGTTGTCTACAGGTCAGTTCTCCATCATGGAAGTAAATACTGTATTGTTAGCTGTAATGTTACTAAGATAAATTGAGTAAGACTGTATTGATGAGATAGTAGCTACTGCATCATTAAATTGTCCTGACCTCAGTAATTTTTTACAGGGGTACATCACTTGGCCTGTATGCACGACGGAACACCTTGCCCACACACACGCAGCACGACATTATGAAGGTGCTGAGAGAAACCAAGCAGAGGGATGTCAGTGCTTCACAAGTCAGTGTATGTTATATTCACTGGTTTTTTATTCTTGCTTCATTTTGTATCATTAACCCCTATACGCCGGAGGTTTTTTGATGTTGCACGCTCCTCACTATGGGGGATTTCGTGATTTTGGAAAAAATATCCTTTCTTCAAACCCTAATATCTGCCAAACTATAACAGCTAGAGAAAAAAATTAAAGATACATAAGCCTCACTAACTCTTCCTCTTTCAAATGAAAGTATCCCCACGTCTCCAGGTGATCCCTTTGATGAGTAAGGATAAGTTTAAGTTCAAAGGGTGGTGGGACGATGCTTGCAGCTATGCACGTCAACCGGCATTGCTCTGCACCCAAAATCGTGATGGCTATACATTTCAACCGGCGCATAGGGGTTAATAGCTACCTTGGACACCTAATGTCAGCGCTCCACAGCCTTCCTGTTCAGGCCTTTATTCCTTTGACTTCATCCCAGGTCTTTTTTGGGTCTGCCTTTCACAACCCTACCCTTGATGTTCACACCTCTCACTCTCCACACCCAATTGTCATCTTCCATCCTCTCAATATGCCCAAACCATCTCAATCTACCCCTCCTCATCACAACATTAATACATTCAAGGTCCCATACTTCCTCTCAAATCCTCAGTTACAATCCTAGCATTTAAGGACGCACTACACATCCATTTAATCATTGTTATTTTTGTACATTTGAGCCTACGAATACCCTCCTCCTTCACAGCTCCAGTCTCACTTACATACTGCATTATACTACTAACACATGCTGCATACAAGGATCCCTTAGCATGGAGGGGGAGCCCTTTCAGTGTTAGAAGAGGTAACAGCTCCTTGAACTTCCCCCAACCACTCTTCAACCAAGCCACAGAGCTAGCTCCAACCCTACCCCCAGCATATAACATATCCCCCAAATAACAAAATTCCTCTACACACCCAGGAGACTCCAGCAAGATCATTCATTTCATGCCTGTCAGTCTCTACATGCTCTCCGTGACACACTACACATGCAAAATCTGAATAATTTTGTAGCCTGCCTTTAATACCACTACATCTCTTATGCGCCCACTTATCACAAATGCTGCATTAGATGGAGTTGCTTCCCACACTCTTGTGGGAAACTTCACATGGCCACACTCCCTCTGCTTTGACAGCACTGCCACCAGCACTAGATATTACTTTTGCTTTATCCACATTTATTCTCAAACCCTTCTGACCCATTCTGTCTTTCCACTTTCTAAATCATTCCTCCTTCTCCGTTTCATTTTCTGCATTCGACACCAAATCATTGGCATATAACATCTCCCATGGAAGTCTGTTTTTGAAATCATATGAGAGAGCTTCAAGCACCATGATAAGGGGCTCATGACTGACCTTTGATGCGTCCCAACATTCATGGGACATTCATCATTCAAATCTCCATTCGCTCTCACCTGGGTGTGAGCACCCACCTACTTAGCCATAACCACTCTAGGAAACCACTCTTTGATATCAGGCTTTCTCATTGCCCACCTCATCACATTCTTTGGGACTGTGCCAAAGGCCTTCTTCAAATCAAGAGAAACAAAGTAAAGTTCCCTTTTCTCTCGTTTATATTTTTCTGAAGCTGTCAGACAGTGAATGTGGTATTAGTGGTGCCATTGGCTGGCATAAACCCAAACTGCATCTCATCAATATTCACTCCATCCCTAATCATACCTTACAGGACCTTCATTATTTGGGCCAGAATTTTTATAGCCCTATAATTTCCTCTTTCCAGGGCATCACCCTTCCTCTTATACACAGTTACAGTCACACTTTTCAGCCATTTATCTGTGACAACATGCAAGTTTATACTCAAATGTATGAAATCAGTAACAAAACACACCTCTGTATTTCTTGAGTCCTTCAACATTTCAACCGTCAACCCAAACACACACACCCACCTTCCCCAGCTGCATCCTGCATATTGCCCCATTCACAGTAGCAGCATCTGTCAAAGGCCTCCGGCCAAACACTGGGGTTGCAGGCTCCAAACCTTCCCTGCTTCAATCAAACTCTTTGTTCATCAATTGGTTATAATACTCTCTCCAAGTGTCTTTAACCCATAGATGTAGACATGACCCACCCCCGAACCATTCCAGTGTTTGGGCCTAGAAGACACAAGTGCTTAACGTATTTTGTAACATATAGCGCACAGCATTGTGAAAGATGCACCCTCATTCTGGAAGGGCAGTTCAGAGAAAAAAAGTTTGTCTGGACCAATACTGCTGAAAGTGTTGACTGATATGAGCCTTTTAAGTCAAATACACATTCACCTTTCAGATTCTTCATTCAGTACTGTTCATAAGTTATTGGTTTCTTTCTTATCTAAAAGAAAAGAAAAAAAAAAAAAAAACAGCCCTTTCCTCACAAAAAAATTTCTTAGTGTCACATCACAATCTTAACACTGTTTCTTTTCATGAACTGACCAGTTTCAATTGTACAGTAACAGGAATTTTTGTTCAGCTCCATTAAAGTTTAATTAATATGTATTAGTATATTGAGATAAATAGTATTTTTGTTTAAGTGACTTTAAAATTAGACAACTTAACTCAATCTGTTCTTTCATTTGTTTCAGAAAATATAAAGGCCATTAAAATTAGAAATCCATCTTCATTATCTAAAAATTAGTTGCCTGTATGTATGGTCTGATAAAACCATGAATACCCAAATAGAATAAAACCGCAATAATCCAGTACAATGAAAGTTTACAGAACACATGGTACTGTAGATTCGTAGACGAGGTTCCTATGTTCGCTGGTGCCATATCTTACAATAACTTTGTAGCTTCTTTTAGTGTGTTTTGTACACTGGTTGTGTTGCCTTGATGCTCTCCTAATTGTGTATCCGCAGTGGGAGCTAACTGTGTATCATCTGGTATTAACATGGGTGGGGCGATAATATCCCTGTCATATCACTTAGCTAAAAAGAATTCATGTTGCTAAGGTATGGTGTTATGAAATACGTCTTTTGTTTATGTTCTTACTAAATAGATGAGTAAATGAATTGTAATAAATGATAGATAGTGAGTGTATAAGTGTATATATATTTTTTTATATAAAATAACAAAATATGGGGCTATATAATATCATTTTCGGTAATATCTGTGCAATATAAAAACCTTAAAAAAGGGTCCCAAGGGAATTAGCCAGCAATTATGCAACCTTGGACAACACCGAAAAAGCCTAGACAAACGAAGAAAAACAAACTAGAGAAAATCAGTATATCTATCTATCTATCTATTGCCAGACGCCTCAATCCCGTTTGGGGTGACCACAAACAAATCGCCTCCAAGTCACCCTGTTCCCCGCCATTTCACTGCCCTGCTCCCAACTCACACCCCCCTCTCTCATGTACCTCTCCACCCCATCCCTCCATCTCATCCTCGGCCTCCCCCTCCCTCTTCCTCCCTCCACCTCACTCACATACACTCTCTTCGTCAGTCTTTCACCCTCCATCCTCTCCACATGGCCAAACCACCTCAGTGTGTTCCTCATAACTCTTCCTATCACATCCACATCAACACCACAACGCTCCTTTATATCCTCATTCGTCAGCCTGTCTCTCCTCGTGACTCCACAGGCTCCTCTTAAATAACTCATTTCCACTGCTCTCACTCTTGACTTGTGTCCTTCCAACAATGTCCAAGCTTCACTTCCATACATTAGAGTTGGTATCACAATACTGTCATGTAGTAACTTTTTCACTTCCATGCTCACTTCCCTGTTTCTTATCACTGCCTTCAAAGAACCAGCAACCTTTCTTCCCTGCTGTACCCTTTCAAGCACTTCACCCTCCAAACCTCCATCCTTATTCATCACACTGCCCAAGTACTTAAACGTACTCACATTTTCCAATTCCTTACCATCCAACCTCGCTGTACATTCGCTAACTTCGCCTCTCTCAAAGACCATCACTTTAATCTTCCCTACAGTCACCTTTAGATTCCGTTTCTTGCACACTCTCTCAAACTCATCCACCAAGCCTTGCAGCTCCCCTTCGTCTTGACCCAACAACACAGTATCATCTGCAAACAACAGTACATGGAGTTTCCAAACACTATCCTCTCTCACCAGGGCCACTCCAACATCCACTACACTACTTTGTACCTCTTTTATTACCCCATCCATGTACAGATTGAACAACCATGGAGACATGACACATCTCTGTTTCAACCCAACTTTCAAAGAGAAAAATTCACTCAGTTCACCATCCACACGCACTGCAGCCTTCGCACCATCTTACATACTCTTCACAGCATTCAGCAACTTCCCATCTACTCCATATATTCTTAACACTTTCCACAATCCTTGTCTATCCACCCTGTCATATGCTTTCTCCAAATCCATGAAAGCTGCATACAACTTCTTTCCCTTCTCTAGAAACTTTTCCACTAAAGATCTAAGAACGAATATCTGATCTACACAACCTCTTCCCTTCCTAAAGCCTCCCTGTTCTTCTCCAACTAATTTCTCTGTTCTTTCTCTAACTCTGTCTATAAGTATCCTACCATACACTTTTCCTATTATACTAAGAAGACAAATGCCCCTATGATTACCACACACTTCTAATTCCCTTTTCCTTTGTACAAGGGAATAATTATACCTGACTTCCAATCCTCCGGGACTCTACCTTCCTCCCAGGCCAATCTGCACATCTTCCACATCCATTCTACTACTATCTCTCCCCATGCTTCAGCATTTCACCACACACTCCATCAATTCCTGGGGCTTTCTCTGATTTACCTTTCTTCATTGCTTCCGCAACTTCTATCCTACTGATTTCTTCCTGTCTTCTCACCTCCCTCTTTCTCCCAGCCATTCCCCAGCCACTTATACTCACATTACTTCCATCCTCTACGTTCAACAATTCCTTAAAGTGTTCTCTCCATCTGCTCACTTTTTCTCCCTTCTCCACTAGTAATCTACCATTTTTATCTTTCACTCCCCTGCTAACTTCACTTCCACTCTGTCTTACTCTTTTCACCTCTCTCCAGAACATTTTCTTACAGCCCCTCCACTTTACACTCAAATTCCTTCCAAATTCCTCATCCACTCTCTTCTTACTCTCTCTTACTAATCTTTTCACCTCTCTCTTTCTTTCTACATATAACTCTCTCTTCCGCCTCTCAACTTCTTCCATGGCCCTATTTCTCATCCATTCATTGTATGCTTTCTTCTTTTGTGCCACAGCCTGTTTCACCTCTTCAGTCCACCACGCTGTTCCTTGCACCCCCCTCCGTCTTCTCTTCCTTCCACACACCACATCACATGCTGCACATATTTCTTCTGTAAATATCTTACACACACCTTCCACGTCTCCCATCTGCTCCAATTCATATTTGCCCAGTCGTTCCTCCACTTCTCTCTTATACTCTGCCTTTTTCTCATCCTCTTGTAATCTTTCCACTCTCCTTGCAACTACTCCTTCCTCTTGTCTTTCCCTTCTTCTATTCCTCCATCTTACTTGCATTATAATTCTGGGCACCACCAAGTAGTGGTCAGAAAGTCCACTCCCCCAACCTCTATACACTCTTGCATCCTTTACACATCTTCGCATCCTTTCATCCACACACACATAATCAATCATTGCCTTCCTTTCATTCAGTTCACCACCCACCCTTCTCATCACTCGCCATGTATATCTGTGGATCATTTTATACCTGAAGAGGGTATTGGCTATCAGCAACCCCCTCCCAGCACAAATGTCCACTAATGCACTCCCATTCTCATCTATCTCAGCAGGCACACCCCACTCACCAACTATTCCATCCACCTTCACATTCCCTACTTTACCATTCATATTACCAATGAAAAACACTCTCTCATTCCTTCCAAACTTTTCCATGCACACTTCTACATTTGTCAGAACTCTTCTCTCACTCTTCTAGCACGATCTTGCGTTGGTGCATACACACACACATACATACAAAAAAAAAAAGAAAAGAAAGAAAGAAATACAGTAAGATCACATAACAAACAAATGAAAATAGGTGTATTACTACAAATGCCGAAATACCACATAAACTCCTTCTGTGAGTGAAACAAAAAGCAGATTAGTGTTCTCCATAAGCAAGTGGCATGGCACATCATCACATAAACTCCTTCTATAAGTGAAACAAAAAGCAAATTAGTGTTCTCCACAAGCAAGTGGCATGGCACATCATCATTATCATCGACCGCAGCATGACCGGATTTGATGTCAGGACTGCAATTATTACAATTATGTAACTACAAGCAATATGTAACAATTATGTAACAACAGACGATTGCATTATGTTACTATCTATCTATCTATCTATAGCCCGACGCCCTAATCCCGCAAAGGGTGGCCGCAGACAAAACGCCTCCAAGTCACTCTGTCACCCACCATTTGACTCCCCTCCCCCCAACTCACTCTGTCACCCACCATTTGACTCCCCTCCCCCCAACTCACTCTGTCACCCACCATTTGACTCCCCTCCCCCCAACTCACCCCCCCCTCCCTCATATACCTCTCAACTCCATCCCTCCACCTCATCCTCGGTCTACCCCTCCCTCTCCCTCCCTCCACCTCACCTACATACACCCTCTTAGTCAGTCTTTCATTCTCCATTCTCTCCACATGTCCAAACCACCTCAGTGTATTTCTCCTAATCTTTTCAACCACATCCACATCTACCCCACAACGTTCCTTCACTTCTTCATTCGTCAACCTGTCCCTCCACGTCACTCCACATGCTCCTCTCAAGTAGCTCATTTCCACTGCTCTCACTCTTGACTTGTTCCCCTCTTGCAAGGTCCACGCCTCGCTTCCATACGTCAGGGTAGGGATCACAATACCATCATGCAGTGACTTCTTAACTTCTATACTCACCTCCCTATTTCTCATCACGGCTTTCAGTGTACCAACAACCTTTCTTCCCTGCTGTACTCTCTCACGTACTTCATCCCCCAAAGTTCCATCCTTACTCATCACACTACCCAAGTACTTGAATGCACTCACATTCTCCATATCCTCACCATCCAACCTCACTGCACACTCTGTGACTTCATTCCTCTCAAACACCATAACTTTACTTTTGTTTACATTAACTTTCAGATTCCTCCTCCTACACACTGTCCCAAATTCATTCACCAAACCTTGCAACTCCCATTCATCTTCACTCAACAATACTGTATCATCAGCAAACAGCAACACCGGAAGCTTCCAAATCTCACCCTTATTCATTAGGGCCACCCCCACATCCACTGCCCTACCTTGCACCTCCTTTACAACCCCATCCATATATATATTAAACAGCCATGGAGACATCACACACCCCTGTTTCAGTGCCACATTGAGATCAAAGAACTCACTCAGCTCACCGTCCACTCGCACCGTCACCCTAGCTCCCTCGTACATACTCTTCACAGCACTCAACAATTTCCCCTCCGCTCCATATATTCTTAATACCTTCCACATACCTTGCCTATCTATTCTGTCATAAGCTTTCTCCAAGTCCATGAAGGCAGCATACACTTTCCTTCCCTTCTCTAGATACTTCTCCACTAAACATCTTAGAACAAATATCTGATCTACACACCCTTTTCCCTTCCTAAATCCCCCTTGTTCTTCTCCAACTAGCTCCTCTGTCATATGCCTAACCCTATCAATGAGTATTCTACCATATATTTTACCAGTCACACTAAGAAGGCAAATACCCCTATGGTTACCACATACTTCTCTCTCCCTTTTTCCTTTGTACAGAGGAACAATTATACCTGATTTCCAGTCCTCTGGAACCCTTCCCTCTTCCCAAGCCAATCTACACAACTTCCATATCCACTCCACAACAATCTCACCCCCATACCTAAGCATTTCACCACACACTCCATCAATTCCTGGGGCCTTTCCCAGCTTAATCTTCTTCATCGCTTCCACTACTTCCGACCTACTGATCTCTTCCTCCCTCCTCTCATCTCTTCTTCTCCCAGCCATTCCCCAACCACTTATACTGACACTGCTCTCACTCTCTACATTCAACAAATCCTCAAAGTGCTCCTTCCATCTCCTCAATTTCTCTCTCTTCTCCACCAACAATCTATTATTCCTATCTTTCACTCCCCTACTATTTCCCCTTTCACACTGCCTTACTTTCTTTACCTCCTTCCAAAACAATTTCTTACTCTCCCTCCATTTCACACTCAGATTCCTCCCAAACTCTTCATCCACTTTCTTCTTACTCTCCTTCACCAGTCTCTTAACTTCCCTTCTCCTGCTCACATATACCTCTCTCTTCTCTCTCTCATCTTCTTCCCTACCTCTACTCGCCAACCATTCACCATATGCCTTCTTCTTTTGTTCCACAGCTCGTGTTACACTTGCTACAATTATGTAACTACAAACAATATGTAACAGTTATGTAACGACAAACGATTGCATTATGTTACACTTGCTACAATTATGTAACTACAAACCATATGTAACATTTATGTAACAACAAACGATTGCATTATGTTATACTTGCTACAATTATATAACTACAAACGATATGTAACAATTCATACAATGTTGCAGTTATGAATACCACAATGTTACTACAATATTATGTAACAATTCATATAATGTTACCACAATTCTGTATTACCAGAATCATCTCACAAGTTAGGTGAAATATTAGACATTACTAAAGGGATAACCCAGTATGTAATGTAATAACCTAGCAGTACTACCACTTCACAGTTATATGCGTATGTCTGTTATACATACACGGTTTACAATAACCAATTGAACCATAGTCAGTTATGTATACAACTTGTTTAAAATGTAATATTACTGGATCATTACAATATTATCATGAATATTATACCTGTACAATATTATAATCAATATTATGTATTAAGAGTGAACTAGAAGATTATTATGTATTAATAGATTAGCATATGTCAGTGGTGATTCCTGTCGGAGGACCGCCAGCTGCGTGACCAAGCGATGTCAGGACTCTAAAATATCTTAATACATAATAGCTAGCAACATACATATATTCAGTGCTCGTCAGAAGTATTGAGTGCCCATGGCAGGGCGCGCAATACTTTTGGCGAAAAAAGAATCACCCGTTTTTGGTACTAAAAATTGAGCCAGATGTTTGGGGCACTAGCATGACATCACGGGAGCTTGAGGCCTTACTGCGCGCTGGTTGGCTCCTGCCTCAGTTGCCTACGGGCTGCGTGAGAGAGAGAGAAACTCCGCCGCGTCTCCCTCTCTTATTGTGCCACTTTTTACCTAGTGTCCCGCAGTGTTTTGGTTTTCGTCACTTTGTTATGGCCCCTACCTGTGAACTTTTGAGTGAAATCATATCCCAGATCATTGCTCTAAAGGAGGCAGGCCACCCCACAAAGGAAATTAGTGAATTGGTTGGTGTGGCTCGATCGACAGTGCGTAGGTGGTGCGCCCGTTTTCGAGTGGAAAATAGTGGTGACATTCCCACAAAGAAACCGCGGTCTGGTAGGCCCAGGAAAACTTCCCCAAGGTCTGTTAATGTTTTAAAATGTGCAGTGGAGTCTAATCCTTGTGTGAGTGCAAGGAAAATAAAGGAGAGCAACCCGGAAGTGTTTGGTGAGGTTTCTGTGCGCATGGTGTCTTGAAGAGTCCATGAACTTGGTTACACAAGTCACAGACCTGTGAGAAAGCCTCTTCTTACATGTTACCAGCGACTTCGTAGGCTTGCCTTTGCTAACAAGTACCTTAACTGGGGTGAGGAACAGTGGTTGTCAGTGTTGTGGTCTGATGAGGCAACATTTAGTGTTACCTGTAATCTAGGAGCACGGGTGTACCGGCGCAAAGGTAGTGACCCACTTGACCCCTGTTCCGTGGAGAGCACAGTTAAACACCCTGATTCACTCATGGTATGGGCTTGTTTCTCTGGTAAAGGTTTGGGGAAGCTTGTTGTGCTTCCCAAGAGCTGCAGAGTAAATCAGGACATTTATCTGGAGCTTCTTTGTGATCATTTACCTGAGTCCTTCAAGCTCACAGGTGCACGAGTGTTTCAGCAGGACGGTGCACCTGCTCATAATGCCAAATCGGTCACCAGTTGGCTTCATGACTGCGAGGTATCATTCATGAAAGACTGGCCAGGCAATAACCCAGACCTCAACCTGATAGAAAACCTCTGGTACCTCATAAAGAAGAATCTCCAAGGGAAGGACGTGAGCTCTCTGCCTAAGCTGGAAGCAGCCATTCGTGACTCCTGGGACAAAATACCCTTCCAGCTCCTCAGGAACCTCGCCCTTTCACTTCCACGACGTCTCAGGTCCGTGAAGAAGCGTAAAGGATACCCTACCAAGCATTAAAGGTGAATAAAATGCATTACGTATTTATATGTTTTTTCAATGTGCTCTGACGAGCACTGTAGTCTAGAGGTTAGGTCAATGTCAAACCTAGAGGCCAAAAGGAAATGACGTTAGCACCTCTCCAGAATGCCTCTCACCAGCAAAATAGCCCACGAACAGCGCCTCGTTACCATACACACACATACACACACACAGGCTTCTAGAACATTTCAGCAACAGTGTAACACCCCTGCTACACCAGAATGTAGGATTCTGAGATCAGAAGGAGACTGGCCAAAGAACCGACAGGTAGTAGGGAGGAGGAGGCTAGCAACATGGGCGAGAGGGTGGAAGAGAGAGAGAGAGAGAGAGAGCGAGACAGGAGGTAGCTCGCGGGACTCTACTTTATACTTGTATATAACTTTAGACCATATTGGGTCAAGTCTTTGTGCTTTGTGCTTTGTACAGTATTATATACCCTGAAAACATGGTTGCCAAGCTTGGATCTTATCATGTGTACCCCACACCTCTGATGTTACAGAGTATTCTCACATCCGATCTCGATTAATATATGATGCCTCATTACCTTCAGACAATGCATTCACTTCCTCAAAAAAAAAAAAAAAAAAAAAAAAAAAAAACAAACATAATGAACACTATGAGTCTTTTCTGATCAGCTGCCTGACATAAAAAACATGGTCTTTTACTCCACATCCCCATTGTTACGTTATTTTCTCTCATCCAATCTCGACTTGCATCCTCACCATGATAGAGGCTAATGTAAATCACTCCTAATGCCTCATTATTTACGGAAAACACATTCACTTCCTTAACTGAAAAAAAATATCCGTTAATAAACAAACAAAAATGACACGAGTCTTTTCTGATCAGCTGACTAACACTAATAAACATGCTCTTGTACATGGTACACCACTTGATCGCCATCACTGATCATGCATTCCCACTAACTTCTGAATGCCTCGACAATAATATAAAAATATAGTACTTGTATACGCATTACATACATTACATCATCAAATCCTGTGTTGCCCCATAAGGAACGTAGACTCACACTCAAGTCTTTTTGTGATTTATGGTGACTATTTTACAAAAGTATCCTATGTGGCCGGTGGGGGCACTCACCATCCACTCATTCGATGTAATGCTGCTCTCGGGTGTCTGCCCATTCCTCTCCTTTCTCCATTCCTTCCTTCCTCTTCTGTCTTTCTTTACTTCATTCTTTCCTCATCTTTCAGCCTATGGGTGACTTTACACTCCCTCTTTTGTCTTTCTTTCCTTCATTCTTTCCTCTTCCTTGTGCCTATGGGTGACTCTACACTGAGTGACAAGCCTGATGGTTTCCTGTACACCAGGAAACCATTTACTACGTTGGGTGGTAACCATATAAAAATTATGGCGCCTGGTGGTTTAGTGAGTAATCACAGTGCTCCAGTCAGATTGAGCCGGTGAAGGTTTATATCCAAGGGGTGGTTGGGGTTATTGCTCATGTAATGCCACTTAGGGATGAGTGAGGCTGGTCACTTTCATCTTAAATGTCAGGACCGAATTGCCTAGCCTTGGGCTTCTATGCTCCTCATGGGGCAACGTAGAATTGGATGATGGATGGATGGATGGGTCTTAAAATGATGCATAAATACGTTATCAGAATCTCCAAGGTTGGATTTGAAATGACATAAAAACGCGTCATCAGAATCTCAAAGGGTTGGCTGATCAGAATTTAATAAAAGCATTGTCGTTCAAAATGTCTCACCTTCTTTTGTTTTCTATGTACTCAGTATATTTTCACAACAATAAACATTTCAGTCAGTCGTATCTGGTAAAACAAAAACATTACTGATACCCTTGGAAACACTGCCACCCCAGCTACAAAACACACACACACACAAAAGGCTGGAGCCAGATGTGGGAAATGAAATTTAATGCAAAAAATGTAAGATAATGGAACTGGGTAAGAGTATCAAGAGGCCATCACTGAATTATATGATGGGTAATGAACCAATCAAAAAAGTGAGAGAAGCGAAAGATTTAGGAGTGCTGGTCCAGGATAGTTTGTCACCGGAAAAACACATTAACAAGATAGTTAGAGAGACGTACAATCTCTTGACTAACATACGAGTGGCATTCCATTACATGGATGAAGATATGATGAAAAAATTGGTAGTGGCCATGATCCTCCCCAGGTTGGAATATGCGGCAGTAGTGTGGTTCCCACACAAAAAGAAAGATGTAAACAAGATCGAGAGAATACAAAGAACAGCAACCAAGGTGGTCCCCAGCCTGGCAGATCTGTCATACGGAGAGAGGCTGGAAAAGCCTGACCTTCCTACACTAAAAGAAAGGAGAGAAAGGGGAAACATGATTACAGTGTCCAGGGCCATGATGGGAATAGATAGAATTGATAAAAATGATCTGTTTGTATGGGATGGGAGAGATTGTCCAGTCTAAAAACTTAAATGAGTTCAAAGCAAAATTTGACAACGAGAAAAACAGACGGGACCCCACGAGCTTAGCTCATTTCCTGTATATCACAACTAGGTAAATACACACACACATGCACACACAACATTTTCACTAGAGAAAATTCAGAGAAACAAGAGAGATACAGAGGAAGTGGGATATCTTTCTAGACCTCTGTAATTCAGGAGTGGAAAAATATGTGCCAAGAGGAAATGGGAAAGAAAACAGGAAGAAGGATTGGTTTAACAGAAGGTGTATGATAGCAAAAAAAAAAAGAGAGGGACATTACATGGAACAACTGGAGAAAGAGAGGTGATAATAGAACAAAGAAAGAAAACAGAAGAATTAGAAATGAATATAGCTACAAGAATATGTAGAAAGGAAGAAAGGAACCTTGAAAAAGGTGTAAATGACAAATGTAAGGAAGAACCCAAATTGTTTTATAGATTTATTAATGGCAAATTGAAACAAAAGGAAGGAATCACCTGACTGAAAGTAGAAGGAGAGGTCTATAAAGATGCGGCAATGCAAGCCGAAATAATTAACAAATGTTTCCAATCGGTTTTCACCAATGAAAAGGATTTTGTGGAGGGGGAGGGAGTGACTAGAAATGTAGGGATAAATGATACAAAAGTGGAAGTGCAGGAAGTGTATAAATTACTGGAAACTCAAGATGTAAGGAAAGTCCCAGGACCGGATGGAATCTCTACTTTAGTACTGAAAGAATGCAGAGAACAACTGACGGATTAGATTCACGGTTTAATTGTGTGCTTTCTGGAAGAAGGGAAAGTGCCTCGGGAATGCAAGAGGGCCAGTGTGGTACCAATTTATAAGGGAGGAAACAGGGAAGAACCCCTGAATTATAGATCTGTGTCCCTGGCCAGCATAGTCACAAAATTGTGCAAAAGAATCCTGAAAGACAGATGGATAAAATATCTGGAGATGAACATTTTGGCTGAAAGTCAGTTGGATTCTGAAGTGGAAGGGCTTGTTGAGCTTTTACGCAAGAGTGATTGACGTGCTGCAGGAGAGAGACAGCTGGGCAGACTGTGTGTATTTAGATTTGAAGAAAGCCTTTGACAAAGTACCCTACAAGCGACTGATGTGGAAATTGGAGCACATAGGAGGACTGAAGGGAAACCTCCTGGAGTGGATGAGAGACTTTTTGAGAGACAGACAAATGAGGATAGTAATAAAGGACAGGATGTCTGGATGGAGGGAAGTAACAAGTAGAGTCCCACAGGGCTCGGTGTTAGCACCAGTAATGTTCTCAATTTACGTAAATGATATGGTAGATGGAATGAACAGTTATGCAAGTTTGTTTTCTGATGATGCAGAGATCTTGAGGAGAGTAGAAGTCGAAGAAGACTGTAAAATGCTGCAGCAAGATCGTGCTAGCAGAGTGAGAGGAGTTCTGGACAACTGTGGAAGTGTGCATGGAAAAGTTTGGAAGGAATGAGAGAGTGTTTTTGATCGGTGATATGAATGGTAAAGTAGGGAATGTGAAGGTGGATGGAATAGTTGGTGAGTGGGGTGTGCCTGCTGAGATAGATAAGAATGGCATTGCATTAGTGGACATTTGTGCTGGGAGGGGGTTGTTGATAGCCAATACCCTCTTCGGGCATAAAATGATCCACAGGTATACATGGCTAGTGATGAGAAGGGTGGGTGGTGAACTGAATGAAAGGAAGACATTAATTGATTATGTGTGTGTGGATGAAAGGATGCGAAGATATGTAATGGATGCAAGAGCTTATAGAGGTTGGGGGAGTGGACTTTCTGACCACTACTTGGTGGTGGCCAGAATTAGGATCCAAGTAAGTTGGAGAAATAGAAGAAGGGAAAGACGAGAGGAAGGAGTAGTTGCAAGGAGAGTGGAAAGGTTACAAGAGGATGAGAAAAAGGCAGAGTATAAGAGAGAAGTGGAGGAACGATTGGGCAAATATAAATTGGAGCAGATGGGGGACGTGGAAGGTGTGTGCAAGATATTTACAGAAGAAATATGTGCAGCATGTGATGTGGTGTGTGGGAGGAAGAGAAGACGGAGGGGGGTGCAAGGAACAGCGTGGTGGACTGAGGGGGAGGCGTGGCTGAATCGGTAGAGAGGCGGCCTGCAGTCCTGATGGACCCAGGTTCGAATCCCGGCTGGGGCAGGGAACAGTTTAAGGATTTGAATTTCATGAAAGGCAGACTTTCCTGATCTACCAGATGACCCGCCGACATGTCGTAAAAATACCCCCGCTAATACCATTACACCAGTCCTGTATGAGACAGCCCTAGCATGCATTCAGTATGGACAGTGGGTGTTAGCACCGAAGTGGTGACATGTGGAGGTGTAGGAGGACTACTGGGCCTTGGAATAGGCTACTGCCCCTGAGATATAGGTCCTGAAGCCTTTGCCCAGAGTCGGACACATAAAAAAAAAAAAAAAAAAAAAAAAGACAGGCTGTGGCACAAAAGAAGAAAGCATACAATGAATGGATGAGAAATAGGGGTGTGGAAGAAGTTGAGAGGCGGAAGAGAGAGTTATATGTAGAAAGAAAGAGAGAGGTGAAAAGATTAGTAAGAGAGAGTAAGAAGAGAGTGGATGAGGAATTTGGAAGGAATTTGAGTGTAAAGTGGAGGGACTGTAAGAAAATGTTCTGGAAAGAGGTGAATAGAGTAAGACAGGGTGGAAGTGAGGTTAGCAGGGGAGTGAAAGATAAAAATGGTAGATTACTAGTGGAGAAGGGAGAAAAAGTGAGCAGATGGAGAGAACACTTTAAGGAATTGTTGAACATAGAGGATGGAAGTAATGCGAGTATAAGTGGCTGGGGAATGGCTAGGAGAAGGAGGGAGGTGAGAAGACAGGAAGAAATCAGTAGGATAGAAGTTGTGGAAGCAATGAAGAAAGTTAAATTGGGGAAAGCCCCAGGAATTGATGGAGTGTGTGGTGAAATGCTGAAGTATGGGGGAGAGATAGTAGTAGAATGGATGTGGAAGATGTGCAGATTGGCCTGGGAGGAAGGTAGAGTCCCGGAGGATTGGAAGTCAGGTATAATTATTCCCTTGTACAAAGGAAAAGGGTACAGCAGGGAAGAAAGGTTGCTGGTTCCTTGAAAGCAGTGATAAGAAACAGGGAAGTGAGCATGGAAGTAAAAAAGTTACTACATGACAGTATTGTGATACCAACTCTAACGTACGGAAGTGAAGCTTGGACGATGTTGGAAGGACACAAGTCAAGAGTGAGAGCAGTGGAAATGAGTTATTTAAGAGGAGCTTGTGGAGTCACGTGGAGAGACAGGCTGACGAATGAGGATATAAAGGAGCGTTGTGGTGTTGATGTGGATGTGATAGGAAGCGTTGTGAGGAACATACTGAGGTGGTTTGGCCATGTGGAGAGGATGGAGGGTGAAAGACTGATGAAGAGAGTGTATGTGAGTGAGGTGGAGGGTGGAAGAGGGAGGGGGAGACCGAGGATGAGATGGAGGGATGGGGTGGAGAGGTATATGAGAGAGGGGGGTGTGAGTTGGGAGCAGGGTAGTGAAATGGCGGGGGACAGGGCGACTTGGAGGCGATTTGTTTGTGGCCACCCCAAACGGGATTGAGGCGTCTGGCAATAGATAGATAGATAGACAAAGGAAAAGGGGAAAAAGAGGTGTGTGGTAATCATAGGGGCATTTGTCTTCTTAGTATAATAGGAAAAGTGTATGGTAGGATACTTATTGACAGAGTTAGAGAAAGAACAGAGGAATTAGTTGGAGAAGAACAGGGAGGCTTTAGGAAGGGAAGAGGTTGTGTAGATCAGATATTCATTCTTAGATCTTTAGTGGAAAGTTTCTAGAGAAGGGAAAGAAGTTGTATGCGGCTTTCATGGATTTGGAGAAAGCATATGACAGGGTGGATAGACAAGGATTGTGGAAAGTGTTAAGAATATATGGAGTAGATGGGAAGTTGTTGAATGCTGTGAAGAGTATCTACGATGGTGCAAAGGCTGCAGTGCATGTGGATGGTGAACTAAGTGAATTTTTCTCTTTGAAAGTTGGTTTGAAACAGGGATGTGTCATGTCTCCATGGTTGTTCAATCTGTACATGGATGGGGTAATAAAAGAGGTACAAGGTAGGGTAGTGGATGTTGGAGTGGCCCTGGTGAGAGAGGATAGTGTTTGGAAACTACCTGTACTGTTGTTTGCAGATGATACTGTGTTCTTGCGTGAAGACAAAGGGGAGCTGCAAGGCTTGGTGGATGAGTTTGAGAGAGAGTGTGCAAGAAACGGAATCTAAAGATAAATGTAGGGAAGAGTAAAGTGATGGTCTTTGAGAGAGGTGAAGTCAGTGAATGTACAGCGAGGTTGGATGGTGAGGAATTGGAAAATGTGAGTACGTTTAAGTACTTGGGTAGTGTGATGAGTAAGGATGGAGGTTTGGAGGGTGAAGTGCTTGAAAAGGTACACAGGGAAGAAAGGTTGCTGGTTCTTTGAAAGCAGTGATAAGAAACAGGGAAGTGAGCATGGAAGTGAAAAAGTTACTACATGACAGTATTGTGATACTAACTCTAACGTATGGAAGTGAAGCTTGGACGTTGTTGGAAGGACACAAGTCAAGAGTGATAGTAGTGGAAATGAGTTATTTAAGAGGAGCCTGTGGAGTCACATGGAGAGACAGGCTGATGAATGAGGATATAAAGGAGTGTTGTGGTGTTGATGTGGTCGTGATAGGAAGCGTTATGAGGAACACACTGAGGTGGTTTGGCCTTGTGGAGAGGATGGAGCGTGAAACACTGACGAAGAGAGTGTATATGAGTGAGGTGGAGAGGGGAAGACGGAGGGGGAGGCCAAGGATGAGATGGAGGGATGGGGTGGAGAGGTATATGAGAGAGGGGGGTGTGAGTTGGGAGCAGGGCAGTGAAATGGCGGGGGACAGGGCGACGTGGAGGCGATTTGTTTGTGGCCACCTCAAACGGGATTGAGGCATCTGGCAATAGATAGATAGAAGACTTGGATAGGATTCATAATTGGAGCCGGATGTGGGAAATGAAATTCACTGCAAAGAAATGTACAATATTGGTAATGGGGAAAAATACCAAGAGGCCATCACCGAGTTATATGATGGGTGATGAACTGGTCACAAAAGCGAGAGAAGAGAAGGATTTGGGAGTGCTGGTCCAGGACAGTTTGTCGCCTGAAAAACACAATAACAAGAAAGTTAGAGAGACGTATAATCTCTTGACTAACATAAGCGTGGCATTTCATTACACGGATGAGGAGATGATGAAACAATTGATAGTGGCCATGATCTGCCCCAGGTTGGAATATGCAGCAGCAGTGTGATCCCCACACAAAAAGAAAGATGTAAACAAGATCGAGAGAATACAAAGAAGAGCAACCAAGATAGCCCCTAACCTGGCAGATCTGTTATACAGAGAGGGGCTGGAAAAGCTGGATCTGCCTTCCCTAGAAAAAAGGAGAGAGAGGGGCGACATGATTGCAGTGTTCAGGGCCATGATGGGAGTAGATAAGATTCATAGAAAAGATCTGTTTGTAAGGGATGGGAGAGTAACAAGAGGACACGGAATGAAACTGAAAAAGCCAAGTTGGTTGGAGGATATCAAGAAATATAGCTCTCCGAATAGATGCATAGATCTATTGAATAGCCTGGACAAAGAGATCATCCAGTCATAAAACTTAAACAAGTTCAAAGCAAAATGTGAATTATTGAGAAAAAGAGATGGTACCCCACGAGCATAGCTCATTTCCTGTATATCACAACTAGGTAAATGCACACACACACACACACACACACACACACACACACACACACACACACACTCAGGTCGCCGACAGAGATTGAGCTCTTTCTGGATCGTGCAGAAATAATTGCTAAATCAGCGGCGAGAAAGGAGACCAGCCTATTGTGATTATGAAAATGAGTGCGTGAGTGGTGGTCTCGTTGGTCAATAGTAAAAAAAAAAAACAGCAGGTTTCGGTCAAAGAGTACAAGATACAGTGGAATTTGAAAGATTCCATATGGTTGCACAGTGGCAGAGGGCGACAGAGCTTTGTTTACATATGATGAAAAGGAATTCGAGGGCTTCTCCAAAGACGATGTGGGAAATGCAAGTACTATGTTGAACCAAACAAGAGTAGCTGGAGTAGAGAAAACAGCGGAGAGGAATGTCCAGGAAATAAAAAAGGTATGGGTAGTAATTAGAGAGTTACAGGAACGAACCCAAGAGCAGGAGAGAGAGATCATACTGTAGTTCTACGAAGTAAACTGGAAAAAGTTAGCACACACAGTGTAGAGCAAGAAAGAGAAGTCACAGAATTGAAAGTAAGTAACGAATCAGCATCAAATGAAATAAAACAGCTCAAGAGGGAGAAGAAAGAGACAGGATGAAAAGCAAACTAGATGAGTATGAATCCAAATCAAGAATACAGTATGAGCACATTAAAGAAATCAAGGAGCAACATAAGGGGTGGAAGAAAATTGAGGAAGAGGGAAATGTAAATTTGAAAGTGATTATAGAACAACAAAGCAAGGAAAAGGTGGAGAGGGAAGTGGTTAGAGTGCTGAGAAGTAGAGAATCTTTAGTTAGGGATGTAGCAGATAAGAAAAAATGTGTAATTATTTCAGGAGTTAAAGAAAAACATATGACAATAAGATCAGAAAGAGAAAGAGAAGAACTGAGTAAGGTTAAAGAAATAATATCAGTAGTCATGGAGGAAAACAACGAAGTTCAAGAAGAGATTGAAGAGGTGTTTAGGTTAGGAAAGTAGGAGGAAGGAGGGGCAAGGCCATTGAAGGTTAAGTTTAAGTCTCAGGCAACAGTAAATGAAATTATCAGTAGAACATGGAAATCATCAGACAAGGAAGGGTTCAAAAATGTTTGGATAAGGAGAGATACAAATGAGGAAGAAAGAGCTAAAATGAAGGAATTAGTAATGAAAGCAAAGGTAAAAAACGAACAGAGAACGGAGGAAGAGAAGACAGTGTTTTATTGGAGAGTCATGGATCAGAAATTAAGGAAGTGGTACCGGCAGAGAGAAGGAGAAAAGAGGGTATAAAAAACATCAAAAATAATTGGAAGGTGGCATATACGAATGTTGATGGTTTAATATCGGCAAGGCTACAAATCGGCATTTTTTTGAGGGTACATGAACCTGATGTTATGTGCTTTGTAGAGACCAAATTAAGAGAAGATATTGATGATCATGTGGGAGATGGTAAATACAAACTGTGGAGAAGAGACAGAAAAGAAAAAACAGGAGGAGGGGTGATGATAGCAGTGAAGAACAACATAAATGTAGATACTGTGGGATAGATATGGGAGAAGGCAGGACCGAAGTGATAAATATGAAATTAGAAACTGGAGAGAATAGGAAGAGAGATATGTCAGTAGTGTATGTTCCCCCTAAGACAAGAGCATGGAGTGATTATGAATACCAGGAAATGTTAAACATGGCTAGCTATTTACAGAAAATGATTGAGAAGTGTAACAATATAATTTTAATGGGTGGCTACAATTGTAAAGAGGTGAACTGGGAGGAATGGGACTCAGGAGGCAGCAGAGATCCATGGGGCACTACATTATTAAATATAACAATGAACAGTGTTATGACGCAATGGATCAAAGAAGAGACACGGTTCCGAGGTGAGGACACACCAGCAAGACTAGACTTACTGTTTACCAAAGAACCCGATGTAGTAGAATCCATGGAATATCTGTGTCCTATTGGAAAAAGTGATCATGTGGTCATTGAGTTCCAGATGATAACGGAATGTGGAGCCAAGAGACGAGCTTTATAGGCAGGGAAGATACAACTTTGGGAAAGCAAACTTTATAGGATTGAGAAAATTTTTCGAAAATGGAGATTGGAGAAAATTCAGAGAAATAACAGAGATACAGAGGAAGTGGAATATTTTTCTAGGCTTCTATAATTCAGGAGTGGAAGAATTTGTGCCGAGAGTAATGGGAAAAGAAAACAGAAAAAAGGAGTGGTTTAATAGAAAGTGTATGATAGCAAAAAAAGAGAGAGACACGGCATGGAACAATTGGAGAAAGAGAGGTAACAACAGAACAAAGGAAGAATATAAGAGAACTAGAAATGATTACACATGAATATGTAGAGATGGAGAAAGGAATTTTGAATATGGTATAATAGACAAATGTAAGGATGAACCCAAACTGCTTTATAGATTTGTCAATGGCAAACTGAATCAAGAGGAAGGAATCACCAAACTGAAAGTAGAAGGAGAGGTCTATAATGCGGTAATGCAAGCCGAAATAATGAACAAATGTTTCCAGTCAGTTTTCACTAATGAAAGTGAGTTTGTGGAAGGGGAGGGAATGACTAGAAATGTAGTGACAAAAGATATAAAAGTGGAAGTACAGGAAGTGCATAAATTACTGGAAACTCAAGATGTAAGGAAAGCCCCAGGACCAGATGGAATCTCTAATTGGGTACTGAAGGAATGCAGAGAACAACTGGCAGATAAGATTCACAGTTTAGTTGTGTGTTCTCTTGAAGAGGGGAAAGTGCCTCAGGAATGGAAGAGGGCAAATATGGTACCAATTTATAAGGGAGGAAACAGGGAAGAACCTCTGAATTATAGACCAGTGTCCCTAACCAGCATGGTCGCAAAATTGTGTGAGAGAATTCTGAAAGATAGATGAATAAAATATCTGGAAGAGATGAATATTTTTGCTGATAGTCAGTTTGGATTTAGAAGTGGAAGGTCATGTGTGTCCAACTTGTTGTGCGATTGACGTGCTACAGGGGAGAAATGGTTGGGTGGATTGTGTGTATTTAGATTTGGAGAAGGCCTTCGACAAGGTACCTCATAAGAAACTGATGTGGAAACTAGAGCATATAGGAGGACTGAAGGGGAACCTCCTGGAATGGATGAGAGACTCTCTGAGAAACAGACAAATGAGGACAGTAATAATGGATAGGATGTCTGGATGGAGAGAAGTAACAAGTGGAGTCCCACAGGGCTCGGTGTTGCCACCAGTAATGTTCCTGATTTATGTAAATGATATGGTAGATGGAGTGAACAGTTATGCAAGTCTGTTTGCTGATGATGCAAAGATCTTGAGGAAGGTAGAGGTTGAGGAGGATTGTAAAATGCTGCAGGAGGATCTGGATAGGATTCACGATTGGAGCCGGATGTGGGAAATGCAATTTAATGCAAAGAAATGTAAAATATTGGAAATGGGTAAAAGTACCAAGAGGCCCTCATTGAATTATGTGATGGGTAGTGAACCAATCAGAAAAGCAAGGGATGAGAAAGATTTGGGAGTGCTGGTCCAGGACAGTTTGTCACCTGAAAAACACATTAACAAGGCAGTTAGGGAGATGTATAAACTCCTGACTAATATAAGAGT
The DNA here is from genome assembly GCF_032717465.1 of Coenobita brevimanus. NCBI lineage: Eukaryota > Metazoa > Arthropoda > Malacostraca > Decapoda > Coenobitidae > Coenobita > Coenobita brevimanus. The sequence continues at coordinate 23,209,064 of NC_136991.1, read as the reverse complement.
AGCTTTTCATTATATGGATGAGGAGATGATGATAAAATTGATAGTGGCCATGATTCACTCCAGGTTAGAATATGCAGCAGTAGTGTGGTCCCCACACAAAAAGATAGATATAAACAAGATTGAGAGGATACAAAGAACAGCAACCAAGATGGTCCCCAGTCTGGCAGATCTGTCGTATAGAGAGAGGTTGGAAGAGCTGGATTTGCCTTCCTTAGAAGAAAGGAGAAAGAGAGGAGACTTGATTGCAGTGTTCAGGACCATGATGGGAGTAGATAAAATTGACAAAGAAGATCTGTTTTTATGGGATAAGAGAGTAACAAGAGGACACGGAATGAAACTGAAGAAACCAAGCTGCTTGAAGGATATCAAGAAATATAGTTTTCCTTATAGATGTATAGACCTGTGGAATAGGCTGGACAAAGAGATCATCCAGTCTAAAACTTAAACGAGTTTAAAGCTAAATTTGACTTATTGAGAAACAGAGACGGGACCTCACGAGCGTAGCTCGTTTCCTGTACAATTAGGTAAATACAACAGGTGCCGAGCAGAGTGGACGCACATCAACACCACTCTGTACCTGGCCAATCCTGGCCAGTGGTGATACCTAAATTAGTATCTTTATATAAGTCAAGCTCTGTACCAGGTTAGACTAAGTGGTGTCCTGATTAAAAAGAGGTTATAAGAAGACAGTAACGAAAACAAAGTAGCGCAAAAATGCGGAAGATCAGCTGATCAGTTGTTTAGTCTGTGACTCTGCTCCTTTGAATGTACTGTAAGTAGAATCTGTGCTCTTAGTACTGCATGATGGCCACCTACTTTATTAAAGCAAATTTGAAAAACAAAAGGGATAAAGGTAGAAAGCAGGATGATGATTTCTACTAAGAACTGGTTTAAATGGAGACATACAGTAAACTGGTGGAACGAGTTAGCAGCTTAGAGATTTCTTTTCAGAATGAAATGGATGAAATTAATAAACATTCGCACTGGCAGAAGGAGGAAACAGACAAATTAGGAAAAGAAACCAAGAAGAAAGACACAACAATAGATGAGCTGACAGTAGAGGTGGGTTCACATAGGAGGAAAATTGGTGAAATGGCAGGTACAGTAGTCAACCATGAGAGTATTGTTGAAGAGTTCAGAAATGATACCGAGACAATTAGGCAAGCAAGCAATCTGATAGATCAGAGCAGTGATATTGAGGAAAAGATAATGCAGGTGAATGAAGCAGTGCAAAGCTACAAAAATTATGTGGAAACCACATATGCTGAAATGATGAAAGTAAAGAAAGACTTAGAATCAAGGGTGGAAGAAAAAAGCATTAAAAAGGAAATGAAAAGAATAATCCAAAACAACCCTAAATTGGTCAGAGATTCAGTAGATACCAACAAATCTATAGTAATCACTGGTATAGAAGAGGAAGAAATAAGAAACAAGATCTCAAGAGACAAAAAGATGGCAAATGTAATGAGCATATTGAAGGAAGTATCAGAGGAAGTCTGTAATAAAGACATAGAGGAACATAAAAGGTTAGGGAAATACAAGAGAAATAAGTAAGGCCCCTAAAGGTAACCTTCCAGAGTGTAAACACTGTGGAGGAGATGCAAAAAAATGGAAAGAAACTCAAGGAAAAAGAGGATTTCAAAAATGTGTTGTTAAAAGAAGGTCTAACTCAAGAAGGGCTGGAATTACTAAAAGAGAAGAGGGAGGAAGCAAAAACAAAGAACGAGGGAAGATCAGAGGAGGAGAAGAATACATTTTTTTACAAAGTAATCGGATTGCAGGTTCGAAAGTGGTACATAAACAGGAGGGAATAAAAAGGAGGAAGGTAGTAAAACCAAGTCATGACAAGTATGTAAATAAGATGATTAAGTTGATGTACTCAAATGTGGAAGGAATCATATCTAAATATTTAGAGATAAATGATTATATCAGAGAAAATGAACCACATATAATATGCCTAAAACAAAATTAACACCAAGGATATCAAATGACATCCTAAACTTAGAGGAATACAATATATGGAGAAGAGATAGAAACTTAAAAAAAGGAAGAGGAATGATAATATTAACAAAGAAAAATGTAAAAGTCAAAGAAATAGAACTACATGTACCCTCACAAGTAGAACTGATTGCAGTAGAGATCAATACATCTGAAGGGAAAGTAATTGTAGCCAATTTGTACATGCCACTCAGATCAAACACATGGGAAAGCGGCAAATATGAGGATCTGGCAGAGAGTACAATTCAAAGTTTAAGAGCATCACTACATAGAATGGAAGAGAAATTGGAAAGCATTATACTAACTGGAGATTTTAATACAGATATAAATTGGAATACTCTAGATATAATAAGCCAAGAAAGCTGTTGGGACCAAAAGCTCCTGGATCTCGCCAGGACTTTTTCCTAACGCAACATGAAAGGGAAAGCACCAGAAAAAGAGGACTCGATGCACCCTCAGTGCTAGATCTTATATTTACTAGGCAAGAAAACGATGTTGACAATTTAATGTCTTACCCTCCATTTGGCAAAAGCGACCATGCAGTACTAAATTGCAACTTCAGGATTGCATATGACATAGTTAACAGCAATGAAAGTTACAAAAAGAGCCCAAATTATAAAAAGTGAAACTATCATGACCTAAAGAAGTACTTCTTAGAAATTGATTGGGAAATGGAGTTTAGAGGACAAGATTTATGTGCTATGTATAAAAAATTCTTTGAACTTTATGAAATAGGAGTCCAGAAGTATATTCCACAGGACAAAGAAGCAGAAAAGAAAAGAAAGAAATGGTTCAATACAGAATGTAAAAAATCAAAAGAAAAAAGAGATTTGTTATGGAATAGATACAGAAGACACAATAGTGAGAGGGCATATAACAACTACAAACAGGCAAGAAACGATTTTACAAGAATTGGGAGGGAAGCCCAAAAAACAGTTTGAGGAGGATATCATAAATAAAAGTAGTGATCAACAAACCTGGTTTACAGCTACATCAGAAGCAAAACCAAAGTAAAAGATAAAATACAATCCATTACAGATGAGGGGATCACCTATACACGAGAGAAAGATATTTGTGAACCACTAAACAAGAATTTCCAGTCAGTTTTTACAGAAGAAAATAATTTTGAGAGGAATGATATGGAACATGCATGCCCACACATATTACCAGATATACAAATATCAGAAAAAGAAATACAGGAGGAGCTATGTAAATTAGACAAAGGAAAAGTAAATGGTCCTGATGAAATTTCATGCTGGGTGCTACATGAATGTGAAAAGGAATTAAGTAAACCATTATTTTTAATTTTCAAGGAATCCTTGGGACGAGGTAAACTACCTGATATTTGGAAAACAGCAAACATTATTCCCTTATGCAAGAAAGGAAATAGACAAAATCCACTCAGCTACCAACCAGTATCACTAACCAATGTTGTAAGCAAGGTATTAGAAAAGCTGATAAGAAAAGTTTGGGTAAATCATCTAAAAGAACACAGCATGATAACGGAAAGACAGTTTGGTTTCAGAAAAGGAAAAATCTTGTGTTACTAATCTGTTGAGCTACTATGATAGAGTAACAGAAACATTACAGAAAGGCGAAGGATGGGTGGACGGTATCTATTTTGATTTTAAGAAAGCATTTGACAGAGTACCGCACCAAAGGCTTTTATGGAAACTGTACCATCAAGGAGGAATTCGAGGCAAACTGTATTGTTGGATGCAAGATTTTCTCAAATAAAAAGAAATGAGAACAGTACTAAGGGGAAATTACTCATCATGGAGAGAAGTGACTAGCGGAGTTTCACACTAGGGCTCAGTGCTGGCACCGATTATGTTTTTAGTGTATATAAATGATATAGATAGCAACATTGGAAATGGAAGCTATCCAAATATGTTTGCTGATGATGCAAAAATACAAAGGTCAATTACTAATGCACACTTTTGTAAAGAGCTACAAGAAGTATTAAATTAACTTCATGAATGGAGCAATACATGGCAAATGGAATTCAGTGTGGACAAGTGTCATGTAATCAAGTTTGGGATTATAAGTTAGGAAAGAAACCCTACACGCATCAGAAAGAGAGATGGACCTAGTTGTGATTATTAATAATAGACTATCTCCGGCTGACCTCATCAGTGAGAAGGTACGGAACATGGATACACTACTTGCAAATATGAGAATAGCATTCACATACATAAATAAAGACATACTAAGAAAGATAATAACATCATTCATCAGACCAACCCTGGAGTATGCATCAGTAGTCTGGAGTCCTCATCTCAAAAAACAAATAGATAAGATTGAAAAAGTTCAAAGGGCCGCTACAAGAGGGGTACCAAGCTTAAGGGATCTAAGCTACGAAGAAAGACTAGAAAAACTGAATCTGCCTACACTACAGGAGAGAAGAAAAAGAGGAGACATCTGTCTATCTATCTATTGCCAGACACCAAAATCCCGCAGAGGGTGGCCATTTGACACTGAGTTAAAGGAGACATGATTATGATATATAAATGCATATCAGGGAAGGAGAAAATAGACATACAGTAGGATCTCACCAATAACGTCTAATTGGTGCCAGAAAAACGCCGTTATTAACAAAAACGTTATTTACGTGACATTAAAATACATGTATAAAGGGTTTATTGGTGCTGCCAGTCCAGGACTTTTATCCACTTTTCCCACCTGGAGCCCTCCTATCACTACTTTTTTTTAGTTGAAATAATTAAGATTAATTATTAAGTCATCATGAGTACTATAAAACTCACCTTAAAGGAGTTATGAGGTGTTTTGTATGATGATTGTTTCGAGGCTTGTGCATGGACACTACTGCATCTTACCCCCTGGACCCTTGCTGGCCTCGCCCCCATTCCTGCCTCTCACGCCAGGGGCACCCACTTCCATCAGCTTTTCATCAAACCCCATAAGGTCAAAATCTTCAGGAAAGTCCCCAGTGTCATCATCTACTCAACCCTTCTTTGTTGTTCTTCCTAGGCTCGCTAGCTTTGTGAAAGAGTGTTAGTAATGAGTGACTGATGGCGGGCATTCACTCGATTGTGATACCGTTTCTGGTATTTTCATGAAATCTGATTTACAAGTCCAGTAATTAGTCATTAATTCTGATGGCCGCTCTCTCTCTGTCTCAGGAGACTTGAGTTGTGGCTGGAGTGCCGTCCAGGCATGTTTAATGGTTGCCAATGTTGTATTATTCCAGGCACTGATGAAGAAATTTACGGCCTGTTGAATGTTATATTTCTTCCAGAATGCAGCAACAATCATTAAAATGGGTTGCAGGTATACCTGGTGGAGCAGGTGAGTCAAGTGGGGCTGTGGAGGTGGAGGGGGAGGCAGATTGTGAGTCAGGTGGGGCTGTGGAGGTGGAGGGGACGGCGGTGGGCAAGTCAAGGGAGGATCCTCCGTCTCCTTCTCGCTATTGCTCACATTTTCGGCGATTTCCTTCATCTTTTCTTGTTTGTCTGTTTCATTCCTCATCTTTTTATGGACATATTTGCAGTATAACAACTTGGCATTCACAAAATAGCCATTAGTCAATTGAGTCCAAACGTTATCATAGAAACTGGGTATCTATTCTAACTTACCGTTATTGTCGAAATCGTTATTGGTGAGATTCTACTGTAAATGATTACAAAACCTATGGGGATACATCAGCAAGAGGACACTGCAAAAGACTGCATAAAAAGAGAGGCAATAAAAACATAAGGAAATTTAGTTTCCCAAATAGAGCAATTGATCAGTGGAATGCACTACCGAATGAATTAGTGTGTGCCAAAACAATTGAATAATTTAAAGAAAGTACGATAAATATGGTTTGAGACGCGGAACAGTACGAGCTTGACTCATTCTTGTAAAGATACAGTTAGGTAAGAACAATTTGGTAAGAACACACACACACACACACACACACACACACACACACACACACACACACACACACACACACACACAGGTGAGGCATCAGAGAGACAACACGCGTCATCTTCCTCTGTGCTGGCCACCCTTGGTCACAACTGGCCACACCTAAATAGTATCTTTATATGAGTGAAAAATGTTACTACATAACATTATTGTGATAGCAACTCTGACATATGGAAGTGAAGCTTGCACCTTGGTGGAGGGCCAGAAGTCAAGACAAGAGTGAGAGCAGTGGAAATGAGTTATTTGAGAGGAGCATGTAGAGTCACATGGAGAGACAGACTGACAAATGAGGAAGTGAAGGAGTGTTGTGGTGTGGATGAAGATGTGATAGGAAGTGTTTGGAGACACACAATGAGGTGGTATGGCCATGTGGAGAGGATGGAGAGTGAGAGATTACCACAGCCTGATATTATCACTAGAAACACTATTCTATGATTCTCAAATAGTTTGGAATCCATACTCCAAAAAAAAAAAAACACTGTGAAAGCAATGAAAATTATGAGGGTGTATGACCATCCCACTTCCGATCGTTCGCCGCTGGTGGTGTTATTTATTATTCATAAAAACACTCACAGTGTATATTTCTATTACTATATAACACTTATATATATCTACAGTCTTTATCCATAAGTTTCCTTCAGTAATAGTAGTTTATTGTCACTGTAGGGATTCAATTTCTTTCAGTAAAATACGTAGCATTCACTTTCTCGTCCTGTATACTAGCATTGAGAGTGAACGCCACTTTCACCTTCACTCTCATAACTCATAGTATTCATACATGCTAGAGTGAAACTTTCACTTTCATTACTTCTAGTATATATACTCGTATTCTTATAATACTATCCATTTACATTTCTGTTTACGTTCTCTATTTTATCTACATTATTTACATTTCTATTTTATTTACACTGCGTTATGCACTGTCACTTGAAGTAACTTATAAAACTATTTTCCACTGTTCACTTATATTTATATTCATTGCTTTCACTTGCTGTTTACACATTACTTACACATTATTTACAATTCCACTTGCACTGTTTTACTCAACAGAAAGATCGTAGTCACTCTCTTTCAATTGTCAGCCCTTTACCTCTTTCCACACGAGGTTTAGTAGGGGGTAAAGGTCACAAGGCCCTTTGCATGGGGCTATAAAGCAGCGGAAGTTAGCAGGAGTGAATCCAACATACCTTCACTTCGAAAGACGACAGTGAACTGATAGTGGTGGCCTCCTGCCATCTGGCTAGGGTGAGTGCAATACTACCAACTTCAGCCCTGTGAGACCTGCTAATATATAGCAATGAAATGAGAAGTGGAGGAACAATTGGGCAAACATGAATTGGAGCAGATGGGAGACGTGGAAGGTGTGTGTAGGATATTTACAGAAGAAATGTGTGCAGCATGTGTTGTGGTGTGTGGAAGGAAGAGAAGACGGAGGGGGGTACAAGGAACAGCATGGTGGACTGAAGAGGTGAGACAGGCTGTGGCACAAAAGAAGAAAGCATACAATGAGTGGATGAGAAATAGAGGTGTGGAAGAAGTTGAGAGGCAGAAGAGAGAGTTATATGTAGAAAGAAAGAGAGAGGTGAAAAGATTAGTAAGAGAGAGTAAGAAGAGAGTGGATGAGGAATTTGGAAGGATTTGAGTGTAGAGTGGAGGGACTGTAAGAAAATGTTTTGGAAAGAGGTGAAAAGAGTAAGACAGGGTGGAAGTGAAGTTAGCAGGGGAGTGAAAGATAAAAATGGTAGATTACTAGTGGGGAAGGGAGAAAAAGTGAGCAGATGGAGAGAACACTTTAAGGAATTGTTGAACATAGAGAATGGAAGTAATGCGAGTATAAGTGGCTGGGGAATGGCTGGGAGAAGCAGGGAGGTGAGAAGACAGGAAGAAATCAGTAGGATAGAAGTTGTGGAAGCAATGAAGAAAGTTAAATCAGGGAAAGCCCTGGGAATTGATGGAGTGTGTGGTGAAATGCTGAAGCATGGGGGAGAGATAGTAGTAGAATGGATGTGGAAGATGTGCAGATTGACCTGGGAGGAAGGTAGAGTCCCGGAGGATTGGAAGTCAGGTATAATTATTCCCTTGTACAAAGGAAAAGGGGAAAAAGAAGTGTGTGGTAATCATAGGGGCATATGTCTTCTTAGTGTAATAGGAAAAGTGTATGGTAGGATACTTATTGATAGAGGTAGAGAAAGAACAGAGAAATTAGTTGGAGAAGAACAGGGAGGCTTTAGGAAGGGAAGAGGTTGTGTAGATCAGATATTCATTCTTAGATCTTTAGTGGAAAAGTTTCTAGAGAAAGGAAAGAAGTTGTATGCGGCTTTCATGGATTTGGAGAAATCATATGACAGGGTGGATAGACAAGGATTGTGGAAAGTGTTAAGAATATATGGAGTAGATGGGAAGTTGTTGAATGCTGTGAAGAGTATGTACGATGGTGCGAAGGCTGCAGTGCGTGTGGTTGGTGAACTAAGTGAATTTTTCTCTTTGAAAGTTGGTTTGAAACAGGGATGTGTCTTGTCTCCATGGTTGTTCAGTCTGTACATGGATGGGGTAATAAAAGAGGTACAAAGTAGGGTAGTGGATGTTGGAGTGGCCCTGGTGAGAGAGGATAGTGTTTGGAAACTCCATGTACTGTTGTTTGCAGATGATACTGTGTTGTTGAGTGAAAATGAAGGGGAGCTGCAAGGCTTGGTGGATGAGTTTGGGAGAGTGTGTAAGAAACGGAATCTAAAGGTGAATGTAGGGAAGAGTAAAGTGATGGTCTTTGAGAGAGGTGAAGTCAGTGAATGTACAGCGAGGTTGGATGGTGAGGAATTTGAAAATGTGAGTACGTTTAAGTACTTGCGTAGTGTGATGTGTAAGGATGGAGGTTTGGAGGGTGAATGCTTGAAAGGGTACAGCAGGGAAGAAAGGTTGCTGGTTCTTTGAAAGCAGTGATAAGAAACAGGGAAGTGAGCATGGAAGTGAAAAAGTTACTACATGACAGTATTGTGATACCAACTCCAACATATGGAAGTGAAGCTTGGACATTGTTGGAAGGACACAAGTCAAGAGTGAGAGCAGTGGAAATGAGTTATTTAAGAGGAGCCTGTGGAGTCACGAGGAGAGACAGGCTGACAAAGAGGATATAAAGGAGCATTGTGGTGTGGATGTGGATGTGATAGGAAGCGTTATGAGGAACACACTGAGGTGGTTTGGCCATGTGGAGAGGATGGAGGGTGAAAGACTGAAGAAGAGAGTGTATGTGAGTGAGGTGGAGGGGGGAAGATGGAGGGGGAGGCCGAGGATGAGATGGAGGGATGGAGTGGAGAGGTATATGAGAGAGGGAGGTGTGAGTTAGGAGCAGGGCAGTGAAATGGCGGGGGACAGGGCGACTTGGAGGCGATTTGTCTGTGACCACCCCAAACGGGATTGAGGCGTCTGGCAGTAGATAGATAGATGGAAATGTTTGGCAGGAAACCAAGACAATAGATAATAAATTAGGTAGTTCCAGGTGAATGTAAATATCACTTAGGCTTCTCCCTTTGTTTCTTATACATATTATTATTACGAAAATAGATTATACAGCATATTTCAAGAGGAAATTAACAGCGAAAATTAGCGAACGAGTGCATGTGAGGTGTTGTCAGGTGATAATTAGCCAATTCTTGGTGTATGGCACTCTCACTTCCCTTATTTCTTTCTTGTATATATTATTTGTAGGGCATATGGCTTATTTCAATGGATGAAATCAGTGAAAAATTCCAGGGAAGATTTACTTAGTGCAGCACGGCCGGGCAGGCGAGAGGAGAGGGTAATGGAGGGAAGGTAGGGAGGGGAGTCAAGAACGGTGAGAAATGGCTAAATTGTCAACAATGGATGGGAGTACAGATGAGATTAGAAGTGCTGACTAGTGTTGGACATTGGTAGTACCGATAGATGATACAAGCCACCACTTGAAAGCCCGGGCGAATTCAAAATAACACAGAATCACAAAAGTGACGCCCCGTGGTATGATCCCTTGCTCCCAAGCGTCACGAAAGTGACCCCTCGTAGTTAAGGGGTTAAACAACTGCCATTCCTCCTCCACACTGCGATTTTCCTAATCTTTCACTGCGTTCCTTTCATCTTTCAATTTCTCCTGGTACTCTATCATTTTCTCTCTTTTATCCAACTCACTCATTTTCAAAACCTCTCTGCCACACCAGACTCTCCTTGCTCTCACCCATCTCTTTCCTACACTTAACTCTCCCTCCACCAGGTAATGGTCAGACGTACCTCCACCCTCCCCTCTCAGAACTCTCACATCCAACAATCTTCCTATTACATTCCTGGACACAACCACATAGTCTATCAATGGTCTCTCAACAACCCATCCAGCCTCCTGTCTCACCCATGCATACTTATATCTTTCTTCTCAAACAAGGTATTTCCAATCACCATCTCTCTCTCAACACACATCCCAATCATTTGTTCCCCATTTTCGTTTCTTCCAGGCACACCGTGCAAATCAACTGCATCTTCATCTTCTACATTTCCCACTCTAGCATTCAGATCTCCTATTATTACCACATTCACATTTGCTCCCAAACTTTGTAGACACTCATCAGCATCATTTCAGAAGGACTGCCTCTCTTCTTCATCCCTTTCACTACCAGGCCCATATGCACTCACAAACACCCACAACACGTTCAAATTTCGCTTTCACCCAGATCAGTCTCGATGACACCTCCTTCCATTCAATTGCACACTGCTGTACTTCCAGACTCACTAACAAGGCCACACCTTCTCTTGCCCTTCCTCTGTCAACACCTGACAATCTTCCATTCACACATCCAAACATAGACTCACCTTTCCCTTTCATTTTCATTTCACATAAAACTTACACACCCAACTTTCTTCTCACAAACATTCTCCCAATCTCCTCCCTTTTAGCCTTAATCGCACTACATCCACGCACATTCATAGACCCAGTCTTCAGGGTACGGGGATAACTCAATCCCCCATCCCTTTCTCTGGCCTGTCTCTTTTTAGGAACTAAAAAACATTGGAGGGGGTCCCTAGTCTCTTCACCCCGCCCCTTTTAGTCGCCTTTTACGACACGCAGGGAATATGGTGGCAGTATTCTTCCTGACACAACATGGCCGCAGAGTAGTGGTACCACTCCATAGTATGACCAGTTTGTGTCCCCCCTGCCACAGGTGGGACCAGCAACCCTTCCCCTATTCAAGCACTTCACCCTCTAAACTTCCAGCCTTTCTCATCACACTACCTACAGTGAGGCCAACCCTCGGGCTGTAATGCTGGCCTCTGTAGTGGAAGATGAGAAGTTGGGCATTGGAAGATGAGGAGTTGGGCATTTTAAACTCCAATAAAATGACTTATTTCCATAGCCAGACAGGAACTTTTGCTGCTATTGATTTGTCCTTATGTTCAGCTGATGCTGTTTTAGATTTTAACTGGGATGTGTTGCCAGACCTGTATGGCAGCGACCATTTTCCATTACTCTTAACTGCTAGTGCTGGTGGACATCAGCCACGTCTCACTCACTGGCTTCTGGATAAGGCTGACTGGCCACATTTCTGGGAATTAAGTTCCATTTCCCTTTCTGTCAGTGAATTTGGCTGTCTTACTGAGGCAGTGTCATATTTCAATAACGTGTTGCTCTCAGCAGCCCTATTATCTATTCCAAAAATGAAGGGTCAGTTTCCTAAACGTCCGGTTCCTTGGTGGAACTCTGAGTGCAGTCCGCAGTGAGAGCCAAACGAGTCGCCAAAACTCTTGACTTCTTCATCACCGGGGGGATCCTCAGTATGTGATGGCGTATCGGAGGGCACGAGCTCATATGAGGCTGGTTTTAAAGGAGGCTAGGCGTTCATCGGGGAAGGGTTATGTTTCCTCCATCAATTTGAAGACTTCTATCTCCCAGGTGTAGAACCGGGTAAGGAAAATTTCAGGGAAATTTACTGTTCCATCTCCTCCCGTTTTATCTGCAGCAGGTGGAACTGTGGCTGATCCTTTGGCTGTTGCAGAGTTGCTGGTTGATCATTTTGCCAATGTATCACAGAAGAATGCAGATACACCTTCGGCTTGTCACCGTAGGCGCCTAGAGTCTCGTGCCTCTGCTGGGGGAGAACCTTACAATGTTCCATTTTCAGTTTCTGAACTCCAGGCCACTCTGTCACAGTGCCATGATTCCTCTCCTGGTTATGATGATATTCCTTATGCCTTTCTACGTCACCTGTCTGATGAGTCCCTTTTGTTTTTGCTTTCACTGTAAAATAAGATCTGGTGTTCTGGGGAGTTTCCGGCTTGTTGGGGGTGTTGCTGTGGTTATCCCCATCCCCAAACCAGGTACTTACCACCTACAGGCAACGAATTATTGGCCTATTTCTAACGTCATGTATATGTAAAGTTCTCAAAAAGATGGTCAGTGTTAGGCTTATGTGGTTTTTGGAGAGAGGTGACATATTATTCCCTGCCCAATATGGTTTTCAAAAAATGTGATCTATCTGTGATGCACTACTGTTCTTGGAATCTTCTGTCTGTGAGGCCTTCTCCACTAACCAACACCAGGTCACGGTTTTCTTTAATCTGGAGAAGGCATATGACACTGCTTGGCGTCATGGCATTTTACTTTCTCTTCATGTGTTTGGTTGTCGTGGGCGCTTGCCTATTTTTTAATGCCCGTGAACTAGAAGATGGAGTACCACAAGGGAGTATCCTAAGTGTTACTCTGCTGTTGCCATTAACAGTGTAATCAGTGTACTTCTTGACGGTGTATGAGGATCACTATATGTCAATGACCTGTCAGTTTCCTTCACCGCCTCTAGAATGTCTCTGATAGAGAGGAAGTTGCATCTTGCTCTTAATAGAATTTCTGACTGGGCAGAGTCTCGTGGTTTCTGTTTTTCTTTAACAAAGACAGTGGCTATGCATTTTTGTCGTCTTCGAGGCGTTCACCCAGACCCAGACTTGTATCTCTATGGTCGGAGAACATCCTGTGTGGAAGAGACGTGGTTTCTGGGTCTTTTGTTTGATAGACAGCTAACTTGGGTTTCTCATATTCATTCTGTTAAGGTGGCTTGTCTGAAAGCTTTGAGTCTTTTGAAGTTATTAGCTCATACCTCTTGGGGTGCTGACCATCAGACCCTGCTCCTCTTGCATAGGTCCCTTATTCTTCCTAAACTTGAATATGGATGTGAGGTCTTCTCCTCTGCAACAGATGCCCGTCTCCGGTTGTTAAATTCTGTGCATCATGCTGGTGTACGTCTGGCAACTGGGGCATTCAGATCATCCCCGACTTCAAGTTTGTTAGTGGATGCTGGTGTACTCCCCTTGGATTTACAACGCCAGTTGCTAATGATAAGGTGTTGGTATCATCTTCACCACATTCCAGACTCAATTTCTTGTGCCATTGTCTCCTAGGATGCCCAGTTTTCTGTTTATGACACCCGTCCTAATTTTCCAGAGCCATTTGGTTACAGGGTCCAGTCTGTTATGTTAGCCCTCTCTGTCCTGAGACTGGCAATTTGTCCACATCGGATCCCAAGGGTGGGTTCTTGGCTACTCCCTCGTGTGACATTTTGTAGGTCCATTGTTGAAAAAAAGGACTCATTTCCCTCTCAGGTGTCCCTCTCTCTCGTTTTAGAACATGCCTCCATTCATGAGGGTTCTGTCCCCGTCTATACTGACAGGTCTAAGACTGATAGTGAAGTAGGATGTTGTCTTCCCTTCCTTTAGTAGGGGCGCTAGCCTTCCTGGCATTACTTCAGTATATACGGCAGAGCTGTCTGCAATTTTATATCCACTTAAAATCATTTTTACTCTCCCCCAATCCGTTTTTGTGATTTTTGGTGACTCACGTAGTGCTCTGTCTGCACTGGAGTCTTTTAATGCATCCCATCCATTGGTTTTATCAATTTTAGAGTGGCTTTTTCTTCTTGGCCATCGTGGCCGCCATGTGAACTTCTGTTGGGTTCCCGCACATGTTAGCGTGGTGGGCAGTGAGAGGGCAGATACTTTAGCTAAAGATGCAAAGGTGCGTCTTCTCAACAGCCCCCAACTGACTACCCACTTCCTGCTTCCGATGTAACACCTTACTTGCGGTACGCAGTTCATACATGTTGGCAGAGACACTAGGATGTTGTTTCTCATAATAAACTAGAAGAAATCTTTCAGAGAGTGGTTGTACCAAGAGTTCTTCCCTCCCTGTCTCGGCGATTGGAGGTGGCTCTTGCTAGGCTTCACATTGGGCACTCTCGGCTTACACGTGGGTTCCTCATGGGTGGTGAGACTCAACCGTACTGTGATGACTGCCTTGTTCCCCTTACTGTCTGTCACTTGCTGGTCGAGTGTCCGAGTCTGGGGGAGCTGCGTCAAAGAATCCTCCATAGTTATAAGGGGACAGATGGTGCCTATTGTTTGTCCTCGTTGCTCGGTGAAGCCTCTAGTGATTTTACTGATGTTTTTAGTTTTCTTCAGGAGGCAGGCCTCCTTCCACTTTTATAAGTAAGTGTGTCAAATGGGGTTGGTGGAGGATTAGTGCCCCTCCCTGTAAAACAATTAACTCCAAGCCCTTGGCCACCCTGTTTGGGATATGTGGCGTCTGGCAATGAATGAATGAATGAATATTTTACAAATTATTCTTATTATTTTCAGTGTTTTATTCCTACTAACAGATAATAACTTTATTTTGAATATGCACTTTTTACTATCCTGCATATTCTGCTTTGTAGTCCGGCGGCATATGACCCTGTCAGTTGCACTGCCAGATTTTTAAATTATTTTCAATCAGTCAATCATCACACTACCCAAGTACTTAAATGCATTCACATTTTCCCTTTCCTCCTCATCCAACTTCACTGTACATTCTTCTTCTTCTTCTTCTTTTTTTTTTTTTTTTTTTTTTTTTTTTTTAAATGCGAGGAAGAAGGAACCAAAGGCCATGAGCCCGCAGTAACAGTTCCCTCCAAGAGAAAAACAAAATACAATAGAGAGCCAAATTCAAGATCCGATCATTTTGAGATGCCTGGACACACTGCGTTTGAAAGACTGGAGATCAGAGGCAGCAGGAAATACAGACAGAGGGAGACAGTTCCAGAGCTGACCTGTTGCATAAATGAAAGACTGGGAGTAACAGTTACCTCTTGCATTAGAGAGTTGGACAGAAAAGGGATGAGAGTTTGCTGCCAGACGGGTGCTACGCGCCCTTCGTAGAGGTGGAGGAATGCAAGCAGACAGTTCAGAGGAGCAGTGACCATTAAAGTAGCGATAGAAAAGAGATAAAGATGCAACAGTGCAGCGAAGAGACAGAGGTTGAAGGGAGTCAGTAAGAGGAGGAGAGTTAATGAGACGAAAAGCCTTTGACTCCACCCTATTGAGAAGAGCTGTATGTGGGGAGCCTCCCCACACATGAGAGTTGTACTCCACACCATAACTTTACTCTTCCCTACATTCACCTTTAGGTTCCGTTTCATACACACACTCCCAAACTCATCCACTAAGCCTTGCATCTCCCCTTCGTCTTCACTTAACAACACAGTATCATCTGCAAACAACAGTACAGAGAGTTTTCAAACAATGCCATCCCTCATTGGGGCTGCTCCAACATCCACTGCCCTACCTTGTACAGTATCTCTTTTTATAACCTCATCCACCTACAGATTGAACAACAATGGAGACATGACACATCCCTGTTTAAATCCAACCTTCAAATTGAAAAATTCACTCAGTTTATCATTCACACATACTGCAGCCTAAGCACCCTCATACATACTCTTCACGGCAATCAAACTTCCCATCTACTCCATATGTTCTTAATATTTTGCACAGTCCTTGTTTGTCCAGAAAATACAGGGGAAAATTACTAACACAGATTCTTGCTGAGAGCTACAAGGAGAATTAACCTGCCCCATACCGACCAATTTATTACCAAACCCATCCCCAAAACCCAACAGATTTTTTACTTTTTTATTTTTTCTCCCTCAAACCTCCGCTTTTGGTGAGAAACAATGGAAAATCACCAAGAAAGTGTTCACTTCAGCTTATAAGTGGTCAGGACAGGTGAGTCTCCATGCACCTGATCTCGTACTCTGTAGAGGCGTGGTGCAGGTGCCACATTTTCTATGGTAGGGGTAACTATTCGAAACCACCCAGAATACATAAATATACATTTATCTGGTAAAAGTTTACATGTAGTACGAGAATATATTGGCTTTCAAAAAAAAAATATAAGCAATATAAGTGTAGGTTCATTATCGGAACACCTGATAATCTCCGATATCTTACACAATTGACTCACTGAGACTGTTGTTTCAACTTACATTCTATTTCTCATCTCACATTATACTTTTCTACAATCATACCATTTTCAGCTTTCTATAACAGTTATCACATACTGACAGGCCTTACTGTTACAGTGAACGTAATATTATCGCATCTTGACATGCCTTACTGTTATAGTGAGCATGATATTCTCACAAGCGCATAGTACAACTTTTTGATTTTCAACTTTGATTATAGTTTTCCACAAAGATTATACCAGTTTTCAACTTCTATAATTGTTATCACGTATTGACAGGCTTTACTATTATAGTGAGCATAATGTTATCGCATATTTACATGCCAAGCGTGATATTCTCACAAGCACACAGTATTACAATCTATTCTTCAACTTCCATTAAACTTTCCCACAAAGATTATTACCATTTCCCAACTTTGTATAACTGTTATCACATATATACAGTACATGACTTAGTATTATAGTGAGCATGATATTCTCACAGGCACACAGTATCACTTATTGACTGGCCTTGCTAGAGTGTGCATACATACACATATTATCAGTAATGTAGTAGGGTATGATATTCCATGAAACAGGGCTCAAGGCACAGGCCAACATTACACTCCATTCGTCTGCCAGTGCTCGCTCTTACTTTGGAGTTGCTGCATACATGACAGAAGCACTGTGGTCTAGGGCAGTTTGGTTGAGAGAGGATGGTGGTGAGGAAGTGGCATCCTGTGAGGTGTAGGGGCGTCTGACTGGCAGTGGCGGTGCGGGTGTGGGGGTGGGTCCTTTCCTCTGCATATTTCCCGATTATCTCTCGGGACAGCTTTCTCACAAACCCCTCAAAAGTCTTGGAGATTCCTGTAGTCAAGGCGTGGAGGTAGTGGCAGTTGAGGACCGTGATATCGAGCAGGTGGAAGAAGAGTTTCTTGTACCACTTCATCGTGGTCCTGGCACATTTCACACTGGAAATCATGGAGTCAGACTGGTCTACCTGCCTTATGTTCACATTATACTCCACTACTAACTCCGGTTTCCAGACATGGGTCCTCCTCTGGCTGTTGTACTCCCAGGAGTCTGTGCGGTGCATCAGGGGACGGTGTACCATCGACAGAGGGGAAACTTCTCTCTTGTGGTTCCATGCAATGGTGAAGATGTTGTTTGCCTTGAAGAAAACCACCTCATTCCTGTCAAGTTTCCTCCCGAGTTTCACCATATGACAGAGGTTTCTCTTGACAGTGCCACAAACTCCGGTGTCGTGAAGGTGGAGGTACCGAGCGAGAAGAGGGCTAGTGTACCAGTTGTCCAAGTACAAGACGTGACCACGATGAAGGTACTCCTCTGTCATTGTCTTCACCACGGCCCCCGAAAGTCCAATACTTCGATCTTCTGTTATCTCTGTCTGTGCGCCAATGTACAAGACTATGTCTTGCACACATAACAAAGATCTTGAACCCAAAATGGTGTCTCTTGCTGGGTATGTACTGGGGAAAGGAAATATTGCCTCTCCGCAACACAAGACTTGTCTATGACGAGGTCTCTGTAAGGATAAAATTATGAGCGGAACGTTTCCCGCAGGTGATCGAAAACAAACCTAATTCTCTTCATTTTATCTGTGTTATTTGCATTAGCAGCAGCATCTGCATCATAAACGTGGAGGCGGCTTAATGTATTGAAACCTATTCCAACTCATTACGTTACCAAAGAAAGGTGTGTAAGTAACTGGGTCAGTAGACCAGTAAGCTGGGATTTGTCCTTTACGTACAGTGCCCATTGACAGAACCAAGGCCAAGAAAAGGAACACCTCACCTACTGTTACTGGGTAATCATAGAGCTTTAAGTGCCTGTTCATTGTCCCCTTGCGCTTGCTTTCACGGTGCATTCTCCTGGCGAAGGTGTTTGTCTGCTCCATTATATGCTCCACAAATGGCTTAGAAAAGTAAAGGTGGAAGAAATCTACCCTGTGGGAGCCTTCATTGATGTGTGGAGCAGTGCAGCCAGACTGCCACTCCTCTGTGAAGGGGTGAATTGTTGGTTCAAAGTCACTCCCGTCCTTCCAGCACCACGACACATCACTGACTTCAGCCTCATCTCCACTGTCACCTTCGTCAGGGTGTGGAGGAGAGGATAATGGGGGTCACTGGGAAGGTGGAGAGCATCGTCCTTCCCCACTTGTGCTCCTTGAGAGGATAGTGGGGGTGACTGGGGAGGTGGAGAGCGGCACCCTTCCCCACTCATGCTCCCTTTTCCTTTCGCTTTTCCTTTCCCCCTCCCCTTCCCCTTCCCTTTTGTCCCTTTCCCCACATCACAGGGCTGTGGGGAGGGAGCGTGGGAATACTGTGGGGCGAAAGAGGTGCTTGGGAGCAGCTCCACCTCACCTGCCCATCACCTAGGTGCAACATGTGGGAGCGCAGGAGCTCCCTGCCTGCCACCACCACATTCACTTTCCACACCACTCACTCCGCCCCTACACTTCCACCTTCCCAGACAAAACAACAGGCCCAAACCTTACTCACCTACTCGTCCCTTCCGTTCCATGCAGCGAGATCCATTCCGACTCCAACCATGTGGGAACACCACATCCACTTGCTCTGTCCTCATCCGACCCTTTGTGCACAGGATGGAGAGAGGTGCGTGCACGTCCTTGTGGTCTAGCTTGGCCTTCCCTTGCCTGACAGTATGTTACATACCACCGCTTCCTTGGTGACGGTATCTCCTCATTACTACTCGTCACCTCATCAGGTAGCACATAGACTTTGTCGAGAACATTGTCGTCGACTGGCAAATCAATGTTGCCAGTGAAGGCCTCAGCTGGGTATGCATCCAGGATGGCTTGGATTTCCTGGTCAGAGAGACCTCGGCACGCCATGTCTGTCCTGGGTCACTGCTAACAGGTGAGTGGCCGAGTCAAAGGTGCACTTGGGTTACGCTGGGTTGAGGAGTTTCCCCACCTGGTGCCGGGTAGAGGAAGGTGTCACGCGTCTATTCACCAAAAATTACACTTGAAATATGAAAAATTTTGCAAACGACGGACCTTGCAATTGCAAAACGTACACCATACGTCGTCGGGACTGAGCGTGAAAAAAAAGTTGCGACATTCATCGTACGTCGTCGGGACTGAGCGTGAAAAAAAAGTTGCGACATTCATCGTATGTCGTCGGTATGGGGCGGGTTAAATAAGCTTCATGAATGGAGCAATAAATGGCAAATGGAATTTAATGTCGACAAATGTCATGTAATTAAGTTTGGTAAAAGTGAAAAAAGACCAGATTGGAATTATAAGTTAGGAAGCTCAACCCTGCACATATCAGAAAAGGAGAAGGACTTAGGAGTGAGTATCAATAACAGACTATTTCTGGCTGACCACATCAATTGAAGGTACGAAAATGTATACACTGTGTGCTAATGTGAGAATTGCATTCACATATATAAATGAAGACATGCTGAGAAAGATGCAGTAATAACATCATTCATCAGACCAACCCTGGAGTATGCATCAGTAGTCTGCAATCCTCATCTCAAAAAACACATAGATAAGATTGAAAAAGTACAAAGGGCAGCTGCATGATGGGTACCAAGCTTAAGGGATCTAAGCTATGAAGAAAGACTAGAAAATCTGAATCTACCAACACTACAGGAGAGAAGGAAAAGAGGGGACATGATTATGCTATATAAATGCATCTCAGGGAAAGAGAAAATAGACATCATCATCATCATCTGGACCTCCTTTCCCACCCTAGGGCAGGTTGAGGAGTAGCAATGTCCAGACAGCCCAAATTTGCCCAATCCAGTGGGCCACGTTTCCATTCACTTATCATTCAAGCCCCCGGAATCCAGGCTTTATCGGATACGCCAAAACATTCACCTCGTTCTGTAGCTTCACATAATCACATCCGATCGAGTCAATCTAGAAGCTGCCATGTTAAAAGGGGGTGCCTAAATCCCTGACCATGCACTTCTCCTCACAACATTCATCCAGCCAGCTCGATCTCCTGTCAGTTCCCTAGCCTCACTGACTTCCAAACTTCTTTTCCTCACACATTCACCCACCATATCTCTCCACCTTCTCCTTGGCCTACCTCGCCTCCTCCCTTCTTCGAATTCTCTCAGATATACCTTTTTCTCCACTGTTGTTATCCATTCTCTCCACATGACCATATCATCTCAGTACACTGTCTTCGATTCTGGTGTCCACCGACTTCCTCACTCCACATCTTTCACGAATCACATTATTTCATTTCCTATCCACCCTCTGTACTCCACATACATTCCTCGGCAGTCCCATCTCCACTGCTCTTACTCTTGACTTTTCATTTTCATGCCACACCGTAGTCTCACATCCATATGTTAAAGTTGGCACTAACACTCCTTCATGCAAGCCTCGTGCAACTGCAACACTCAAGCCTCTGTTTCTTATCAGTGCCTTCTTTCATCTTCTTTGCACATTTTGCTCTTTTCTATCACTGTACCCAGGTATTTGAAGTCTCTCACCAATTCCAGTCTCTCTCTATTCATTGTTACATCGCACTGGGAGTCACCTTCTCTCTCAATACCCATCACTTTACTCTTTTCTACATTTACTCTCAAGGCACGATGCTTACAGACATCAGCAAAACTCTGCACTAGCCTTCCAAGTTCTTGTCCAGTACTTGCAAGCAGTACTGCATCATCAGCATACAACAAATTTGAGATATTCCATCAATCACCATTCATTACCAGTGCCATCCCTCTCTCCATTACTCGTGTTTTTACTTCTCTGATCACCCCATCCATATATATATTGAACAACCATGGGGACATCACACAACCTTGTCGCACACCCACACTGATTGTGAACCATTCACTTAGATGCCCATTAACCCTTACACACGCATCACTACCATCATAAATACTCTTGACGGCACCTAGCAGCTTACCCTCTACATCATACATGCGCAGAACCTTCCACAATCCTTCTCTGTCCACTTTGTCATATGCTTTTTCCAGATCCATGAATGCCATAAACACCTTATGGTCTTTCTCACAAGCCTTTTGTACAATCTGTCTCACTGCAAATATTTGGTCCACACATCCTCTGCCACTCCTAAAGCTGCCCTGTTCATCACTGACTAGGACTTCTGATATATCTCTTACTTTCTCTATAATAATTCTTCCATATACCTTCCCTACCACACTCAATAAACTTATGCCACAATAACTCTTGAACTCACTTTCCTCACCTTTATTTTGTACAAGGGTACAATCACAGCCTTCTTCCACTCTGCAGGCATAGTTTCACTCATCCATGCCTTCTTACATATCTCCAACAAACACTTCATTCCACTCTCTCCACTACACTTAAGTATCTCTGCATACACCTCATCAACCCCAGCTGCTTTCCCATTTTTCAGCAGCTTCACAGCACTCTTCACTTGTGTGAGAGTCACGTCTCCTGGTACTGCGTTCCTTCTCTGCACACCCCCAAAACCAATCATGTTTACAGCCGCTCTGCTCTCTCTATTCCCATTCATCAGACTTTCAAAATATTCTTTCCATCTGCTCCATACTTCATCTTCATGGGTTAATAATCTACTACCTACATCCATCACACCATCACATTTCTTTCCACTTTCACGTCTACATTTCTGCACCTCTTTCCAGAATAACTTTCTGTTTTCAGAGTAGTTCACATTCATTTTTCTTCCTAGATCCTCATTTACCTCCTCCTTTTTCCCCTTCACAAGTCTCTTTACATGCTTCTTGCTCTCGTCATATTCAGTTCTTATTTCCTGTGGGGAAGCATCAGCAAGAGGACACAGCAATCTATCTCTATCTATCTATCTATTGCAAGATGCCTCAATCCCGTTTGGGGTGGCCACAAACAAATCGCCTCCAAGTCGCCCTGTCCCCCGCCATTTCACTGCCCTGCTCCCAACTCACACCCCCCTCTCTCATATACCTCTCCATCCCATCCCTCCATCTCATCCTCGGCCTCCCCCTCCATCTTCCCCCCTCCACCTCACTCACATACACTCTCATCGTCAGTCTTTCACCCTCCATCCTCTCCACATGGCCAAACCACCCCAGTGTGTTCCTCATAATGCTTCCTATCACATCCACATCCACACCACAACGCTCCTTTATATCCTCATTCGTCAGCCTGTCTCTCCATGTGACTCCACAGGTTCCTCTTAAATAACTCATTTCCACTGCTCTCACTCTTGACTTGTGTCCTTCCAACAACGTCCAAGCTTCCCTTCCGTACGTTAGAGTTGGTATCACAATACTGTCATGTAGTAACTTTTTCACTTCCATGCTCACTTCCCTGTTTCTTATCACTGCTTTCAAAGAACCAGCAACCTTTCTTCCCTGCTGTACCCTTTCAAGCACTTCACCCTCCAAACCTCCATCCTTACTCATCACACTACCCAAGTACTTAAACGTACTCACATTTTCTAATTCCTCACCATCCAACCTCGCTGTACATTCACTGACTTCACCTCTCTCAAAGACCATCACTTTACTCTTCCCTACATTCACCTTTAGATTCTGTTTCTTACACACTCTCCCAAACTCATCCACCAAACCTTGCAGCTCCCCTTCGTCTTCACTCAACAACACAGTATCATCTGCAAACAACAGTACCTGGAGTTTCCAAACACTATCCTCTCTCACCAGGGCCACTCCAACATCCACTACCCTACTTTGTACCTCTTTTATTACCCCATCCATGTACAGATTGAACAACCATGGAGACATGACACATCCCTGTTTCAACCCAACTTTCAAAGAGAAAAATTCACATAGTTCACCATCCACACGCACTGCAGCCTTCGCACCATCATACATACTCTTCACAGCATTCAACAACTTCCCATCTACTCCATATATTCTTAACACTTTCCACAATCCTTGTCTATCCACCCTGTCATATGCTTTCTCCAAATCCATGAAAGCCGCATACAACTTCTTTCCCTTCTCTAGAAACTTTTCCACTAAAGATCTAAGAATGAATATCTGATCTACACAACCTCTTCCCTTCCTAAAGCCTCCCTGTTCTTCTCCAACTAATTTCTCTGTTCTTTCTCTAACTCTGTCAATAAGTATCCTACCATACACTTTACCTGTTATACTAAGAAGACATATGCCCCTATGATTACCACACACTTTATTTTCCCCTTTTCCTTTGTACAAGGGAATAATTATACCTGACTTCCAATCCTCCGGGACTCGACCTTCCTCCCAGGCCAATCTGCACATCTTCCACATCCATTCTACTACTATCTCTCCCCCATGCTTCAGCATTTCACCACACACTCCATCAATTCCTGGGGCTTTCCCCGATTTAACTTTCTTCATTGCTTCCACAACTTCTATCCTACTGATTTCCCATGTCTTCTCACCTCCCTCTTTCTCCTAGCCATTCCCTAGTCAGTTATACTCGCATTACTTCCATCCTCTACGTTCAACAAATCCTTAAAGTGTTCTCTCCATCTGCTCACTTTTTCTCCCTTCTCCACTAGTAATCTACCATTTTTATCTTTCACTCCCCTGCTAACTTCACTTCCACCCTGTCTTACTCTTTTCACCTCTTTCCAGAACATATTCTTACAGTCCCTCCACTTTACACTCAAATTCCTTCCAAATAGCAATAAACTACATAAAAGAGAGGTAATTAAGACATAAGGAAATTCAGTTTCCCAGATAGGGCAGATGATCAATGGAGTGCACTACTGAATGAAATAGTGTGTGCCAAAATTATTCGTAAATTTAAGGTTATGTATGATAAAACTGGTTTAATACACGGGACAGTATGAGCTTAATTCCTGTAAAGATACAGTAAGGTAAGAACACCATCATTGCACGGATGCAAACGTGCAAGCACTCGCTTGCCTGCAGCTTACATACTCCAGTCAGTTTTTGTGCACTGATAATTTCATTATCTGCCCAAGATATCAAAACGTGTTTGGTTGTACAGTATCAGCACTGGCCATGCAAATGAAAATCACCACATGAAGGACAGTAAACATAGTTGTACATCAATAAACATTTCAGCATGGTTGGCATTGATTAAATCAAATAGATTTAATCACGTGATTAAATCATTGATTTTTTTGCTAAACAAAAAATCATTGAAAATTTTTTTTTTTTTTTTTTTTTTTTAATTATTTTATCTAAAAATTAACAAAAATAAAATGTGAATGTTTATAAAAACTGTGTATAACTTTTTGTTGGCATTCATTTATTCAGATACTTAAGAATTAAGTTAGCAAATTTTGGAGAATGGTGCCATTAGAAATTGCTACATTGTATGACAAAAAGTATTTTTACATTTGTGTAACTAAGTATTGAAATTATTTGTACATCTAAAATAATGAGCCATAAATGAAAAACCAAGGCCATAAGACTGGGTAGGCTATGCATGGTCGCTTATGGCCATGTCATAATAATATCAGCATAAGATTTTTCTGTGTGGTAATATAAACAGCTTTAGAATATGCTGTTTTGATTACCACTGGCGACTCAGCCTTAACCCCTAACAGACGGGCAACAATACATAACGTCTGGCCATTTTCGTTCCTAATTTATCGGTGATATTGGGTGATAAGGCATCCTTGTCACCTACTGTCCTGCCCTGTACCCTCCAAAGTCTTGAAACAAGTAAAATAGAATATACATACAGTATATAAGTTGTAGTGTTGTAATTGTTCAAATAAATTAGAATATGAGTATGTAAGTTTTATTGTTTATAAGTGTTCAGGTAAAACAGAAAACACATACATAAGATTTTGAAGACAATGAATAGTGTAAAGAATGCATAAATGATAAATATGTTCAATGGAGAAGAAAAGGAAAATGAGTGATAGTTTGCTAGTCTCGCCCCATGCGCGCCTGGTGATGTGCTGCCTGCCCGCGCTCCTCCCCTCCTCCTCCTCCCACGGCCAGCAGAGATGTATTACCGCGTATGTAACACCTCTTGCTTTCGTTTTTCATCCATTTTCATCGATGTATTCATGTTTAGGCTTATTCCTTGTTACTCTATTTTTCCGAAAATATGCCGTCTCACACGGTTGTATAGTTGGTAAGTTGCCCGCCCATAACGGGTTAACCAGTAGTGTACAGACAGGACTTGAACAGGTATGTATCTGGATTCTGGGCAGTGGCTTTCAGCCTGAACCTTCAGTGGATAGACAGGACATGAAGTTAACAGTATTTAGTATACTTCTTTTGAAATATTAGCTATATAATAAACAGAAAAATCAAATAAATCAAAAAAATCTTTGATGTTTTTCTTTATTTATTTATTTTTATAATAAAAAAAATCACCAATCCTTCATTTCAGTCAGTCAACCAACATCTTAAGCATTTTCTTCATCCTTAAAATAGCAGGGCCAATAAATGACTGTAGGACTTTGTTCATCCTCCAGTGCAGGATGTTTCCATTGAATAAAATAACCCGGCAAGCAAGAATAAAACACCCTATAAAAGACAATACTGAAGGCATAATGGGAAGTGGCGAATCATTGTGCCCCAGCGTGGCATTCTCCCTCTCCTCCCATCTTAGCCACTCACACACACACACACACACACACACACACACACACACACTCTCTCTCTCTCTCTCTCTCTCTCTCTCTTTCTCTTTCTCTCTCTTTTCCTGCATTCGCCCACGCCGATAAGTGAGGCAAGGGTGAATGGGAGCGATCACTGACTGCTTGTCTGCAAGTCTGCTGTGGAGTAAAAAAAAAAAAAAAAAAAAATGGCATATGCTGCTATGAATGCCTGTTGATTTCAAGCACTGTACAGTATTGAATTAACCATACCACTCAGTAAATTTATTCCATATTCTTAACAAAATACTGTAATTGGCTGAGCCCCAAGTGGCTTAGCCATTGCTAAAATGCATTCATCATAGTAGTGTAACTGTTATTTCAGGCCATACCATATATCATGAAAACTACTGTTTTTCACTGATATGAGGCAGTTTCCTACTGTGATACTCTTGTCTCAAAGAAAAGAGAAGCCAGCCTAACAAGGGTGATTGAGTCTCCAAATGTAACGAAAGTTTATGATGACCCAACAATGCCCAGCTTGCCAACATCTGTCCCACACGATTGCTTTGCTAATAAGTGAGTGGACAGCCATCGAAGTGATCATGATTGTCTTTCACAAGGGTAGCTGGCAGTTCACCAGTGTTCATGTTAGCTTGCTAGGGTAGGGTGTACCCGATGTAAAATTACAGTCCTGTACTGCTAAACTGCTGTGCCACTACACCATTACACCACAAGGCCAGTTGTAAACAAATGAATGTTCATTGTGTTCTTTATCTTGTGTGTTTCCATAATCTGCTGAGTACATAATCAATTGCTTATTATTTTTTTTTATTGCTTATTATTTTTTTTTTTACACTAAAGCAACAGTGTTTAGAATCTAGAAAATACCCGTGATTGCCAAGCAACGAGATGATCATTTATATAATGATTTCATCTACATTGAGCCAAGCTAACCCCTGCCTAATTCATCACCTCTTGCCTCAAGGATGCATGGGGATATTTCAAGTCAATTGTTAGACAAAAAAGCGTATCTTAGTTGCTGCACAATATGGTAATACAGTAGAAGTCCGATTTTTCGGCATCTATGGGACCAGGCAAGTGCCGAAATATCAAAATTGCCGAATTATCGAAAACCCTACCCACTCAGTACCTTATATGTTTCGGTGAACACTATCATCATTACTCATATCATTACAAATGTGTTTGGAGAGAGTACTGTATACTGTTTGATACTGTACAATACTGTAATGAATACAGTACTATACAGTACACCCTCATTATCGACGTTTTTTTTATTGACGGATTTGATTATCGACGGTTTTTTTGTCTCCTGGGAGTTAAATTATTATTATTAAAAAAATAAAAAAATAAAGAATTGTATTGGCACCTCCTAGCAAGTTTGCGCGCCATCCTGCCAGGTGTCTCTGGCTGCTCGCAGCATGTTCCCGCCGACCCAACAAACAACAGCATCAGTACACGTTTGTCTGTTTTTCTCATATCGTGTTCGGCCACATCTATCGTGCTTTCGTGATCATCAAGGCTCCGAAGCGCCCTTGTAACACTCCAACTGGAAATAAGGCAGCTAAGAAAGCAAGGAAAGTACTTACCTTGGAAGTAAAGAATGAAATATTACAAAAACTTAGAAGTGGAATGAGCTATGCAGCGGTTGGTCACGAGTATGGCATGAATGAGTCCAGTGTTCGTGGCATAAAATGGAGAGAAAAAGACATTAAAGATGCTCTGGCTTCGTGCACACCAGGATCGGTTAAAGTAACGATGCATGTGAGAGATGATGCCTTGGTGAAGGTGGAAAAGGCACTGAATATTTGGATTGAGGACTTAAACCGTTGACACGTGCCGCTAGACTCCCAGTTCATCAGAAACAAAGCAAAACAACTCTATGCTCGGTTTGCTGGTGAAAGCAGTGGTGTTGGTGAAGATAATGGTGATGAAAGTGAGGCAGGTGAAAATAGTGATGATGGTGATGAAAGTAATGACGATGGTGATAGGCCTAGTAATGTTGGTGCTTCTAGGCAAAAGAAATTTGCAGCCAGCAAGGGCTGGTTCGAGAATTTTAAGAAAAGGTATGGCCTACATAACATTAGGATGACTGGTGTAGCAGCTTCAGCAGATCAGATAGCAGGAGAATCGTACCCACGTGACTTTGCTGAACTTATAAGGGAGAAAGAGTACAGGCATGAACAAGTGTTTAATGCGGACGAAACACGCCTGTGGTGGAAGAAAATGCCTAAAAGAACGTACATTTCGAAGAAGGAGAAAAGTGCGCCAGGCTTTAAAGCAGCAAAAGATCGTGTGTCTGTGCTGTTGTGTGGTAATGCAGAAGGACATATGATAAAACCCATGCTCCTGTATCATTTGTTATAATGTTAAAGACGAGTTGGATTTTTCGTCAATAAAGGATAATTCTTGCAAAAGTTAGGCAGAGATTAAATATGAAATATACGAGCATAAGGAGAGTTGAATTTTCCTAAAAGAAGATCCTAGCGAAAGCTAGGCTAAAGGGGGTTTTACACAGTCAAACATGTTGGCCAACTCGCTCATCAAACCTCCAACACAACATGTTTGAAGAGTTGTTACACGTTCAAACCAAACAGACAGACAACCTTAGTTGGTGCCAAGAGGCGAAGGGGCAACATGTCCCTTACTCAAGACGAGGTGATGGCAATTGGGATAGTGATTGCCCTCAACGAAAAGAAAAGGAAGCGTTCAAAGTGGACAAAGGACTGGTTACTGAAAAGGGACCACATTTCTCATACCAACTTAATGAAGGAGCTGAAATTACACCCAGATGATTGGTGCAATTATATGCGCATGGACGAATCAACATATTTAGAACTTCTGAATTTGGTCACTCCATTCATTACTTGTAAAGACACCGTTATGAGAAAGTTCATTAGCCCCCATGAACGGCTGAGCGCAACATTGCGTTTTTTAGCAACGGGCAGATCTCTGCAAGACTTGAGATTTTCAGCTCTCATCGCAACTAGCACCTTATCTAGGCTTATACCAGAAACTTGTCATGCCATCTACAAAGTTCTTAAGAATGACTATTTAAAGGTGAGTTATGATATTCAAAATGTAATGTTCATTTATTGTGGAAAATCATCACATCATCCCACGAGCACTGAGGGTCAAGTTCTTTTAGCTTTCCATGCAATTCATCTATACCTTTATTTCTTAAATTCCTATTAAAGTATACTTTCGATTTCACCTTCCACAATGCTATATGCTTCCTATATATGTCAATGAAATCCACCATAATTTCCCTTTCCTTGCCCTTAACGGCACACGTATCATTTATTTTGGAAATAATCGGCAAGTCTGTCACTGAAGGAGCTGCTATAGATGTTACCTCCGCGAGATTTGAGTATGTATGACGGTTGGAGACTGATGCGTGTTCAGACGTTCATGCATGGACATGAATGAGCAAGCTCCGCCCACAAAAGTCAGGCCAGATCAGACATCCGTCCAACACGTTGGTCCAACATGTTTACCCCTTTCACATGTTCAAACATACTCTCAAACATCGTGTTGTCAAACGTGTTGGCCAACATGTTTGACCGTGTAAAACCCCCTTAAGAGTCATCTTTGATAGCATAAACTGCCATACAGTCGTGAAAATTTAGGTCTGGGAGAAATGGAATATCAAGAATGAAAGGAAGCTCTTGAGAATGAAAGTAAATAGGAGAGCGTGGTCTCTCTGGTATGAGCTAGCAGCACTGGCGTGTGTTGTGAAGATCGGTGCGAACAGCTTGTCACGGGGTTTTTATAATATCACGGTAATTTTGGAATATAAATGGTTAAATGTTATTTAAATTGATAATAATATTCAATAATATTGAAGAGCAGAGACAATGATTGTCTTGCTACATCAAGCAACGATTACTTTACGCTGACTTGCTAAGATTCTCTAAGAACGAGAATTTATAAACTTTCTCAACAGTACACAGCAGAGACTAATTACTCACAATTGCTGAATTACTGTACTGTTAGCCTCTGGAGAAAGTTACATCACCCCTGACAATAAATAACTAATACTAATAATAATAACATCAGGTTCTTGCTGATGCATTAACTCCTGGCACAACGGATTTTAAGTTAATACAACAAGACTGGTCTAAGTACCAGTTATGAAAGCAAACGTTTATGCAAGCTAGGAGCTATATGGAAAATAAGCTTAATTTGGATTAAATGAAACAAGATTTTACTTTACATTAAGCTCAAGAAAGGAACTGTTAAATTTATTGATTACAAAAAATAAATTTAACGTTACAATTCAAATCAAATTAATGAGACGCACTCACTCACTCACACAAAAGCTAAATACTTACGCCTAGGAAAAACACCTTAACTAAGCTCTTAAAACTAGGATTATACAAAAGGAAATACCGGTCGATGAATGCTGTGTATCACCCAAATCTAGGATGGGAGTCTGGGGGCTGTGTCAAGTGGAGTCTGGGTACTAGCTGACCTCTCTCTACTCTCACTTCTGTAGCACAGGACCTCTCTCCGTCACAGCAAACACTCGACTGACCAAGTCGTGGGAAAGAAAAGTGGAGCACTCGGCCGCATTTTCTAACGGTCGAATGAGCAGGGGCGAACAATAAAAAAAACAATAGTATCGCTCAGTACAGCACTTAGTGACGTGCATTAAATCAGTCACTTTTGAAAACGGTGACGAATGTTTTGAAAAGTATACTCCGAAATGGAGAGAGAAACGGTTAACTGAGCGATACACAGTGAGTTTTCCACTAATAGTTCGTGGCTTCTCACAAAAGGGAAATGTCGCAAATTGATTCGTGACATTACGCCCCTACAAAATTAAGCTTATTTTCCATATAGCTCCTAGCTTGCATAAACGTTTGCTTTCATAACTGGTACTTAGACCAGTCTTGTTGTATTAACTTAAAATCCGTTGTGCCAGGAGTTAATGCATCAGCAAGAACCTGATGTTATTATTATTAGTATTAGTTATTTATTGTCAGGGGTGATGTAACTTTCTCCAGAGGCTAACAGTACAGTAATTCAGCAATTGTGAGTAATTAGTCTCTGCTGTGTACTGTTGAGAAAGTTTATAAATTCTCGTTCTTAGAGAATCTTAGCAAGTCAGCGTAAAGTAATCGTTGCTTGATGTAGCAAGACAATCATAGTCTCTGCTCTTCAATATTATTGAATATTATTATCAATTTAAATAACATTTAACCATTTATATTCCAAAATTACCGTGATATTATAAAAACCCCGTGACAAGCTGTTCGCACCGATCTTCACAACACACGCCAGTGCTGCTAGCTCATACCAGAGAGACCACGCTCTCCTATTTACTTTCATTCTCAAGAGCTTCCTTTCATTCTTGATATTCCATTTCTCCCAGACCTAAATTTTCACGACTGTATGGCAGTTTATGCTATCAAAGATGACTCTTAAGGGGGTTTTACACGGTCAAACATGTGAGACGATCAAGGAACTGAACAGCTGTCTCCTTGTCTTGGAGACGAGCTCGCATGAACTGAACTTTGGCGTCGTCTACTGTGAGACCATACGCCTTAATGAGCGCAGCTTTCATCATCTCATATGTGAGATTGTCTCCACGAATTCTGTGGAGAATATCGAGGGCAGGGCCCTCAAATAGGCTAAGAAACTGAAGCCGCTTAGCTGCCTCATCCAGTTGATATAAGTCTGCCATGTCCTCAAAACGAGCTATGTACGGCTCGATTCACTCGCTTTCCTTGTATGAAGGAAGCTTGATGCGTGGGGTCGCCAGGACATGTGCAGGGAGAACGCTCGTGGAGCTTGGACCAACTGCAGCAGACGTGTCTGAAGCCAAGGAATCTCGCTTGAGCTTCAGCACTTCAAGTTCATGTTCTCGTTCTCTGTCTCGTTGTTCACGCTCGTATTCGCGCTGTTCTCGCTCTTGTACTAGCTCGTGTTCGCGCTGTTCTCGCTCTTTTTCTAACTCGAGCTTGCGTTGTTTTTGTTCGTGTTCACGCTGTTCTCGCTCATATTCGCGCTCTTTCTCACGCTGCTCTTGTTCATATGCACGCTCTCTTTCACGTTCCTCACGCTGTTCTCGCTCGTATTCGCGCTGAATCTTACGCTCTTCACGGGCATCATTCTCGCGCTGCTGCTCCTGATTATGCCGTGAGAGTATATACTCTTTAATTTCGGTTGGGTCCGAAAGACCCATTTCTTTGGCTTCCTGTAAAAATACAGTAGTAGCCATGGCGCTAATTTATTAAGCAAACCGGAATTGAGTACTGACTGCTTAGCGACGAATACTAATAAACACAAGTAAAGAGTACAGACACAAGCTAGTGGTGACCAGTCTTATCTAGTTAACTGGCAAAGAATAAATCAAAAATGTAAATGACTGGGAAGACTCAATAATAAACACAATGGGTACGGCGACTTCCCAGGAGCGAATAAAATCGTCTGGCGTTACCAAAAATAAACTAGAGTTACGTATTCTATTGATTAATAAAGTAAAATTCACTTGCTAAATTAAGGGTAAACACCAGTAAGCTTGTGCCTATAAACTTTAATGATAAATACCTAAATATGAATGAGTGAGCACTATCTCGTGAATAGCTTTAGAGCTAGGAGTTAATATCCTGGAATGAGGTCGCCAATTGTCACGGGGTTTTTATAATATCGTGGTGTAATTTTGATATAAATGGTTAAATGTTATTTAAATTGATAATAATATTCAATAATATTGAAGAGCAGAGACAATGATTGTCTTGCTACATCAAGCAACGATTACTTTACGCTGACTTGCTAAGATTCTCTAAGAACGAGAATTTATAAACTTTCTCAACAGTACACAGCAGAGACTAATTACTCACAATTGCTGAATTACTGTACTGTTAGCCTCTGGAGAAAGTTACATCACCCCTGACAATAAATAACTAATACTAATAATAATAACATCAGGTTCTTGCTGATGCATTAACTCCTGGCACAACGGATTTTAAGTTAATACAACAAGACTGGTCTAAGTACCAGTTATGAAAGCAAACGTTTATGCAAGCTAGGAGCTATATGGAAAATAAGCTTAATTTGGATTAAATGAAACAAGATTTTACTTTACATTAAGCTCAAGAAAGGAACTGTTAAATTTATTGATTACAAAAAATAAATTTAACGTTACAATTCAAATCAAATTAATGAGACGCACTCACTCACTCACACAAAAGCTAAATACTTACGCCTAGGAAAAACACCTTAACTAAGCTCTTAAAACTAGGATTATACAAAAGGAAATACCAGTCGATGAATGCTGTGTATCACCCAAATCTAGGATGGGAGTCTGGGGGCTGTGTCAAGCGGAGTCTGGGTACTAGCTGACCTCTCTCTACTCTCACTTCTGTAGCACAGGACCTCTCTCCGTCACAGCAAACACTCGACTGACCAAGTCGTGGGAAAGAAAAGCGGAGCACTCGGCTGCATTTTCTAACGGTCGAATGAGCAGGGGCGAATAATAAAAAAAACAATAGTATCGCTCAGTACAGCACTTAGTGACGTGCATTAAATCGGTCACTTTTGAAAATGGTGATGAATGTTTTGAAAAGTATACTCCGAAATGGAGAGAGAAACGGTTAACTGAGCGATACACAGTGAGCTTTCCACTAATAGTTCGTGGCTTCTCACAAAAGGGAAATGTCGCGAATTGATTCGTGACACAGCTGATCTAACGTAACACTTGCCCCACACTCTCAGTTATTAGAACGTATGAATGACCACCACTGCTGCTTTCGTTTTTTTTTTTTTTTTTTACACACTCGGTTATGTAAACATATGGATGGCTACAACTGCTGGTTTCGCCTTTTATTTTTAGATGAAGTGAGGTGTAAGTGGAGAGAGAAGTGATGATACAGCAGCCATTACAAGTTGAGGTCCAGTGTACGACCACTATGCATCAACATCAGAGATTATGCTATTTTTTCCATAATTCTTTACTTAATATAAGTAGTTTTATTATGATATTCAGTTTTTCAATTGCCTAACTAATTTATTTCTAAGAAACACTAAAACTAAACTCTATATTACATACGAGTGATTGAAGGGATATTAAAATATATAAAGGGTACCTGACCAGACGAAAATCGGTATCGACGGTTTTAGGCATCGACGGGTATCTTAGGTACCTATCCCCCATCGATAATGAGGGTGTACTGTACATGAATATGAAAAATAAAGAAATTAGTGAACATACTGTATATAAATGTAATGGTACAGTAGGCCTACAAGTTCACATGCACATACCTAAACTTATAGTAGGTTCCTTATTTACATATGTACAGTACAATAGAAGGGGTTGATTGGAGTCTGCTACTGCTGGAAGAAGTCCACATCTTATGTGTACGCTTCTTGCTAACACCAGTTAACTTTCCACACGTGGAGGCCATTTTCAAAGCACGCAGATGTTTATGCTGTTCACAACACACGGCTGGTCCACTCAGGTGTTACAAAGCTCCTGTCTGATGTTACGGTGCTTACAGCACACTCGAATAGTAATTTCAGAGGTATTTCGGTACGAAGTTCACAAAGCACACAGAAGAATCAAGAGAAGTCGGCAGCAGCACGGCAACAACTCGGAAGAATGGCGGAAGAATGGCGAAACAGATTCTCTTTCCCATGCTAGACTCACTACATGTTTGTCCTCTCTTTATGCTATAGGAGAAAGAGCTAGCCTCTGAGCTTCATGGCAGTGGTAGACTCGTTCCATCACTTTCACTATCTGACTTACTAAGGCGGGTAAAGGCGGGTAGCTAGCTGGCGAGCCTCATGGAGAATTTCAAGACTGACGAAAAAAATTGGAGAATCTGCCGAACGATCGGAGATTTTCGTAAATGGGACTGTTTCTCAAAACTGCCGAAATGTCAGATTTGCCAGGGAATTGGATGCCGAAATATTGGACTTTTACTGTATTGTCTTTGTGGGCAATGAAATACAGTACTGTTAAAAAATGAGTTATTGTATTTGAAAATATTACCTGCAGCCTTTCAGGCATCATGAGTATATTTTTGATTGCATAACTGCAAAAAAATTAAAAATGTGTAATCTGAATTTCAGAACTGCTTACAAATCGCTGAAGCATGGTGCTTTTTTTTTTTTTTTTTTTTTTTTTTATGAAAGAAAAGAAATAGCTCCAGGCAAATAGAAAAAAAAAATGAGAGGAAAATAGGACAAAGTTTGTATCTAAAACAGAAGAACTTGCATCCATACAGTAGTCAAGTTTGTGAGACCCATTGCAAACTATGATTCGTTTTGTTTCGTTTCGTTTTTAAAGCCTCCAACATGCTTGCATGCATCGGCTTTGGTCACCTAATGGCAGCTCTTCATGCTGCATGATCTGTTGCAGCCTCCCTGTTCAGTCCCAACCCTGAGGTCACACTTAATGACCTCATCCCATGTCTTTCTCGGTCTACCCCTCACAACCCACCCTCATTATTAACACTTCTCACCTTCCTCACCCAATTACCATCCCCCATACTCTCCACATGCCCAAACCATCTCAATCTACCTCTCCTCATCACAACACCAATACACTCCAGTCCCATCCTACCTCTCAACTCTTCCTTCGTAAACCCAGCCCACCCAGACCTTGGATGCAGGGACACACTACACATCCACCTAATCATTGTCATTTCTGTACATCTGAGCCTGCTAGTATCTTCCTCCATTACTGCCCAGGTCTCATTACCATACAGTATTACACTCCTAACACATGCTGCATACAAAGACCCCTTAGCATGTAGGGAGAGTCCTCTCAGTGTCAGGAGAGGCAAGAGCTCCCTGAACTTCTTCCTGCCACTTCTCACCCTAGCCACAGAGCTAGCTCCAGCCCCACCTACTGCACAAAACATGTCTCCCAAATAACAAAACTCTTCCACACACTTAGGAGATCCACCAGCAAGTTCAATCCTTTCACTTCTGACAATCTCCATCTGCTCTCCCCGACACGCCGCACACATAAAATCAGAATTGTCTCGCAGTCTACCTCTGATACCACAACATCTCTTGTGCACCCATTTATCACAAACACTGCACAAGATGGAATTACTTCCCCCTGCCCGTGTGGCATACTGCACATGGCCACTCTCCCTCGTCTTTGACAGTACCGCCACCAACCCTAGATATCATCACTTTTGTTTTACCTGCTTTTACCCTTAAGCCCTTGTGCCCCATACCATCTCTCCTCTTCCTAAACCTTTCCTCCGCCTCCCTTTTGTTCTCGGCAGTCAACACCAAGTCATCAGCATACATCTCCCATGGGCTTCAAGTACCATGATAAACAATATGAGACACAAAACTGACCCCTGATGCACACCAACGTTCATGGAAAACTCATCACTCAAATCTCTATTCACTCTTACCTGGGTGTGAGCACCCATATACATAGCCATAACCACCCTAACCAGCCACTCCTCCAAGCCAAGCTTTCTCATTGCCCACGTCACCACCTCTCTATGGACTCTGTCAAAGACCTTTTCCAAATCAACAAAAACAAAATACAGATCCCTTTCTTTACCAATATATTTTTCCTGAAGCTGTCGAACAATGAATATGGCATCAGTGGTCCCCCTACCAGACATAAACCCAAACTGCATCTCATTTATATTTACTCTTTCTCTCATCATACCTTCTAAAACTCTCTCCATTACCTTCATTAGCTGATCTAAAAGCTATATACCCCTATGATTTCCTCTTTCCAGGGCATCACCCTTCCCTTTATACACCTTTACAATTACATTCTTCAGCCAATCATCTAGGACAACACACTCATAAATAATCATATTTATCAGGTCTGTGATTAACCTCACCCCTATATCTCCTGAGACCTTCAACATTTTGGCAGTCAACCCAGACACACCTGCTGGCTTCCCCACCTTCATCCTGCCTATTGCCTCACTCACATTAGCAGCATAAATCAAAGGCCAAGGGCCAAACGCTGGATCTGCTGGCTCCAAACCTTCCCTGTCCCAGTCAGACTCCTTATTCAGCAACTGGCTATAATGCTCTCTCAATGCATCTTTAACCCGCGCCATCCCAGTGACGTGAATTAACGTCCACACATGATGTGCACTCATGTCCTGGCGACGTGAATTAAAGCGGCAACATTGCAAGGTCCCTAATTTGCACAATTTTCAATTTTCGCAAGTGATTTTTGGCACGTATACACGGGACACCTTCCTCTATTCCTCTACAAGATGCCAAGCAGGGACAATGCCTTACACCGCATAACCTCTCCCCACCCCCCTGCATGCCATTGTCTCGGCAATTCACCTGTTACCAGTGACCTGGCCAATAAAGACATTCAGGGCCAGAGTGATTCTCCAATCGATGACAATGTGGAGGACAAAGTTTACATAGCACTAGAGGAAGAAACAGTCAGAAATGATGATCAGGTAATGTGGGAAAAAAAAGGTCATGAATGGTGATGAGTTAGTGAGTGAAACAATGCTTATAATGCCTATATTACTGTTTGAAAACCAATATACTCTTGTACTACATATAAATTCGTACCAAGTAAATAAATAAATACTGTGTATGAGTGGATAAAATAGTTACCCTCCCATAGAACTCGTTTTATTTGGTGCCAGCCTGTTAGAAAACCCAGTCAGGTAAGGAAGTACTCGTACCTAAATCGAGTATTTTAAACCTCAGGTGAGCGATTTCTTTATGAATTTTCGATGTTTCTCACCAAAAGCGGATGTTTGAGCCAAAAAAAAAAAAGGTCCAAAAATGTCGGGACTGGGGCGTACCACTGCCAAGAAAATGTCGGGATGGGGCGGGTTAATATCCTCACTGTTCACCACGATCCTTCCTTCCTCATTCTTCACACTGTTCACCTATAATATCCTGATTATCCATCTTCATCTGATTTGCCACCTTAAATATCATATTTTTCCTTTCCCCATGATTTAGATTATCAAGTAAAAGTTTCTGTGACTCAGACTTTCCCCAGTATACCTCTCTTCTAGCCCTATGCTTGGCAGCCAAGTGTTCTTCCTTGTTACCACCCTTCTTCCATTCCCAGAAAAGCATTCTTTTCTCCTTAACTGCAGCTTCTACACCCTCATCCCACCACCAAGTTACTTTATGTCTTGGTGGTCCTCTTGTCCAACCGCATATTACATCAGTAACTTTCAGAAGATTGTTCTTGATGGCTCTGTACTGTTCAATAACGTCTCTCTCTACGGCTCCCAGTTCAGCCACCACTCTCCTCATCACACTATAGAAGGCATCCCTTACTACTTGGTTTTCCAGCTTCCATATATTCCTCCTAGGTGCATAAATCCTCTTTTTCATCACTCGTTCATTAACCCCTTAACCGCAGGGCGTCACTTTCGTGACGCTTGGGAGCAAGGGATCATACCGCAGGGCGTCGCTTTTGTGATTCTGTGTTATTTTGAATTCACCTGGGCTTCCAAGTGGGGGCTTGTATCATCTATCAGTACTGCCAATGTCCAACACTAGTCAGCACTCCTAATCTCATCTGTACTCCCATCCATTGTTGACAATTTAGCCATTTCTCCCCGTTCTTGACTCCCCTCCCTACCCCCCTCCATTACCCTATCCTCTCGCCTGCCTGGCCGTGCTACGCTAAGTAAATCTTCCCTGGAATTTTTCACTGATTTCATCCATTGAAATAAGCCCTATGCCCTATTCGTATACCAAATAATATATACAAGAAAGAAATAAGGTAAGTGAAAGTGCCATACACCTGGAATTGGCTAATTATCACCTGACAACACCTCACGTGCACTCGTTTGCTAATTTTCGCTGTTTATTTCCCCTTGAAATATGTTATATAATCTATTTTCATAATAAATATACATATAAGGAGGGAAGGGAGAAGCCTAAGTGATATTTACATTCACCTGGAACTACCTAATTTATAATGTATTGTCTAGATTTCCAGCCAGTCATTTCACTGCTATAAATTAGCTGTGTCAAGAGGCTAAACGTTGGCAGTACTGATTTCCCTAGGTAGGCCACCACCCCGGCCCACCCTTATCAGTTCACTCTCATCTTCCAGTATGGGGGTACGTCTGTTCGCTCTTGCTAGCTTCAGGGCCTTTTCACCCCCATGCAAAGGGCCCTGTGACCTTTACCCCCTACTAAACCTCGTGTGGAAAGAGGTAAAGGGCTGACAATTGATAAAAGAGTGGCTATGATCTTTCTATTGAGTAAAACAGTGCAAGTGGAATTGTAAATAATGTGTAAATAATGTGTAAACAGGTAGTGAAAGTAATGAATGTAAATATATGTGAACAGTGGAAAATAGTTTTATAAGTTACTTCAAGTGACAGTGCATAACTCAGTGTAAATAAAATAGAAATGTAAATAATGTAAATAAACTAGAGTACGTAAATAGAAATGTAAATGAGTAGTATTATAAGAATACGAGTATATACCCTAGGAGTAATGAAAGTGAAAGTTTCACTCTAGCATGTATGAATACTATGAGTTATGAGAGTGAAATTGAAAGTGACATTCACTCTCAATGCTAGTACAGTATACAGGACGAGAAAGTGAATGCTACATATTTTACTGAAAGAAATTGAATCCCTACAGTGACAATAAACTAATACTACTGAAGGAAACCTATGGATAAAGACTGTAGATATATATAAGTGTTATATAGTAATAGAAATATAAAGTGTGAGGGGTTTTATGAATAATAAATGACAGAGTACCAAGAGCAAACTAGCGCAAGTGCGACGGTCAGACGCGCTCGTAATTTTCATTGCTTTCACAGTGTTTTTTTTTTTTTTTTTGGAGTATGGATCCGAAACTACTTGAAAATCATAGAGTAGTGTTTATAGTGTTAATATCTGGCTGTGGTAATCATATCACGGGTTGTCGGGAAGTATAAAGTGGAGACTTCGTTTCCCAACTTCAGAGGTCTCCACAAGTCCTACGGTAACCGACGAAGGCTCAACAACATTCCAGGAGAAAGCTGAAGGTATGTGCCATAAGCATATGTAATTTTAATATTCTAGGACTAATAACTGATTTTTGGCAAATATTTTTTGAGAGTCTGTCGGAGCCTGAATAACCCCGCGGCACACGCAAAACATTGGTAAACATGCCCGCGGTGTAGGGGTTAAGCACCATATCACAGATCAATAGTTTGTGCTGCTGCACACACTCCTCACTTCTTATAACTTTAACATCCCTCATTAATCTCTTATCAGCCCTCCTAACCAGAAAATAATCTATCTGACTGCTATTTCCCCGAGACTCATATGTAATTAACCTACTCTCTCTTTTCCTAAAGTATGTGTTACACACAATCATGTCCGTTGCCTCCTCATACTCGAGTATCCTTTCCCCTTCCGCATTCCTTATACCATACGCACATCCCCCATGTACTCCATCATAACTTTGTGCTGCTTCACCTATATGACTCCCTACGTGTCAAGTGGGTTGGTGGAGGGTTATTGCCCCTCCCTGTAAAACAAATAACTTAGAGTCAAATGGCCACCCCGTACGGGATTATGGCGTCTGGCAATAGATAGATAGATAGAAGTCCCCTTCCAAAACCACTATCACATCATCCCGCATACCACCTACTACACGTATTAAATCATCCCAAAATCTGTCTTTCTCTGCTTCATCCAATTCTGCCTGTGGAGCATATGCTGATAAAATTGCAGTTATCTTTCTGCCGAACAGAATTTTCACTACCAATATCCTATTGTTTACTCTCATAACATTCATAACATATTCCACCCATTTCTCTGCAACCATCACACCAACATCCCCATATCCGTGTGTCCTCCCCTGCCAAAACATCTTACAGTAACAGTCCTTCCCAACAATCTTCTTGGCTGATCCACCCTGGTACCAGACTTCCCGCAAACACGCCATATCTTCCCACCTCGTACTGAATGCCTCAAAGACGTCCTTCGCTCTTCCCCTCAAACTTCCCACATTCCATGAACCCACCCTCATCCCCCTGGGTGATTTACTGTCCTCAGGCTTGCTTTGAAACTTATCCTTGTACCATAACATTTTTTTTCTTTTTTTCTCTTTTTTAATGCAAGAAAGAAGGAACCAAAAGCCAGGGGTGTGTAAACAGTTCCTTCCAAGAAAAAAACAAAAACAATACAAAAGGGCCAAATTCAAGATCCTTTCATTTCGATATCCCTGGACACTTTGCGTTTGAAAGACTGGAGATCATAGGAAGTAGGAAATACAGACAGAGGGAGACAGTTGCTGAGTTGAGCTGTTGCATAAATGAAGGACTGAGAGTAACGGTTAACTCTTGCATTAGAGAGTTTGACTGAGAAAGGATGAGAGTTTGTTGCTAGACAGGTGCTACACGCCCGTTGTAGAGGTGGAGGGATGCAAGCGGACAGTTCAGTGGAGCAGCGACCATTGAAGTAGCGACAGAAAAGAGATAAAGATGCAACAGTGTGGCGAAGAGAGAGAGGTTGAAGAAAGCCAGTAAGGGAAGGAGAGTTGATGAGATGAAAAGTCTTTGACTCCATCCTATTGAGAAGAGCTGTATGTAGGGAGCCTCCCCACACATGAGAATTGTACCCTACACAGGGGCGAATAAAACCCGTGTATAAAGTCAACAACTGTGCAGGGATAAAGAAGGTACTGAGTCGGCTTAGCACACCTGATCTCTTGGAAGCAGATTTTACAAGAGATGCAATATGATCTTTCCAAGATAAGTCCTGAGAGAATGAAACCCAAAGCATGTTCAAGGATGATGCAAGGTTGAGCTGGATATTATTAAACATTAATGGGTACTCCTGTGGAAGATTTTGTTGGTTTGATAGGTGTAAAAACTGAGTTCTTGATGCTTTAAAAACAACAATATTATTTTTACCCCAGTCAGAAATACAAGCCAAGTCAGACATTAGGTGTGCCATAGCCTCATCCCTTGTTTGTTGAAGTAACTGCTGAGATGGACATTGCAGGAACTGAATGGAAGGGTGAAGGGTGGAATTATTAGCATTCGAGTGGGTAGGGTCAAATGTACAGCTTAGAAGGTCATTGATGAATAAAAAGAAGAGAGTTGGTGATATGACTGAGCCCTGAGGAACACCACTGTTGATAGATCTAGGAGAAGATCGATGATCGTCTACAACAGTGGCTATAGAACGACCAGAAAGGAATCTATAGATGAAGACACAGATAGAATGATAGAAACCGTAAGAGGGCAGTTTGGAAATTAAAGATTTATGCCAGACACGATCGAAAGCCTTTGAGATGTCAAGTGCAATGGCAAAGCTTTCGCCAAAGTTCCGAAAGGAGGATGACCAGGAGTCTGAAAGGTAGATGAGAAGATCGCCAGTGGAGCATCCCTGCCAGAACCCATACTGACGATCAGAAAGAAGGTTGTGATAGGAAAGATGCTTTAAAATTTTTCTGTTAAGAATTGATTCAAAAACTTTTGAGACGGAGGATGTTAAAGCAATTGAACGATACCTGTAGTTAGAGGGTTGGGAATGGTCATCCTTCTTTGGGACTGGCTGAATGAGAGCAAACTTCCAGTAAGAAGGAAAGGTACAAGTTGACAGACAAAGGCGAAAGAGTTTGCCTAGGCAGGGTGTAAGCACAGAAGCACAGTTCTTGAGGACAACAGGAGGGACTCCATCAGGCCCATAGGCCTTGTTAGTATTGAGGCCAGTGATGGCAGAAAATACATCAGCTGAAGAAATTTTAATATCAGCCCTAAGGAAGTCAGAGGGGGGAAGTGATGGAGGAACAGCACTGGAATCGTCTAAGGTGGAATTGGAGGAGAAAGTCTGAGCAAAGCAATCTGCTTTATCAGTAGAAGAAATGGCTACAGAGCCATCAGAATAGAAAAGAGGAGGGAAGGATGATGAGGTGAAGTTGTTAGAAGGGTTTTTGGCAAGGTGCCAGGAGGAACGGGAAGACTTCGAGTTGGAGGGTTGATTGCATTTAGTACAGGTGAAATTGTTTTTAGCAGAGCGAAGAACAGACTTAGCACGATTCTGGGCAGAAACGTATAAAAGATGTGATTCAGGGGTGGGTTGGCTCCAATACCTATTATAGGCCCTCTCCTTGTTGCAGACAGCATTAGAACAAGCGTGATTAAACCAAGGCTTTCTTGCATTAGTCAAAGGATATGAGAGGGGAATGTAAGCTTCCATGCCCGAGAGAATAACCTCTGTAATGTGCAAGGCACACCCAGATGGCTCCCAGCCATGGAAGCAAGAATCATTCCAGGCAAAATCAAAGAC
The DNA here is from genome assembly GCF_032717465.1 of Coenobita brevimanus. Lineage (NCBI taxonomy): Eukaryota > Metazoa > Arthropoda > Malacostraca > Decapoda > Coenobitidae > Coenobita > Coenobita brevimanus. The sequence continues at coordinate 23,166,078 of NC_136991.1, read as the reverse complement.
GTACTGCCTGAGGACCTCCCAATCCGCAGCTCCAAAGTGCCACAGACGACGTTTCTTTGGAGGGTCTGCAGGCCGTTCCGGAGCGATAAGACAGGTTAAGGTGATAAGGTTGTGATCAAAGGAGCCCAACGGAGAGAAAAGATTAACTGTGTCAGCGGAAAGATTAGTTGTAAGGAAGAGGTCAGGTATGTTGGAGCTCTCTCCAAGGTGGTCAGGGATACGGGTAGGGTGCTGTACAAGCTGCTCTAGGTCATTAAGGATAGAAAAGGTGTAGGCTTGTTCACCAGGTGGATCCGTGAAAGGAGGGGAGAGCCAAAGATGTTGGTAAACATTGAAGTCTCTTAGAATGGAGATTTCGGAGAAATGAGAAATGGATAGAATGTGTTCCATCGTAGAAGTAAGATAGTCAAAGAATTTTTGGTAGTTTGTAGAATTAGGAGATAAGTAAACAGCACAGATATATTTAGTCAGAGAATGACAGGAAAGCCGAAGCCAGAGTGTAGAGAATTCAGAAGAATTGAGTTCAGGAACATGAGAGCAAGATAAGTTGTTGCTTATATATACACAACAGCCACCTTTGACTTTGAAATGAGTATAGAGAAAGTAGGAGGATACAGAAAAGGGTTTGCTATCAGTTACCTCAGACAGCTGAGTCTCAGAAAAAGGTTCGGTTTAGGGAAGGAGAGGTGGTGCTCAACAGAGCGAAAGTTAGAGGAAAGGCCGCGAATGTTGCAGAAATGAAGAAGAGAGTCAGACAGTACTTCCAGGCATCTCGAGTCGTCACCGGGAGAGGGGTGGAAGGTGAAGGCATTTATGGTCCCCCCCCCCCTGGAGACTCCGAGGTCACATGTTTTGCTTCCATGTTTTTTTAAATTTTGGAAAAGGAAGTGTGGTGTGTACTGTGCATGTAGTTTGGTGTTGATAGTTAGAGAAACTTGTATTGGAGAGCATGCTGGCCTACTCTCTGTGTTACTGAGACACTGAAAAAGTTCAGCAAAGGGGGATGGTTAGGACCTAGTCCCAAGGGCTGATGAAACGGGAGCTCCAGCTCTCCCTGTCATCAGCTTTCCATCCACCTTGGGAGTACTGCCCTGCTCGACTGGTGCTACAGTCTATTCCTACTGCTGTTTGCAGATGATACTGTGTTGTTAGGTGAAGATGAAGGGGAGCTGCATGGCTTGGTGGATCAGTTTGGGAAAGTTTGTAAGAAATGGAATCTAAATGTGAATGTAGGGTAGAATAAAATTATGGTCTTTGAGAGAAGTGAAGTCAGCAAATGTACAGTGAGGTTGGATAGAGAGGAAATGGAAAATGTGACTGCATTTAAGTCCATGGGTAGTGCGATGAGTTGGGATGGAAGTTTAGAGGGTGAAGTGCTTAAAAAGGTACAACAAGGATGAAAGGTTGCTGGTTCCTTGAAAGCAGTGATAAGAAACATGGAAGTGAATGAGTTACTATATGACAGTATTGTGATACCATCTCTGACATATGAAAGTGAAGCTTGGACCTTGTTGGAGAGACAGAATTCAAGAGTGAGAGCAGTGGAAATGAGTTATTTGAGAGGAGCATGTGGTGACATGGAGATTCAGACTGACAAATGAGGAAGTGAAGGAGCATTGTGGTATGGATGTGGATGTAATATGAAATGTTAGAAGAAACACACTGAGGTGGTTTGGCCATGTTGAGATGATGGAGAGTTAGAGACTGACGAGGAGAGTGTATGTGAGTGAGGTGGAAGCGGGGAGAGGGAGGGGAAGGCCAAGGATGAAGTGGAGGGATGGAATGGAGAGCTATATGAGAGAGAGGGATGTGAGCTGGGAGCAAGGTGGTGAAATTGCGGGGGGGAACAGGGCGACATTAATTAAATTTGTTTGTGATCACCCCGTATGGGATTAAGGAGTCTGGCAATAGATAAATGGAATGCACTACCGAATGGAATAGTGTGTGCTAAAACTGTTCATGAATGCGTGTATGTATGATAAAACTGGTTTAATGCACGGGACAGTACGAGCTTAACTCATTCCAGTAAAGATACAGTTAGGTAAGAACACACACACACACACACACACACACACACACACACAATTAGGCAAGTAAGCAGTCTGATAGACCAGAGCAGTGATATTGAGGAGAAGATAACACAGGTGAATGAAGCTGTGCAAAGCTACAGAAATGATGTGGAAACCACGTATGCTGAAATGGTGAAAGTAAAGAAAGACTTAGAAACAAGGGTGGAGGAAAAAAGCATTAAAAAGGAAGTGAAAAGAATAATCCAAAACAATCCAAAGTTAGTCAGAGATTCAGTAGATATCAACAAATCTATAGTAATCACTGGTATAGAAGAGGAAGAAGTAAAAAACAAGATCACAAGAGACAAAAAGGAGATGGCAAATGTAATGAGCTTATTGAAAGAAGTATCAGAGGAAATATGTAGTAAAGACATAGAGGAACACAGAAGGTTAGGGAAATACGAGAAAAGCAAGACAAGACCTCCAAAGGTCACTTTCCAGAGTGTAAACACTGTGGAGGAGATACTAAAAAATGCAAAGAATCTTATGGAAAAGAGGAGTTCAAAAATGTATGGATAAAAAGATGCCTAACACAAGAGGTACTGGAATTACTGAAAGAGAAGAGGGAGGAAGCAAAAACAAAAAATTAGGGAAGATCAGAAAAGGAGAAGAACACATTTTTTTAAAAAAGTAATAGGATTGCAGGTACGAAAGTGGTACACAAACAAGAGGGAATAAAAAGGAGGAAGGTAGTAGAACCATGTCATGACAAGTATATAAACAAGATGATAAAGTTGACATACTCAAATGGGGATGGAATGGTATCTAAATTACTAGAGATGAATTATTATGTCAGAGAAAATGAACCACATATAATATGCCTAACTGAAACAAAATTAACAACAAGGATATCCAATGACATACTAAACTTAGAGGAATACAGTAAATGGAGAAGAGACAGAAACTTAAAAAAAGTAGGAGGAATTATAATATTAACTAAGAAAAATCTAAAAGTCAATGAAATAAAACTAGATATACCCTCACAAGTAGAACTGATTGCAGTAGAGATCAACACATCTGAAGGGAAAGTAATTGTAACCAATTTGTACATGCCACCCAGATCAAACACATGGGAAAGAGACGAATATGAGGACCTGGCAGAGAGTACAATTCAGAGTTTAAGAGCATTACTACATAAAATGGAAGAGAAATCGGAAAGAATCATACTAACTGGAAATTTTAATACAAATATAAATTGGAATACTCTAGACATACTTAGCCAAGAAAGCTGTTGGGACCAAAAGCTCCTGGATCTCGTGCAAGAGTTTTTCCTATCGCAACATGTGAGGGAAACCACCAGAAAAAGAGGACTTGATGTACCTTCAATGCTAGATCTCATATATACTAGGCAAGAAAATGATACTGACAGTTTAATATATCACCCTCCACTCGGCAAAAGCGATCATGCAGTACTAAATTACAACTTCAGGATAGCATATGACATAGTTAACAGCAATGAAAGTTACAAAAAGAGCCTAAACTATAAAAAGGGAAATTATCAAGACCTAAAGAAGTATTTCTTAGAAGTTGATTGGGAAAATGAGCTTAGAGGACAAGATTTAAATGCTGTATATAAAAAATTCTGTGAATTTTATGAAATAGGAGTCCAGAAGTACATCCCACAGCACAAAGAAGCAGATAAGAAAATACAGAAATGGTTCAATACAGAATGTAAAAAATCAAAAGAAAGAAGAGATTTGTTGTGGAATAGATACAGAAGACACAATAGTGAAAGGGCGTATAATACAGTAATTACAAACAGGCAAGAAATGATTATACAAGAATAAGGAGGGAAGCCCAAAAGCAGTTTGAGGAGGATATAATAAATAAAAGTAGTGATCAACCAAAGCTATTTTTCAGCTATATCAGAAGCAAAACCAAAGTAAAAGATATAATACAATCCATTACGGACGAGGGAATCACCTATACACAAGAGAAAGATATTTGTGAAGTGCTAAATAAGAATTTCTAATCAGTTTTTACAGAAGAAAAAAATTTTGAGAGGGACTGTGTGGAACATGCATGTCCACACATACTACCAGATATACAAATATCAGAAAAAGTAATACAGGAGTTAAGTAATTTAAACAGAGGAAAAACAAGTGGTCCTGATGAAATTTCATGTTGAGTACTACGAGAATGTGCAAAGGAGTTTAGTAAACCATTATTTTTAATTTTCAAGAAATTCTTGAGTCAAGGTAAACTACCTGATATTTGGAAGAAAGCAAATATTGTCCCCTTATTCAAGAAAGGGAATAGACAAAACCCACTCAACTACCGACCAGTATCACTGACCAGTGTTGTAAGCAAGGTATTAGAAAAGCTTATAAGAAAAGCTTGGGTAATTCATCTAGAAGAACACAGTATGATAACAGAAAGACAGTTTGGTTTCAGAAAAGGAAAATCATGTGTTACTAATCTGTTGAGCTACTATGACAGAGTAACAGACACAATACAGGAAAGAGAAGGATGGGTGGACGGTATCTATTTAGATTTCAAGAAAGCGTTTGACACAGTACCACACCAAAGACTTTTATGGAAACTGTGCCATCAAGGAGGAATTCGAGGCAAACTGTTTCGTTGGATGCAAGATTTTCTCATAAAAAGAGAGAAATGAGAACAGTACTAAGGGGAAACTACTCGTCATGGAAAGAAGTGACTAGTGGAGTACCACAGGGTTCAGTACTGGCACCAATCATGTTTTTAGTGTATATAAATGATATAAACAGTAACCCTGGAAATGAGAGCTATCTGAATATGTTTGCAGATGATGCAAAAATACCAAGGAGAATTACTAACACAGGCTCTTGTAAAGAGCTACAAGAAGAATTAAATAAACTTCATGAATGGAGTAATACATGGCAAATTGAATTCAGTGTGGACAAGTGTTATGTAATCAAGTTTGGTAAAAGTGGAAAACGACCTGATTGGGATTATACGTTAGGAAATAAAACCCTACACACATCAGAAAGAAAGAAGGACCTAGGTGTGATTATCAATAACAGACTATCTCCGGCTGACCACATCAGTGAGAAGGTACAGAACATGTATATACTGCTTGCAAATATGAGAATAACATTCACATACGTAAATGATGACATGCTAAGAAGGATAATAACATCATTCATCAGACCAACCCTGGATTATGCATCAGTAGTCTGGAGTCCTCATCTCAGAAAACACATAGACAAGATTGAAAAAGTTCATAGGGCCGCTACAAGATGGATACCAAGCTTAAGGGATCTAAGCTACGAAGAAAGACTAAATAAACTGAATCTACCAACACTACAGGAGAGAAGGAAAAGAGGTGACATGATAATGCTATATAAATGCATATCAGGGAAGGAGAAAATAGACATAAATGATTACTTAACATATGGGGAAGCATCAGCAAGAGGACACTGCAAGAATAACATTCACATACGTAAATGATGACATGCTAAGAAGGATAATAACATCATTCATCAGACCAACCCTGGATTATGCATCAGTAGTCTGGAGTCCTCATCTCAGAAAACACATAGACAAGATTGAAAAAGTTCATAGGGCCGCTACAAGATGGATACCAAGCTTAAGGGATCTAAGCTACGAAGAAAGACTAAATAAACTGAATCTACCAACACTACAGGAGAGAAGGAAAAGAGGTGACATGATAATGCTATATAAATGCATATCAGGGAAGGAGAAAATAGACATAAATGATTACTTAACATATGGGGAAGCATCAGCAAGAGGACACTGCAAGAAACTGCATAAGAAGAGAGGTGATAAAGACGTAAGGAAATTCAGTTTCCCAAACAGAGCAATTGATCAATGGAATGCACTACCTAATGAAATAGTGTGTGCCAAAACAATTCACAAATTTAAGGAAATGTACGATAAATATGATTTAAGACACGGGACAGTACGAGCTTGACTCATTCCTGTAAAGATTCAGTTAGGTAAGAACACACGCACACATGAAAATAGCATTCATATACAAGTTTGTAAGTGAAGACATGCAGAGGAAGATGATAATATCATTAGACCAACCCTGGAATTTGCGTCGGTGGTATGGAATCCTCATTTCAAAAAACACATAGATAAGATTGAAAAAGTATAAAGGGCTGCTACAAGATGGGTACCAAGCTTAAAGAATCTAAGCCATGAAGAAAGACTAGAAAAACTGAACCTACCAACATTACAAGAGAGAAGGAAATGAGGAGACATGATTATGTTATATAAATGCATCTCAGGGAAAGAGATAATAGATATCAATAAGTATATATCAAATGGGGAGACATGGCAAGAGGACACTGCAAAAAACTGCATAAAGGGAGAGGTGACAAAGATGTAAGGAAATTCAGTTTCCCAAATAGGGCAATTGATCAGTGGAATGCACTACCAAATGAAATAGTGTGTGCCAAAACTATTCATAAATTTAAGGATAATTATGATAAAAATGGTATAGTACATGGGACAGGACAAGCTTGACTCATTCCACTAAAGATACAATTAGGTAAGAACAGTTAGGTAAGGTAAGAACACACTGGCTGTGTTCCATGAATGGTATGACTTTGGCTTAATATTCAGGTTGACTTTCAGTTGTACTATAGTTGTGAACAGAAATTCAGTTTCTTTTCATTTTTTGTATTAATCTTCAGTAAAATATATATCATTAAATCATATACAGAATTTAGTTATTGCTGCTTTTCAGAATTTTATTGCTAAATTATGTCGTTACTTGCAAGTCTAATTTCGTGTAGTTTAACGTGAAAAAATTTTCTGGCACTTTAAAAAAAATCTATTTTGATATATTAAACTATATCAAGAAATAAAAAATCCTTTTACTTTTTTATTTGGATTTTTATTTTCACGAAGTATAAAATGAAAACTGTACTAAAGTATACCTATATATTTTAAAATGTTATTAAGACATAGATGTAGATAGATTGATTAAGATGCACTTGTATTCATAAGCAGTTTACGTCATTGTTACTCAGCAAATAATAGAAAACATAAAGCACATACCGTATATTTTGAGCTTCCCCAAAAGTACACACCTCTCAAACATTAGACAAATAGTAAACATATAGCATTGTAGCTTCTAAATCTAAGCCAAATCCTGGTAATTAATGTTATGTAAAACAGATACCGTATATAAGCTTCTGGTCATTACCCAGAAAACAAAATACAGTATTTATACTTGAAAGCACAGTACTGTATGTAAAATCTTGGATGGCCGGCCATTAGTCACAAAATGAAATGACATTTCTACATAAAAGTGACATTTTGATCATCAACCTACTCAGGTGAAAATACTCATTGTGGAAGAAATATACTCAATCCTCATAAATCGCGTGTTCATAAATCACGGATTCGTAAATCACGGCTAGGTGGCCGTCAGACTGCCGGCAACCTTAAATCACTGTTAAGTCATGAAAATCGCGGATCTAGGCACCCAAGTGGGCCTCTTCCGAGGAGAACCGTAAACGCAGAATTCAAACTGAAAATCGCGACCCAACAACCAATCACCGCGCGTCCCTGGTGGCATACGTGCATACTAATGCCGCCATGTTGTTGTTGTTCTTGTCCCGCAAGTCCGCACACTACAGACTGTCGCCGTGGAGTACAAGAGTTACCTGCCTTTTTGTGCAACTTCCCCCCGCCTCCTACCTGCCATGGCCCCTCCCGACCCCCTGATGAAGCGCTCTAAGCAGTATGGCGTCAAGAAGCTGCCGCAGTTGTTGTACAGTCAACGTTTGGAGTTCATTCGTCGTGTTGAGAGGGGAGAGAAGTTTTCAAAGCTGGCGAAAGAATTTGGGAAGAACAAGTGCTGAGAGGTTCTAAGTTCTTCCCAACACCACCCCACTCCATTCCTTAAGCAATTTTGTCATAGGATTAAGGTGAGATCCCTTAACATGGCTTATTTCTATTTAATACATGCACTGAATATTCCTAAATTTGTATGTTTGCGTTTGATCCACCGGTATACATGGAGAGTAATGAGGAGGATGGATGGTGAACTTGTTAAAAGGCAATGATAGACTACGTGTGTGTGGATGAGCGAATGAGAAGATACGTGTTGGATGCAAGAGTGTGAGAGGGTGGGGGAATGGAGTCTCGGACCATCACTTAGTGATGGCCAAGCTAGAGCTGCAAAGAAAGTGGTTGAGGCGACGAAGGGGAAGACAGGAGGAAGCAACTCCTGTAAGATGAGTGGAGAAATTGCAAGATAGTGAGAAAATGACACAGTATAAGAGCATAGTGGAAGAAAGACTGGGAAGGTATGAGCTAGAGCAGATGGAAGGGGTGGAAGACGTATGTAAGATATTCACGGAAGAGATAGGCGCAGCGTGTGAGGCGGTTTGTGGAGTGAGGAGGAGATGCAAGGGTGTGCAAGGGACAGCATGGTGGAATGATGAGGTGAAACGAGCCGTGGAACAAAAGAAGAAGGCATATAGTGAATGGTTAGCGAGTAGAGGTAGGGGAGAAGATGAGAGAGAGAAGAGAGAGGTATATGTGAGCAGGAGAAGGGAGGTTAAGAGACTGGTGAAGGAGAGTAAGAAGAAAGTGGATGAGGAGTTTGGGAGGAATCTGAGTGTGAAATGAAGGGAGAGTAAGAAATTGTTTTGGAAGAAGGTAAAGAAAGTAAGGCAGTGTGAAAGGGGAAATAGTAGGGGAGTGAAAGATAGGAATAATAGATTGTTGGTGGAGAAGAGAGAGAAACTGAGGAGATGGAAGGAGCACTTTGAGGATTTGTTGAATGTGGAGAGTGAGAGCAGTGCGAGTGTAAGTGGTTGGGGAATGGCTGGGAGAAGAAGAGATGAGAGGAGGGAGGAAGAGATCAGTAGGGCGGAAGTAGTTGAAGCAATGACGATCAAGTTGGGAAAGGACCCAGGAATTGACGGAGTGTGTGGTGAAATGCTTAGGTATGGGGGTGAGATTGTTGTGGAGTAGATATGGAAGTTGTGTAGATTGGCTTGGGAAGAGGGAAGGGTTCCAGAGGACTGGAAATCAGGTATAATTGTTCCTTTATACAAAGGAAAAGGGGAGAGAGAAGTATGTGGTAACCATAGGGGTATTTGTCTACTTAGTGTGACTGGTAAAATATATGGTAGAATACTCATTGATAGGGTTAGGCATATGACAGAGGAGCTAGTTGGAGAAGAACAAGGGGGATTTAGGAAGGGAAAAGGGTGTGTAGATCAGATATTTGTTCTAAGTTGTTTAGTGGAGAAATATCTAGAGAAGGGAAGGAAAGTGTATGCTGCCTTCATGGACTTGGAGAAAGCCTATGACAGAATAGATAGGCAAGGTATGTGGAAGGTATTAAGAATATATGGAGTGGAGGGAAAATTGTTGAGTGCTGTGAAGAGTATGTACGAGGGAGCTAGGGTGACGGTGCAAGTGGATGGTGAGCTGAGTGAGTTCTTTGATCTCAGTGTGGGACTGAAACAGGGTTGTGTGATGTCTCCATGGCTGTTTAATATATACATGGATGGGGTTGTAAAGGAGGTGCAGGGTAGGGCAGTGGATGTGGGGGTGGCTGTAATGAATGAGGGTGAGATTTGGAAGCTTCCGGTGTTGCTGTTTGCTGATGATACAGTACTGTTGAGTGAAGATGAATGGGAGTTGCAAGGTTTGGTGAATGAATTTGGGACAGTGTGTAGGAGGAGGAATCTGAAAGTTAATGTAAACAAAAGTAAAGTTATGGTGTTTGAGAGGAATGAAGTCACAGAGTGTGCAGTGAGGTTGGATGGTGAGGATATGGAGAATGTGAGTGCATTCAAGTACTTGGGTAGTGTGATGAGTAAGGATGGAACTGTTGGGGGATGAAGTGCGTGAAAGGGTACAGCAGGGAAGGATGGTTGTTGGTACACTGAAAGCAGTGATGAGAAATAGGGAGGTGAGTATGAAAGTTAAGAAGTCACTGCATGATAGTATTGTGATCCCTACCCTGACTTATGGAAGCGAGGCATGGACCTTGCAAGAGGGGAACAAGTCAAGAGTGAGAGCAGTGGAAATGAGTTACTTGAGAGGAGCATGTGGAGTGACGTGGAAGGACAGGTTGACGAATGAAGAAGTGAAGGAACGTTGTGGGGTGGATGTGGATGTGGTTGAGAAGATTAGGAGAAATACACTGAGGTGGTTTGGACATGTGAAGAGAATGGAGAATGAAAGACTGACTAAGAGGGTGTATGTAGGTGAGGTGGAGGGAGGGAGAGGGAGAGGTAGACCGAGGATGAGGTGGAGGGATGAAGTTGAGAGGTATTTGAGGGAGGGGGGGTGAGTTGGGGGGAGGGTAGTCAAATGGTGGGTGACAGAGCGACTTGGAGGCGTTTTGTCTGCGGCCACCCTTTGCGGGGTTAGGGCGTCGGGCTATAGATAGATAGATAGAAAGTGAGAGCAGTGCGAGTATAAGTGGTTGGGAAATGGCTGGGAGAAGAAGAGATGAGAGGAGGGAGGAAGAGATCAGTAGGGCGGAAGTAGTTGAAGCAATGACGAAGATCAAGTTGGGAAAGGACCCAGGAATTGACGGAGTGTGTGGTGAAATGCTGAGGTATGGGGGTGAGATTGTTGTGGAGTGGATATGGAAGTTGTGTAGATTGGCTTTGGAAGAGGGAAGGGTTCCAGAGGACTGGAAAACAGCTATAATTGTTCCTTTATGCAAAGGAAAAGGGGAGAGAGAAGTATGTGGTAACCATAGGGGTATTTGCCTTCTTAGTGTGACTGGTAAAATATATGGTAGAATACTCATTGACAGGGTTAGGCATATGACAAAGGAGCTAGTTGGAGAAGAACAAGGGGGATTTAGGAAGGGAAAAGGGTGTGTAGATCAGATATTTGTTCTAAGATGTTTAGTGGAGAAGTATCTAGAGAAGGGAAAGAATGTGTATGCTGCCTTCATGGACTTGGAGAAAGCTTATGACAGAATAGATAGGCAAGGTATGTGGAAGGTATTAAGAATATATGGAGTGGAGGGAAAATTGTTGAGTGCTGTGAAGAGTATGTACAAAGGAGCTAGGGCTACAGTGCAAGTGGATGGTGAGCTGAGTGAGTTCTTTGATCTCAATGTAGGACTGAAACAGGGTTGTGTGATGTCTCCATGGCTGTTTAATATATACATGGATGGGGTTGTAAAGGAGGTGCAAGGTAGGGCAGTGGATGTGGGGGTGGCTCTAAATGAATGAGGGTGAGATTTGGAAGATTCCAGTGTTTCTGTTTGCTGATGATACAGTATTGTTGAGTGAAGATGAATGGGAGTTGCAAGGTTTGGTGAATGAATTTGGGACAGTGTGTAGGAGGAGGAAGCTGAAAGTTAATGTAAACAAAAGTAAAGTTATGGTGTTTGAGAGGAATGAAGTCACAGAATGTACAGTGAGGTTGGATGGTGAGGATATGGAGAATGTGAGTGCATTCAAGTACTTGGGTAGTGTGATGAGTAAGGATGAAACTTTGGGGGATGAAGTGCATGAAAGGGTACAGCAGGGAAGGAAGGTTGTTGGTACACTGAAAGCAGTGATGAGAAATAGGGAGGTGAGTATGGTAGTTAAGAAGTCACTGTATGATAGTATTGTGATCCCTACCCTGCCGTATGGAAGCGAGGCATGGACCTTGCAAGAGGGGAACAAGTCAAGAGTGAGAGCAGTGGAAATGAGTTACTTGAGAGGAGCATGTGGAGTGGCATGGAGGGACAGGTTGACGAATGAAGAAGTGAAGGAATGTTGTGGGGTGGATGTGGATGTGGTTGAGAAGATTAGGAGAAATACACTGAGGTGGTTTGGACATGTGAAGAGAATGGAGAATGAACGAGTGACTAAGAGGGTGTATGTAGGTGAGGTGGAGGGAGGGAGAGGGAGGGGTAGACCGAGGATGAGGTGGAAGGATGGAGTTGAGAGGTATATGAGGGAGAGGGGAGTGAGTTGGGGGGAGGGTAGTCAAATGGTGGGTGACAGAACGACTTGGAGGCATTTTGTCTGCGTCCACCCTTTGCGGGATTAGGGCATCGGACTATAGATATAGATAGTGTTTGATGGTGCCTAGATAGGTGTAGGTAGTGTGCTGTGGGGGTGGGTTGGCCAAAGTCCAGACCCAAATTAATTTTTCACATAAGAGTTATTATTCATAAATCACAGAATTCGTAAATCATGGCAGTGGTCCAGACCCAAATTGCCGCAATATACGAGGATTGACTGTATATCTTACTTTCCCCCGGGGACTGAATTTAGCACACTGATAGTCAGGTACTGTTCCTCATTATATGATGATTAAAACTGCATTCTGATTAAAACTGCATTCTGTTAAAGCAAGTATGAATGGCTATGTCCAGTGTAAGGCATCCACATAAATACAGTAGGTAATATAGTGTACTGTAGTGGCTCCCATTACACTCACACTAAAAATGTCATGCTTTTCTAGATTTTAAGACAGTCTTCAGTAAAGTGTATCTCTTTTTCTTTGAAAATCTTGGCACTGAAAATTCTTTGGATGAAGTGAGCATGCTTTTAGATCACAGTGTGTTCTTCCATGCTAAATATTTGTTCTGAAGTGACGCTTGAATCTGCGTATTTTTTATCCACACAAACAGTAGAATCTTACGCATGATTGCCCATTCATACATAAATATCATCAGATGATGAACAGTATGTGTGTGTGTGTGTGTGCGTGTGTGTGTGTGTATTTACCTATTTGTAGTATACAGGAATTGAGCAATGCTCGTGTTGTCCTGTCTCCATATCCACATTTATCTAGTCTACCTTTACACACATGAATGTTTTTCTCCTGCACAACCTTTTCATCTAAGTCGTTCCAAATACTTGTGTGCGTGTGCGTGTGTGTGTGTGTGTGTGTGTTTTTTTACACACTACACACACACGACTACCAAATAGCAAACCTTTTACGTATAGCACAGTAGTGAAGAAGCATATGCAAGATCTTTATGTAGCATTTTTCTCTCAAAGGATTGTTTCACTGTAGAACTGAGCTTAACCCCTCTGTGGCCGAAGGCCTGGAATTTTCCATGCACGCCAGGCCGATGCCTGGGCCATTTCTTGAAGTGTCGAAAATTTATTTATTTTTCTTGCCATATTGAAGAGAAAGTTCAGATGCACCTAACAGTGCAAATCCCAGCTTCCTAGACGCATTTTATTGCTTGCAATGGAGCGCGGAAGTTGCAGAAATATTGGCAACCTATATCGCCGCCCAGGGGCGTGCCGCAACGTAACTGGGCAGGTGTTGTTTTTTTTTTTTTACCTCCCAAAACAATACAAATGGTGCTGAAATACTGTGCATATATGAGATATGATGATATCGAATGATTTCAGTACATAATCTGTTAGGAATGTCTGGAAAAAAAATAATTTATGAATACTTCTTCACCTTTTTGATATAAAATATGTTTATGGTAGTTTCGAGTTATTTTTTACGTTATCCTTGTGCCCATGCTTGGAAAAGGGAGTGAAAGAGTTGAATTTTCGGTCTTAAATGAGAAAACTGCATGTCCTCCAAGGTTAGACTCTGCCACAGGAGAATAAAGTGGAGGGTCAGATCCGATTAGCAATGTGGAGGTTAAGTCGCAACTTCAAGCTCCCACACCACGAGCATGGCTAAAAATAGAATCGTAATGCAGTTTCAGAAGTCTAATAATTACGAATACCAATACAAAGCAGAAATAAATAAGTTTACAGTCGAGGGAAAAGGTATTTTTTCCGTAATAACATGTTCACCTTCTCTATCATTTTACGTTCATCTTTATCATTTTACCTTGTTATTTTCGCAATATATATTGCTGTCTCGTAAACAGGGTGGTTGTATGTGTTTTGCAAGGGAGGAAAAAGATTGTATTTTCTGTCTGGGTCGAGATAATGGGTGTAACTATGTGTTTTTAGGCATGGCCATGAGCGAAAAAATTGTACATCCACTCGTCATGACAGCAGGTGGTGAACTGACAGATGATAATTATGTGAAAGGGTGAAGTCAAGGTCAGTTTCATGTCCCAGATTTTCGTTCACTTCCTGAAGGTTTTCACAGTTTTCTACAAGTTGCACTGCATCGAATGATCTAAACCATTACAACAAACCTGAGCAAATAGGTAAAGATACCAAGACAAAACTGTATTTTTCACTTATTATCATGTCTTTTTTGTATGTGCCAGTATTAGTTCATAATCGTAAGCAGGTGGTTGTGTGTGATTTGCAAGAGAGGACCAAGATGATATGTTCTGCCTGGGTCGAGATAATGGGTGTAGTTGTGCTTGTTTTGGCATGGCTAGGAGCGAAAAAATCGAAAATCCACTCATCACAGCAGCAGGCTTTGAACTTCTTGATGAGGTGTATGGGAGTGTAGTGTAGGTCAGTGTGAAGAAGTTCAGAACGTTCGTTCACTTCTCAAAAATTTTTGCAGTTTTATGTAGGCCGCGCTCAAACGACGCCTGCGGCCATTGATCAGCTAAACGTCATTCGATGCCGGTAGCCACGGAGGGGTTAAACGAAGTTGCCAAATGTCGTTTATATCCACATCTCAAGAGTTACTCAACAGTTAATGGCCCCATCTACTGCTTTCTCATTAGATGCAGTAAATAAATTTATTTAGACCACAGAGAGAAGAGTGAATGTAAATATTACGACTAAATAAAGAATATAAAAACTAATGGATGTGGGCACTTTGTGCGTATTTTGACAGTGTGTGTACTCTCCTTATGTACATAAACCCACATTGCCACCACAGTTACACACCGCCAGTATGCAGAATACAGTAAAACCTCGATAAAACCAACTTCAATAGGCCAGAATTCGCTTTTGTTGAATCAAGGAGCAGCTGGACTAAATTCTTATATATCAGAGAATGTCCGATAAATCCAGAAGAAGTCTGAGGTCTGGACTGCTTGACTACTTCAACAATGTTCATCACAATAAGGTAAATGAAAGACATGTTTATCAGAGTACAATATAGTATTACAGGTAACTCGCACGGAACACGATCTCACGGAACGCGCTCGCAATTATACACGGTAAGGGCTGGGATACATATAAGACAACGTAAGATTAAAAAACCATTATGAAAACTACAAATTAATGCAGGAGAGGCCTTTGAAAGATCAAATCCTCAAACGTCACCGCAGCGCGCGGTTTGTTTTGATTACGTGACGATCTAGGCGGGAAATTATTCAGTGAGTGAGACATTCCCGAGTACAGTAGCACAGTATTTGTAAGTTAAATATTTACAGTACTGTACTGTTCTGGTAAGTTTATGTGCAACTTAAAGTACTATTAAATAACGTTAAAGCAAGAAATAAAGTCTTATAACCAGTTTACCTGATAGGCGTCAGAATATTGCCTTTTTTATTTGTTCGTTTTTTCCACAACACTGTACAGTATTTGTAAGTTAAATATTTACTGTTCTCGTATGTACTGTACTTGTAAGCACTTAAATAAAGTTAAATCATTAAATAAAGCCTTGTAACCAGTTAACCCGAATTATATGATTACCCATGATCGGCGTCGGAATATTGCCTTTTTTGTTTGTTCGTTAAACTCTTACTGTACGGCTTTTCTACAGTACTGTATTTGTAAGTTAAATATTTACTGTTCTGGTATGTACTTGTAAGCAATTAAAGCATTAAATAAAGCCTTGTAACCAGTTAACCTGATTTATATGATTACCCATGATAGGCGTCGGAATATTGCCTTTTTTGTTTGTTCGTTAAAGACTTATCTATCTATCTATCTATTGCCAGACGCCATAATCCCGTAAGGGGTGGCCATTTGACTTTGAGTTATTTGTTTTACAGGGAGGGACACTAACCCTCCACCAACCTACTTGTTGACACGTAGGGAATTAAAGACTTATAATAAAAGAAAAATACATTTTTGTCTTGGTATCTTTACCTATTTGCTCAGGTTTGCTGTAATGGTTTGGATCATTTGATGCAATGCAACTTGTAGAAAACTGTGAATAAACTTTCGGGAAGTGAACGAAAATCTGGGACATGAGACTGACCTTGACTTCACCCTCTCATGTATCATCTGTCAGTTCACCACCTGCTATCGTGATGAGTGGGTGTACGATTTTTTCGCTCATGGCCATGCCTAACTACGCATAGGTACACCCATTATCTCGACCCAGACAGAAAATACAATCTTTTTCCTCCCTTGCAAAACACAAACAACCACCCTGTTTACGAGACAGCAATATATATTGCGAAAATAACAAGGTAAAATGATAAAGATGAACGTAAAATGATAGAGAAAGATGAACATGTTATGACGGAAGAAGTACGTTTTCCCCGTCTGTAAACGTATTTATTTCTGCTTTGTATCTGTATTCGTAATAATTAGACTTATTGTTAGTTCTGAAACTGCATTACGATTCTATTTTTAGCCATTCTCGTGGTGTGGGAGCTGGAAGTTGTGACACAACTTCCTTATTGCTAATCGGACTGACCCTCCACTTTATTCTCCCGTGGCAGAGTCTAGCCTTGGAGGACGTGCAGTTTTCTCATTTAGGACTGAAAATTCAACTCTTTCGCTCCCTTTTCCAAGCATGGGCACAACGATAACGTAAAAAATAACTCGAAACTACCATAAATATATATCAAAAAGGTGAAAATGTATTCATAACATTTTTTTTTTTTTTCAGCCATTCTTAACAGATTATGTACTGAAATCATTCGATATCACAGTACTGCACTTCTAAGTTAAATATGTACTGTTCTGGTTCGTACTTGTAAGTTAAAGCACTGGTACCAGTTAACCTGATTTATATGATTACCTATGATCGGCGTCGGAATGTTTCCTTGTGTTTATGTACAGTATTTGTGTGTTGAAGTTTTGCTCTGGAGTACTGTATTTGTGAGTTATAATATTAAATAAACCTTCTAACCACTTAAAGTGCTTTCTAGTAATTACCAGTGACAGATAACAGCAAAACAACACATTTGGGGGGTCTAGGGAGCAAAATACGGAGTAGTTTAAATATACGTGATTTCGCACCTAACACGGCACGGTAGGAACGAAACCCACGTGTTCCGTGCGAGTTACCTGTATTATATATATTATATCATTTGATTACTATAGTGAATGTATAATACAGTACAGTACTGCAATCATAGTGAAAACAGTTTAAAAACTGATTGTGCAATCCAGACTTTTTTTTTTTTTTTTTTTTTTTTTTTTTTATGCGAGGAAGAAGGAACCAAAGGCCATGGCCCGCAGTAACAGTTCCTTCCAAGAGAAAAACAAAATACCATAGAGAGCCAAATTCAAGATCCGATCATTTTGAGATGCCTGGACACACTGCGTTTGAAAGACTGGAGATCATAGGCAGCAGGAAATACAGACAGAGGGAGACAGTTCCAGAGCTGACCTGTTGCATAAATGAAAGACTGGGAGTAACGGTTAACTCTTGCATTAGAGATATATTGGAAAAAGTCTAGGTTAGCAGGGGGAAGTCCAGATGTTGCTTTTTTCAGAATGGCTTGGGCCCCAATTAGTCCATTATACTGTAGTGAAGTTTTACTGTACCTCACTTTCATCTCGTTGCTCTCCGCCTTCAGTTCTTTTCTCTTTTTTTTTCTTTTCTCCTTTCCCACATACTGTTTTATTATAATGAACCTTTAGTAGTTTTCAGTAAAACTTTATTAAGCTGCTAAACAGTATCAGGATAACAAAATATTTTCACACAGAATTGGGCAAAACAATGAATGAAATCTTCAATAAAAGTCATTTTAATGTTTCTTTCATCCATATCCGATATGCTGATATCGTTATTGATTTGGTATCAAAAAATATACAAATATCGTTGATATATTGGTTCGGCGAATCGTATCAGTCACAGCACCAATGCAGGGTCGCCTTTGCCAAAAAAGGCTCACACGACATGTCCGCAGCAAGGTGAAATACGTGTTAACAATTTTTTTTTTACTACAATGGTGGTGTGCATCACAAATACACACCAGGTCAGATTGTCAACAAACATTACTGCCTCAACATTATCCGTCGTCTTTTGTGATGGAGTTTGGCGAAAGAGACCAGACCTTTGGAAAGTGGCAGGTTGGACACTGCACCATAACAACCTCCCTGCCCATTCTTTTCAACTGATTCAGGAATTTTTGGCCAAACACAACATCCTGCAGGTCTGGCAGTCTCCCTTCTATCCAGACAAGGCTGCGTGTGACTTTCGGTTATTCCCCAAGTGCAGAACTCCACTGGAGGGTTTCCAATTTAAGACGAGTGAAGATCTCATGACAAATGTGACGAAACATCTGCAAGAGATACTGAAAACCAATGCTAAAAAGTGTTTCAGGCTGTGAAAAGAATGCTGGGCTATGTGTGTCAGGTCAGAAGGGGCTTACTTTGAGGGGGATTAGTGTCCAAGCTCAACGGGTTAGCTTTTTTTTTTTTTTCAGAACCTAAAGTCGGATACTTTCTGAACAGACCTCGTACTCTCCTCGAAAAGTCACTTTCATTTTCATCCCAGCACTTGTTTTCTGTTCTGTACAATTCAGAGCTACTGTACAGTACTTGTCCCAAAAGATCACATTCACTTTTACTCCAAAACTTGGTTTCTATACCTACAATACAAGACCATTATACAGCACTGTACTTTCCTCCGAAAGATCACATGCACTCTCATTCCAACTTATTCTCTAAACCAGACGATGCAAAACCACAGTACAGTTTTGGTCATAACTCCTAGTTTTCCTTATCTTCTATAAGGTATGTATAATGCACACTTTATACTATCTCCACAAAATGAATGTCAGCTGATCAGGTCAGGTGCAGGTAAGGGGATGGGTCCATTACGATGTGGCAGGGGTTTAGCAAACCAGCTCTGCTGTCAGGCCCTGCTGCGGGTGTCATTGGTTGCACTGTATAGTTGATCCTCGAGCAGTGTGGTGCGTCATCCCTTCTTCCCTTGGGGCTAAGATAAAAGTAAATTGTGTGTGTGTGTGTGTATGTGTGTGTGTGAATGAGTAAATTGAGACCATATCCTGTGTCAGCTACCCCCCCCCCTTTTTTTTTTTGGAAAGCAGCCTAGGTATTTGTACAGTATGTATGTATGTACATTCCCAACACTGAAATTTTCCTTATTTTTCTGTCCCACGTATTATTTTTAATGTACATATTTACATTAGATACATTTCCCCACACACTTGTGAAGTATCAGGCTGAGGCACTTCTGAGGCACTTTTGGCAGTGGCGAGGTGTTGGTGAGTATTGCAGAGGCACTGTAGAGGGTGCTGTAGGGGCAGTAATGCTTTGTTTATGTCACACAGGACTTCTGGACACCTGACCCTTGTCCTCAAAGTCCAACGCCTCAGAGGACTCTCGGCATCAGAAGGGTAGAGAAAGGCCTTGGGCTCTGGAGGGTCATCAGGGTCACTCGAGTGGTGGCAAGGATTAATGAAAGGAGGCATGGGAGGGTGGCTGAGGCACGTCACTCTACCTGGTAATTTCTGCCCTCAGGCTCTGTCTCCCCACTGAACAATAACGATTCTAGTCTGTCACTTCCAGTCTCCTGCCAATCGTACTTTCACTCAACCCCTTTCTTACCTGAGTGGGGGTGTTGGCAGGGGCAGAGACCAGGCTGCTACTGGTGTTGGCAAGCATTTTGGATGATGTGGAATCGGAAATCATCATTCCTAACTCTCCATTTCCTAAGAAAGACTGACATTGTCACTCACCTGCCTCCCATATGTCAGCATCACACACTTGGCAGCGTAGAAAATGTGAATGACCTCAGATGGTGGCAGGAAATGCAGAAGTCTATGTCTGTCACCCAAGGTATCCCAAACACCTGTTTGTGGACACGTTGTCTGTCACTCGAGATTTAAGGGTTAACAGTCTCATAAAAAAACAGTATTGATGGTGTGTGTGCTGTCTGCATCAACATCCCACTACATGTTTGATAGTTTTCTTGCTCACTTCATTTGTTTGAATAAGAAATGAATTTAATTGAAGATAGCATGATTTGAACAGGAAATTGTTTCTTTTTTAATAAATTAATTGAACTGAATTGGAACTGATGAATTTTTATTTTGTTGGAATTGGATTTGAATTGGATGTGATAAAGTGGAGTTGACCCCAAGTCTGGTCTGCATATAATGTGAATTTTGCATGTTGAGCAGCTATACGTGTGGACTAAGATTGGATATGTCTCTGGCTAGGAGGAGTAAGAGGGACTGGTTGCTGGGATTATTTGCAGTCCCTCTGAAAGCCAACTCTGAAGAAGTTCCTCTGAGATTCTGGTATTGTGCCAATGCTGCAACCTATCATCATCTTTTCAAGTGATGGGGAGGAAATTGAAGGGTGTTTGTACCACCTGGAAGTTGCAGTGTATGGGTATATTGGAGTTACAGCATGAAGGAGTCTCTGTTTAGTGCCTAAAATAGCAAAAGTTGCTGAAGTGAATGTCCCAAAACTATGAGAATAAGTCTGTTGAGTGTTGTAGTTACCGTCTATCTGTAGCCAGACTCCTTAACCCGTTGAGAGCGATAGGCTTCATTTGGGACTTATCAGAGTCGAAAGCGATAAGCCTCAAATGAGAGCGATTTTGAAAGGCGTACCAAAACCACGCCACAAGGAGTAGGTGGCTGAATTTTGTATGGGAAATAGGGGCAGGTGGCAACACTTGATACCACCCACGCACTGCCCCATATATGCTCAGAATATGCGTGCATGCCCACCATGGACAACACATAAATTTTCCTCATTTTCCTCCCGTGATGCTGCCAGCCCCACACCAGGCGCTAAGGGATCTGCACACACACACACACACACACACACACACACACACACACGAGAGAGAGAGAGAGAGAGAGAGTTATGGGTAAATTGTATAATAATTTCTGCTTTGTTGTCAGTGCATAAGGTAATTTATCGTAGTTTGAGAGAGAGAGAGAGTAAATATAGGAATTGCAGATAATGCGTCCCTTGTGCAAATGAGGAGATAGGCGAGACAGCCATCCCTCTTCTCTCTGTCATTGTCCATTCCCTCCCTCCTCTGTCGGAGAGAGAGAGAGAGAGAGACAATAAAAAAGAGAAATGGCACAGCGTCCCTTTGTCCCTTGGAATGAATGAATGACGTCCCTCTTGTCTTTCATTCTATGTTCCCATCCTCTCTTGGAGATAGATAGATAGAGAGAGAGAGCGAGAGAGAGAGTCATGGGTAAATTGTCTAATAATATATGCTTTGTTGTCAGTGCGTAAGGTAATTTATTGTAGTTTGAGAGAGAGAGAGAGAGAGAGAGTAAATACAGTACAGTAATTGCAGATAATGTATCCCTTGTGCAAATGAGGAAATAGGCATGACAGCACCGTCTCTTCTCTCTGTCACTGTCCATTCCCTCCCTCCTCTTTTCGGAGAGAGAGAGAGAGAGAGAGAGAGAATAAAATAGAGGAATGGTACAGTGTCCTTTCGTCCTTTGGAATGAATGAATGACATCCCTCTTGTCTTTCATTCTCCATTCCCACCCTCTCTCGTAGATAGATAGATAGAGGGAGAGAGTTATGGATAAACTGTGTAATAATGTATGCTTTGTTGTCAGTGCGTAAGGTAATTTATCGTAGTTTGAGAGAGAGAGAGAGAGAGAGAGAAAGAGAGGGTTGATGATACAGTAATCATGTGATCATTTCCCAAGGCCACGGTAAATGTAGGCCGTTTTTCCCGGATAATGCCCAATTCCTTAACTCACTCACTGCGGGTGGTGAGTTGCTCACACCACCAGCTGTTCATCTTTTGGCCGTTTTATCTCACCACCACATTTCTTTATGTGGTCATATATATATATTGCCGGATGCGCACGAACATTTCCAAGACGATGATATGTGTTTCATTCAATTCTGTAAGACATAAAATTTCGGCCTAGTCGTCGCTTCCCAACAGGTACCTATGGAATGATTGTCGCTCTCCACGGGTTAATCCTGTAAGGGATGGTCACAAATAAATCACCTCCATGTCACCCTGTCCCCTGCCATTTCACAATCCTCCCCCAGCTCACATCCGCTTCTCTCACATACTCTCCACTCCATCCCTCCATCTAATCCTCAGTCTCCCCCTCCCTCTCCCCCACTCCACCTCACTCACATACACTTTCCTCATGTGTCTCTCATTCTCCATCCTCTCCACATGGCCAAACCACCTTAGTGCATTTCTCATAACGGTTTTTATCACATCCACATCCACACCACAATGCTCCTCCTCTTCTTCATTTATCAGTCTGTCTCTCCAGGTAACTCCACATGCTCTACTCAAATAACTCATTTCCACTTTTCTCACTCTTGTCTTGTGTCCTTCCAATGAGGTCCAAGCTTCGTTTCCATAAGTGAGAGTTGGTATCACAGTACTATCATGCAGTGACTTTGTCACTTCCATGCTCACATCCCCATTTCTTATCACTGCTTTCAAAGAACGAGCATCCGTTTTTCCCTGCTGTACCCTTTCAAGCACTTCATCCTCTAAACTTCATCCTTACTAATCACACTACCGAACTACTTAAATCACTCACATAATTTCTTCATCATCCAGCCTCATTGCCTCACCTTTAGGCTCCATTTCTTACACACTCTTCCAAACTCATGCATCAAACCTTGCAGTTCCTCCTCGTCTTTGCCTAACAGTACAATATCGTCTGCAAACAACGGAACAGGAAGTTTCCAAATGCTGCCCTCTGTCATTAGGGCCATGCCAGCATCCACTGCCCTACCTTGTATCTCTTTTATAACCCCATCCATACTCAGATTGAAAAACCATGGAGACGTGACATTTCTGTTTCAGTCCAACATTCAGAGAGAGGAATTCACTCAATTTACCATTCACACACACTGCAGACTTACATACTGTGCCCTCATACATACTGTTCACGGCATTCAGCAGCATTCCATTTACTCCATGTATTCTTAATGTTTTCCACATTTCTTATCTATCCACTTTGTTATATGTATTCTCCAAATCCATGAAGGCCACATCCAACTTCTTTCTCTTTTCTAGAAACTTTTCTATTAAAGATCTTAGGATGAATATCTGATTTACACAACCTCTTCTCTTCTCTTCCTAAAACCTCCCTGTTCTTCTCCAACTGATTCCTCTGTTATTTCCCTAACTCTGTCAATAAGTATTGTACCATAAACTGTTCGTATTGCACTAAGAAGTCACGCTTCTTTTTCACCTTCGAAACTCTTCCTTCCTCCCAGGTCAGTCTGCACATCTTCCATATCCATTCTGCTACTATCTCTCCCATGTTCTTCAATATTTCATCACACACTCCAGGAATTCTTGGGGCTTTCTAGAGTGTTTTAGAGGGCATAGGATATATAATGAATGTTGCAAAACACTTTATCCTCACTGATATCTGTGCTCGTCTAGATGTGGAAAGGTGTCTGAACAAGTTTTGACATGATATGACAGTGTTTAGTGGTCCTGTAAACTGACACTTTGTTTAGTCTGTAACGAGCGCTCAGCCAGGAAGGTTGTCAGTGTGCGGTGCGATGGACACTCGATGCATTTCTGAGGTGTGGTTGATTGGACAGCCAAGTGCAGACATTTGAGATTGCTATTTGCCAATAAAACTGCAAGTTTTGAAGAAAGTGAAGTATCATCAAAGACAGCAAAAGCTGGGCAGAACCTATCTATCTATCTATTGCCAGACGCCTCAATCCTGTTCGGGGTGGCCACAAACAAATCGCCTCCATGTCACCCTTTCCCCCGCTATTTCACTGCCCTGCTCCCAACTCACACCCCCCTCTCTCATATACCTCTCCACCCCATTCCTCCATCTCATCCTCTGCCTCCCCCTCCCTCTCCTCCCCTCCACCTCACTCACATACACTCTCTTCGTCAGTCTCACGCTCCATCCTCTCCACGTGGCCAAACCACCTCAGTGTATTCCTCCTAATGCTTCCTATCACATCCACATCCACACCACAATGCTTCTTTATATCCTCATTTGTCAGCCTGTCTCTCCATGTGACTCCACAGGCTCCTCTTAAATAACTCATTTCCACTGCTCTCACTCTTGACTTGTGTCCTTCCAACAACGTCCAAGCTTCACTTCCATATGTTAGAGTTGGTATCACAATACTGTCATGTAGTAACTTTTTCACTTCCATGTTTCTTATCACTGCTTTCAAGGAACCAGCAACCTTTCTTCCCTGCTGTACCCTTTCAAGCACTTCACCCTCCAAACCTCCATCCTTACTCATCACCCTACCCAAGTACTTAAATGTACTCACATTTTCCAATTCCTCACCATCCAACCTCGCTGTACATTCACTGACTTCACCTCTCTCAAAGACCATCACTTTACTCTTCCCTACATTCACCTTTAGATTCCGTTTCTTACACACTCTCCCAAACTTATCCACCAAGCCTTGCAGTTCCCCTTCGTCTTCACTCAACAACACAGTATCATCTGTAAACAACAGTACAGGAAGTTTCCAAACACTACCCTCTCTCATCAGGACCACTCAAACATCCAGTACCCTACCTTGTACCTCCTCTCTCATCAGGACCACTCAAACATCCAGTACCCTACCTTGCACCTCTTTTATTACCCCATCCATGTACAGATTGAACAGCCATGGAGACATGACACATCCCTGTTTCAACCCACCCTTCAGAGAGAAAAAATCACATAGTTCACCATCCACACGCACTGCAGCCTTAGCACCATCATACATACTCTTCACAGCATTCAGAAACTTCCCATCTACTCCATATATTCTTAATCCTTTCCACAATCCATGTCTATCCACCCTGTCATATGCTTTCTCCAAATCCATGAAAGCCGCTCACAACTTCTTTCCCTTCTCTAGAAACTTTTCCACTAAAGATCTAAGAATGAATATCTGATCTACACAACCTCTTCCCTTCCAAAAGCCTCCCTGTTCTTCTCCAACTAATTCCTCTGTTGTTTCCCTAACTCTGTCAATAAGTATCCTACCATACACTTTACCTATTATATTAAGAAGACATTTTCTCCAATGATTACCACACACTTCTTTTTCCCCTTTTCCTTTGTACAAGGGAATAATTATACCTGACTTCCAATCCTCTGGAACTCTGCCTTCCTCCCAGGTCAATCGGCACATCTTCCACATCCATTCTACTACTATCTCTCCCCCATGCATCAGCATTTCACCACACACTCCATCAATTCCTGGGGCTTTCCCTGATTTAACTTTCTTCATTGCTTCCACAACTTCTATCCTACTGATTTCTTCCTGTCTTCTCACCTCCCTCCTTCTCCCAGCCATTCCCCAGCCACTTATATTCGCATCACTTCCATCCTCTATGTTCAACAATTCCTTAAAGTGTTCTCTCCATCTGCTCACTTTTTTGTCCCTCCTTCACTAGTAATCTACCATTTTTATCTTTCACTCCCCTGCTAACTTAACTTCCACCCTGTATTACTCTTTTCACCTCTTTCCAGAACATTTTTTACAGTCCCTCCACTTTACACTCAAATTCCTTCCAAATTCCTCATCCACTCTCTTCTTACTCTCTCACTAATCTTTTCACCTCTCTCTTTCTTTCTACATATAACTCTTTCTTCCACCTCTCAACTTCTTCCACACCCCTATTTCTCATCCATTCATTGTATGCTTTCTTCTTTTGTGCCACAGCCTGTCTCACCTCTTCATTCCACCACGCTGTTCCTTGCACCACCCTCCGTCTTCTCTTCATCCCACACACCACATCACATGCTGCACATATTCCTTCTGTGAATATCCTGCACACACCTTCCATGTCCCCCATCTGCTCCAATTCATATTTGCCCAATCGTTCCTCCACTTCTCTCTTATACTCTGCCTTTTTCTCATCCTCTTGTAACCTTTCCACTCTCCTTGCAACTACTCCTTCTTCCCATCCTTCCCTTCTTCTATTACTCCATCTTATTTGAGTCTTGATTCTGGCCACCACCAAGTAGTGGTCAGAAAGTCCACTCCCTCAGCCTTTATAGGCTCTTGCATCCACTACACATCTTCGCATCCTTTCATCCACACACACATAATCAATCATTGCCTCCCTTTCATTCAGTTCACCACCCACCCTTCTCATCATTCGCCATTTTTACCTGTGGATCATTTTATGTCCGAAGAGGGTATTGGCTATCACCAACCCCCTCCCAGCGCAAATGTCCAATAATGCACTACCATTCTTATCTATCTCAGCAGGCACACCCCACTTACCAACTATTCCATCCACTTTCACATTCCCTACTTTACCATTCATATCACATATCAAAAACACTCCTTCATTCCTTCCAAACTTTTCCATGCACACTTTCACATTTGTCCAGAACTCTTCTCTCACTCTGCTTGCATGATCTTGCGTTGGCACATACACGCACACAATCGCCCACATTTGTATTCCAACTTTCAATCTTACCCACACAATCCTTGATCTAACTGAT
This sequence comes from Coenobita brevimanus, assembly GCF_032717465.1. Lineage (NCBI taxonomy): Eukaryota > Metazoa > Arthropoda > Malacostraca > Decapoda > Coenobitidae > Coenobita > Coenobita brevimanus. The sequence continues at coordinate 23,139,615 of NC_136991.1, read as the reverse complement.
CCATACTCTCTTATGTTCTTCTTCCATCTTTTACTCACAACTATACACACTCCTTCTTTTGCCCTTTCATTCTCACCTACTCCTGCACATATACTCCATCCATACTCCCATTCTCTCACACTCTCACCTCTCCATTTAGTTTCAGTTACTCCACATACATCAACTTTCACACCCTCAAGCACCTGGACAATCTCTCTCTCTTTCACCTCATCTTTCGCACCTCTTACATTCCATGTTCCGATTACCATGTCCTTTGTCCAGTCCTTGGTCGTCATCTTTTGGTCAGTCCTTGTCCGAGGCTTCTTGTTTATCTTTTTAGTTAGTTGTTTTCCGGGGAGGGGCACTAACCCTCCGCCAAATGTCTGAATTTCTGCCTGGACACTGTACTTCCATTCAGGCACAGATCCAGGATTCCTATAGGTGAGGCAATGCACTTCACAAGATGGAAGCTTTCTTGGTGTGGTGCAATAAACTGGTAAAAAACTGCAGGAGACTACAACACTCATTTCATGTACAAGAAGAGATGTTCCAGTCAGAGCCAAAGAATGAGAGTTTTTATATTGGCCACAGCAATACCCTTGCAATGATGAAGAATGAAGAGGACAAACTCTTCTACCAGAGCCAACAGGAGGACCCAACAGAGAGTAGCATGGCTGGAATGGATGCAGAACTACACGAGAAAGAAATCAGGAAGAGGAAATGAGACAAAGAGAGTGGGCACAGATGGAGAAAAGAAGAGGAGCAAGTGAAGAAAGCCACTGAACTTGCCAACAGTGATGCAGAAAACTGCACTTCTTTGGCCACGGATTTAGAGAATGATGATCCTAGTTTCAAAGCAGTCACTTCTACATCTCTGCCCACTTCCAAGTGCTCGAAAAATTTGATATCAAAGGAGGTCTCGCAGAGGCTTACGAAGAAAAAAGTTTCTATGTAGGAGAGCCCATGGTTTTGCATTTGGATGGGAAGATCCTGCCAGATATTACAGGTGAAGGACTAGCAGATCGAAATGCCATCTTGATATCTGCCAATGGCAAGGAGAAACTTCTTGGAGTCCCAAAAGTTGATGCAGGTACTGGATCTGAGATTGCTTGTGTTTTGCAGTTTGCTGAGAGAGCATAGCCTAGAAGGAAGGATTGTTTCTTTTTTTGATGCTACAGCATGTAACATCGGATTTCTGGCTGGTGCCTGTGGAAAGATTGAAGACATTCTGGGCCAAAAGTTGCTCCATTTGACATGCAGACATCATATTTATGAAATTATGCCTGCTTGTTTGTTTGAGGCAGTAGTAGGGCTGTCTTCGTGACCAGATATCACGATTTTTTAACCCGCCGTGTGCCGGCTATTTTTAGCCCTCTGGGTCACCCCAATGCCGGCCATTTTTTTACTTTTTTTTTTTTTTGCTATAATGATAGATTTTGATGTGGAAACAACGAATTTCGCCATTAAAATGCTCACCGAGGCTCGGAAATGAGTTTTATTGAGTCCTGCATACGCTGTACCAGGTATAGCCGCTCTCACGCTCACCACATATGTGAGAGAGAGCCGTTTTCTATGTAAGGTATACTCAGGTATTTATGCTGGGAAGGTATAGCAATGTTCAGTACACTTTTCTGATTACTTATTACTTCAGCATCTATCACAATTTGCATGTCTTTCTCACTGTGAATGCATTATCTTACACTTACTTGAAGATAGGTACAACCTGACTTCATTACGTTCAGTCCTGGCACTTACAAGAAGGTATTTACAACTTGACTTCACTATATAGTCCTTACACTTACAAGAAAATATTTACAACTTACACCTACATGAAAATATTTACAAAATACCATCACTATGTACAGCACTGGGTGAGGCACACAGGCAGAATGAGGCAGAGTGAGCGTGAGGGGGAGAGCAAGTGAGTGTATGGCCTTGACAACCTGAGAGATGGTAGAGGAACAGTTACCTTACGTGCCTGCCAGTTTTTACCCGCGAATCTTGAAAAATGCTGTCAGTGAAGTTTTTTATTTAAGACCGTTTTAAAATGGCACTGGCACTGGCCGCAGAATTATGTCAGACCGATTTAAAACGGCACTGGCACGCGGCAGGTTAAGCGATTTCAGAAGTGCTGGAATCATATTGATCGCTCCATTTTAACTACTGCACTGGACACTCTAGAGCAATGTTGTTTGTGAACAAACTATTCAAGTCATACTGGAGTTGCTCCTAACAAACCAGCCACATGATGACTATAAGGAGATTTTACAGATGGTTCTTTTGTTTCTGGGAGTAAGGTCTGTTGAACTGGCTCCAATCCGAAAACCGAGAGCATGCCACCGGACCAGGTGAATGGGAAAAGCTATCTACATGTTCAGAATTTTTATTTTTCAATATCAGTTCAACATGACACCACATGAGCTCAAAGGCATCACCAACATTTGTCTCTTAGGTGCCCTGGTTTATGTCAAGGCTTGGGCTTGTGTAGCTATTGCTCAGTTAGCTCCTCATGTGGATCTGGAGTTTCAGCAGAATCTGGAAGTGCTTGATAAAGAAGGCACTCTCCGCAACTCAGCAAAGCAAGGGACCACAGCGTTTAAATGCCACCTTGGTTTCTATTGGCCACCCTGGTTTGACTAGCTTTTTTTGACAGAGAGCTAAAATCAGAGGACCGTAAAAGTATTGAGACAGTCTTAAGAAGCCGGGCTCAGAAAAGGGAATGAAGTGCCTCGAGAAGAGGGGTCTGGATTCTTTCAAGGACAAGAGACTCGGAGACTTTGTTACAGCAGAGACCAGGGATCTCTTCGCAGCAATTGATATTGATTCATCCTTCCTAGAGAGGTCCCCAGTGGCATGGAAGGATGACCCTAATTTTGAACTCGGACTGAAATGCGTCACACGCTAGGTGGTTGTCAATGACTGTGCAGAAAGGGAGATTACGCTGATTGCAAAGTTCAACTCTTCAGTTACTACAAATGAAGAAGACAAGCAATACCTCCTGAAGGCAGTGTTCATGCAACGAAAGATGATCGAGAAGACGACAAAAGCAGAAATGTTAAAATGAAAAGAAATCTAAAGTATGTCTTAGTTTCTGTGTTTTTGCATGCAAGTGACATAACTACTTAACTTGCAGGACCTCTAAATATTAAGATACAGTCTTTATTTTTTGTGTGTGTTTTTGGTTTATATAATTGAATGTAACAGTTTATGAGGATGAAAATTATCATTATTATTTGTGTGAAACACCCTAGGCTTTCATCATTTTGACATTATTCATTGCTTCTACTACTTCCATTCTACTGATCTCTTCCTTTTCTCCCTCCTGCTCCCGGCCATTCTCCATCCATTTACACTTGCATTACTTTCATTCTCTGTGTTTAACAGTTTCTTAAAGTGTTCTCTCCATCTGTTCACTTTCTCTCCCTTCTCCACTATCAGTCTTTCATTTGTGTCTTTCACTTCCATACTAACTTCTTTATCACCCTGTCTAACTCTTTTTACCTCCTTCCAGAACATTTTCTTACATTCCCTCTACTTTACACTCAGTTCCATATTTCTCATCCACTCTCCTCATACTTTCTCTTACTACTCTTTTCACCTCACTTCCGCATTACATTACATAACTACATAAAACTCTCTAATCTGTCTTTCAACTTCCTTCATGCCTCTGCTTCCCATCCACTCACTATATGCTCTCTTCTTTTGCACCACAGCTTGTCTCACCTCTTCATTCTACCATACTATTCCTTGTATCCCATTTTGTCTTCTCTTCACCTCACTCACCACCTCATATGGTGCAGATTTTTTTGTGTGAAAATCTTGTGCACACCTTCCACGTCCCCCATCTGCTCCAGATCATATTTACCCAATTGCTCCTCCACTTTCTCTTATATTGTGCCTTTTTTTTTTTTTTTTTTTTTTTTTTTTTTTTACATAAAAGCAGTGACTGGAAAGGTGAATCATAATGAGGGGAATTTGGTTAGTGATGAACAGAGTGCAGTACACAGTGGTAAAAGATTTGTTCTGATAGATGGAATACTTTCATTAAAGCATATTAGTTGAGCAAGCATATGAGAAAGATTTCAAAAAGGTTTTTTATATTTGTGGATCTGGAAAAGCTATAAGCCATGGACAGGGGAGAATTATGAAAGGTATTATGTGTTATTTTGACATACTGTAAGCAGGGTTAGAACTGTGGTGTTGGTTATGTATGTATGAGTGGATGGATGATGCTGAGTACAGTGGTTTTACTGTAACTCTGTCAATATGAAAAGGAAGGAAGGGGGTGGGGGGATTCCCAGACCACCAGTCTTCCCCTCTTAGTTGCCACCTGTATCACACCAGAAATACATGGATAGTATTCCCTCTCCCCCATGCCCAGTAAAATATTGTGCAGTTGGGTTAGGATGGTCACACACTTTTTAAATGAAGTAGTTTTAAGTGAAGTGAGTATTCATTTATAATCTTCTTATTCCTTATGTGCCATTTGTTGTAGCTCATTATAATAAAAAATTATGATCTTACCATTGTGACATGATCTGCATTCCTGAAGTGAATTACAAAGTCTTAATAGCACTTCTTAATATATCAGAATGTAAGATGGTACAGGATAGACACTATTTCTTTGTGTTGTAGCTGTAGAGATATCAATATTAAATCATATTTATACTGTATCGGATGCATGTGATTCCATGCTTGCCATTTGCTGCCTCTGTGCTACAGAACACAGTACAGGTCTGGGTTGAAGAAATGCTCAGTGCTGGTGACTGGTTCCTCACGCTGTACAACGATGATGGAGATCCTCACCAAGTATCGCTGGTCATTTCTCGAGGGCCAGGTGGAGGGGAGTGCCCTGGGGGGTGCCGTGACCGAGGCCACTGTATTCTGGGACGTTGCCATTGCTTTCCAGGCTTCAGTGGTGCTGACTGCTCCATGGGTATGTGTTTAAAAAGATACAGTGCTTAGTAAATACCAGAAACAAGACCCTCCAGTAACTACCAGGGATAAATTCATTAGGGAATCTGGTGAATGACAAATCTTACCATGATCATTCTTATTAGTTAAGCAGTAGTTATGTTGATATTTTCTCGCTTCACATGAACTTTCTTCTCTATCTTATTCTTAAATTTAGTATATTAAAGTCCAGTGATTATTCTTAGTGAATGTGGCATATTGTATAGTCCGGTGATTATTGTTTAACAAGTCTGGCATATTAAAGCCCAGTGATTCAGGTACAGCACCTGATTATTATCTAGGAGCTGTAACAAACACCATTTACCAGTACAGTTGGTGGTGGCAACCATCATCCACTCCATGTAAAGCTACCTACGTTTTCCTTGACATTTTCTGTGTCTGCCCTCTTCTCTTCCTGTTTTTTCCATCCTTTCCATCATTTTTTATTACTCTTTCCACTTCCAGTGGCTTTACACTGAGCCCAGTGGTTTCCTGTAACCCAAGACACCATGTATATTGGTGGGTGGTAGCCATAAATGTGTACTCAAATAATAGGATGATAATAATAGTAATAATAATAATAATAATAATAATAATAATAATCTGGTCTTTTGTGATGCAGAGCTTTCTCTTGTGTCCCTGTTAACTGGGTGGATAGACAGGAATGCAGACTCCTTTTTGAAACCAGACCTCCACAGAGTTCCCTGTGCTTCGCAGTGATGAGGCACTGTCTACCTCAAAGGAATATCAGTTCACAGCATGCGATGGCCCTGCAGGGCTGGTTGGTTGCCTGTGGCTGATGGGTTTGCTCGGCCAGATAGACCTAGGTTACTCAGAAGTGCTGGTACAGTGCTCTAATTCCCAGAACCAAATCCATATATTGCTTGAACTAAGTAAATGACTGTACGGTCTTAGCAGTATCTGAAATGCATCGGACCTGGACTTCATAAATCTGCGTACATATTAGAGGCTAGGTTTTTATCCAGAAATTAGCAAGCCATATTAATTTAACCAAAGCTGCCAGAAATATCTGTGAACTTAAAGAACCATCTTGTAAGCAAACATGTTTCTACTCATTGTAACTTACATAGGAGATTTGGGAAGTCCGTGTGGTAGAAGCATCCATTTCCTGATCATAGTTCATGGATTTGGGCAGATTGTTCTGTACTTTAGCACTGTATTTCCACCACACATTAATTACTGTCAGTATCTGTATTTACCAGAGGTATTATGTAGTCCATCATATGTAGAGCCAATGTTTCCACACAAACAAAAAATTAAAGGAGCAAGAGATGGAAAGAGAGATCTTGCTCTCCAGACTTGTACTGGAATATATACTAGTCTGGAAGTGTTCCCAGTATATGTTGTGTTAGCATGATCAAGTAGCTGCACCAATGATTTAATTTAATTTCTGTTTCCAATTAAGGTTTGGTCACGACAGTATCTAGTTTCAAGTTTCTCTGACCAACACGTGCGTGACAGATCAGCATGAATTGCATTCAAAAGGTGGTTTTTGTAGTCAGCCACCTTGTTATATGTCATACTGCAAAAAGAATAAGCCATCAGCATTTTAAAATGTATTAGTGGTAGTTGTTCCCTAGGCAGTCTGGCCAAACAGCCCTGAGTCCCTAAGGAAGGCCATGGCCGAGACCAGGTTTTCCCACAGAGCTCTCAAGGAGTGTATGTTGTGTTGTTGGCGTAGGTGATTGTGTGCAATGCAGTCTTCCATAATGTGCTTAATAGTATGGGGTGCTGTGTTACATCCTGGACAAGCATCAGGTGGACCCTGTCCTCACGAGAGAGATAGGATTCAGAAGGGTGGATATCAGGAGGCTGTGCATGCAGCTGTGTGTTGTCTTTAAGTGACTGAATGGAGCGGCGAGTGATTTGAGTATGGATATGCTTCTGGAGGCTGGTCTGAGGCGGACGAAGGGGAAGAGATGACAGTGTTTGTATATGATATCATGTGCTGGGTGTTGTTTTGATATTCCTTGGTGTGTGTGGATGTACTGCCATGTACTGTAGTGTAGTGGATGTTGTGGGTTTGTGGAGGCTGCAGAAAGAATTTGGGTGCTTCTCATGTCTAGGTGATCCTTGACTTTGAGGACTTTGGTTTCTTGATGTAGGTGGTCTGTGGGTGTAGTAGCTGTGCAGTCTGTGATTATTTTTAGGGCCTTGTTCTGTATGGTCTGTAGAGTGTTGTAGTGTGTTTTGGTGGATTAGGAGCCCAAGCAGGGCATGCATAATTCATCACTGAACAAATATATTGTTTGTATACTATTGTGGTGGTTTCTTTGTTGTGTCCGAATGTTGTATGGGCAAGTGACCTCAAGGAATTGAGTCTTGGTGTTATTTTATTTTTAATGTTTGTGATGTGTTGTTTAAATGACATTGATGTATGTTGCACCAAGGATTTTGTGTGTGTGTGTGTGTGTGTGTGTGGTAGAGGAGTGTTGTTTATGGTGAGATGTGGGATGTGACTGTGTACTGCTCTCCAGTTTGTGAGAAGGGTCACTGTAGATTTGGCTGGGGCTATTTTGAGTCTCTGGTGAACCATTCGTGTAGTGTGTTGAGGTAAGGTTGGAGGATGTGTGCAGCTGTGTTTGCATTTTGGTGTGTTTATATAAGTGTTACATCATCTGCATAGGAAGCTATGTGTATCTGTGGTGTGTGGGGTGTGGGTATGTCGTGCATGTATAGGGGACAAAACAGATCCTTGGGGGACGCCATTTGTGAAGTTTCTGATGTTCGGAGACTGACCGGCAAATGTTACATGTGCACATCTACCTGCTAAGTAGTTTGCAACCATCTGTTTGTTATTGTGCATGTTTGTGTTGAGTATTTTGTTTGTGAGGTTGTGGCAGGGGATGGCATCAAAAGCTTTGCCGATATCTAGTATAACTAGGAGTGTTCTGTGTGGTGGCCTAGCTGAATTCATGCCATCAAATCTCTGTGTAAGGTCTGTAAGAAGGGTGTTTGTGGAGTGTAGTGGCCTGAAGCGATGTTGTGATTGGGCTAGGAGGATGTGAGATGTGACTAGTTGTAGTACCAGTCATTCAGTGACTTTAGAGGGGGTGCAGAGGAGTGTGATGGGGTGGTGTGAGGAAGGTAACATGTGGTCTTTGTTGGGTTTAGGGATAGTGATGATAATGCCATGCTTCCAGATGTTGGGTATTATGTTGTGTGAGTAGCTGTAGTTTGATATGTTGCTGAGTGCTTGTATGCCTTGTGGTCCAAGGTGTTTTAACTCGTCACGTTCTGAGCTATTTCGCACCTCCGACACCCCCCAATCCCAAGGTATTTTTGAAAAAAAAAATTTTGGCCAAAACCTCTGCGTTTGGTGAGAAACATTGAAATTTCATAGAGAAATCGCTCACCTGAGATTTAAAATACAGTACTCGATCCAGGTAGCAGTACCTCCTTACCTGACTGGGTTTTCTAACAGGCTGGCACCAAAGAAAACGAGTTCTATGGGAGGGTAACTATTTCACACCACTCATAAACGGTATTTATTTATTTACTTGGTACGAATTTATATGTAGTACGAGAGTTTATTGGTTTTCAAACAGTAATATAGGCATTATAAGCATTGTTTCACTCACTAACTCATCACCATACCTGACCTTCTTTTGCCACATTACCTGATCATCATTTCTGACTGTTTCTTCCTCTAATGCTATGTAAACTTTGTCCTCCACATTGTCATCAATTGGGGAATCACTCTGGCCCTGAATGTGTTTATTGGTCAGGTCACTGGTAACAGGTGAATTGCCGAGACAATGACATGCGGGGGGGGAGGGGGAGGTTATGCGGTGTAAGGCATTGTCCCTGCTTGGCATCTTGTAGAGGAATAGAGGAAGGTGTCCCGTGTATACGTATGAAAAATCACGCGCGAAAATTGAAAATTGTGCAAATTAGGGACCTTGCAATTGCACGACGTACCAGTACGTCGTCGGGACTGGCAAATGCAAAATGTTGCAACGTACCCATACGTCAACGGGATGCGGCGGGTTAAGGTGAATGTTGCTTATGTTGTCTGGTCCACAGGCAGATGAATGCTTAAGGTTGCTGATGATGTGCTTTGTCTGGTTGTAAGTGAAAGATGTATAGTCTGGGTCTGTGGGGAACTGTCTCTTATGTCGGATGATACATCGGTCATCATGATGGGGGTTTATATGGCTGACTTGTGAAAAGTGAGTGATGAGAGTGTTAGCTTGTTGTTTGTTTGAAGGTATGGTGTCTGTTGTTGTGATGGCAGTATGTGTTTGTGTAGTGTTGCTCTTGGAGAGTGTGAAGCTGTTTAGTGTTTTGTAGAGTTTACTGGTGTTTGTTTTATGGTCAAGTGTTTGGAGAGGAGATAATTATTCCAGTTTAGTGTTTTCTGTTTTGATATTTTATTGTTTATTTGTGTGTTGAGTTCTTGTATTTATTGTATGGTGTCTTGTGTATGGGGTGTTTGGGAGTGTCGCAGTGTCTCCCGTTGACTGATGAGGCCCTGAATTTCTGGTGTGAAGTTGGGGTTATGTCTCTCTATGTTGCCTTTAGGGATGTGTATTTTGTCTGCATTTTGTATAATTGTATTGACTGTGTGCACAGCAGTGTTGATGTTTGTGATGGGTGTACTGTTCAGTATTTTGAAATGTTGTTCTGTTTCAGTTGTGAAGGCCTCCCAGTTGGCTTTCTTATAATTAGTGTATGTGTGTCTATGGCCAGCTGGGGTGATTCTGGTTTTGGTAGTGATGATGATTGGGAGGTGATCAGAACAACAGGTTTTGACCACTCTCCATGATGTAGTGGGGACGAGGTTTGGGGAGCAGAAGGTGATGTCTGGGGATGATGGGAGGAAGAGGGCTTGGTGTAGGATATGGTATGTTAACGATTTTGCGAAGATGATGTGCCCTGTCCATTTCTAAGCAAAGGGAGCACACAGAGATATACCGTACACAGAAAGCCATAAGCCAGTACTTTACTGTTGGGATAGCAGAAGGCCATCTAAAACTTCATACCTCCTCCTCTTCTATTTCTCTGTCTATTGCCAGACATCTCAGTTCCGTAAAGGTAGCCACAAACAAATCACCTCCTTGTCACCCTGTTCAACGCCATTTTACTGTCCTGCTCCCTGCTTACACATCCCTCTCTCACATACCTCTCCACTCCATCCCTCCATCTCATCCATGGCCTCCCCCTCTCACTTCTTCCCTCCACCTCTCTTGCATACATTCTTCTTGTTAGTCTCTTGCTCTTCATCTTCTCCACATGGCCAGACCACCTCAATGTATTTCTCTTAATGCTTTCCATCACATCCTCATCCACACTGCAACGCTTCTTCACTTCTTCATTTGTCAGTCTGTCTTTCCTCATGATTCCACATGCTCCTCTCAAATAACTCATTTCCATTGCTCTCATTCTTGACTTCCATCCTTCCAACAAGGTCCAAGCTTCACTTCCATAGGGAGAGTTGGAGCTCCTGTTTCATCAGCCTTCGGGACTAGTTCCTGACCATCCTCCTTTGCTGAACTTTTTCATTGTCTCATTAACACAGAGAGTAGGCGAGCATGGTCTTCAATACAAGTTTCTATAACTTTCAACCCCAGACTGCATGCACAGTACACACTATGCTTCCATTTCAAAATTAGAAAAGAAAAATTGCGACCAATAACCAAGCCTCGGAGTCCCCAGGGGGGAAGGGGACCATAAATGTCCCCACCATCCGCCTCTTTCCCGGTGACGACTCAACGAGCTGTCTGGAACCACCATCTGACTCACTTCTTCATTTCCGCAACATTTGCTACCTTTCCTCTAACTTTCGTTCTGTTGAGCACCACCTCTCCTCCTCTAAACATCACCTTCTCTTCCTAACTGAGACTCAGCTGTCTGAGGCAGCTGATGACAAACCTTTTTCTGTATCCTCCTACTTTCTCTATACTCATTTCAAAGCCAAAGGTGGCTGTTGGGTATATGTACGCAACAATTTATCTTGCTCTCATGTTCCTGAATGTGATTCTTCTGAATTCTCTGCTCTCTGGCTTTGATTTTTCTGTCATTCTCTGACTAACTAACTGTGCCATTTACTTATCCCCTAATTCTACTGACTTTGAAAAATTCTTCGACTATCTTACTTCTACGATGGAACACATTCAATCCATTTCTCCTTTCTCTGAAATCTCCATTCTAGGAGATTTCAGTGTTCACCACCATCTTTGGCTCTCCTATCCCTTCACTGATCCACCTGGTGAGCAAGTCTACATTCTTTCTATCCTTAATGACCTAGAGCAGCTTGTACAGTGCCCTACCTGTATCCCCGACTGCCTTGGAGAGAGCTCCAACATACTTGACCTTTTCTTTACAACTAATCCTTCTGCTTACACTGTTAATCTTTCCTCTCCATTTGGCACCTTTGATCACAACCTTATTACTTTAACATATCCTATCACTCCGGTATGACCTGTGGACCTTCCAAAGAAACATTGTCTGTGGCACTTTGGAACTGTGGATTGGGAGGCCCTCAGGCAGTACTTCCTTGATTTTCCCTGGATTGATTATTGTTTCCATGGCAGGGAGCCATCTGAGTGTGCCCTGCACATTACGGAGGTTATTCTCTCGGGCATGGAAGCGTACAATCCCTTCTCACATCCTTTAACTAATGCAAGAAAGCCTTGGTTTACTCATGCATGTTCTGATACTGTCCACAACAAGGAGAGGTCCTATAAAAGTTACCAGAACCAACCGACCCCTGAATCACATCCTTTTTTATGTTTCTGTCAGGAATCGTTCTAAGTCTGTTCTTCGCTCTGCTAAATATAATTTCATCCGTACTAAATGCTGTCAACACTCCATCTCTAATTCTTCCTGTTCCTTCTGGCAAGGTACCTTTCCAACAACTTTACCTCATCATTCTTCTCTCCTTTTTTCTACTCTGATAGTTCTGTAGCAATTTCATCCACTGATAAAGCAGATCTCTTCACTCAGACTTTTTCCTCCAATTCCACCTTAGACGATTCAGGTGCTATTCCTTTATTACTTCCCCCATCAGTCTTCCTCATGGCTGACATTAAAATTTGTACAGCTGATGTATTTTCTGCCATCTCTGGCCTCAGTACTAACAAGGCATATGGGCCTGATGGAGTCCCTCCTGTTGTCCTCAAGAACTGTGCTTCTGTGCTTATACCCTGTCTAGGTAAACTCTTTTGCCTTTGTCCATCAAGTTGTACCTTTCCTTCTTGCTGGAAGTTTGCTTTCATTCAACCAGTCCCAAAGAAGGGTGACCATTCCCAACCCTCTAACTATCATCCAATTGCTTTAACATCTTGTGTCTCAAAAGTTTTTGAATCAGTTCTTAATAGAAAGATTTAAAAGCATCTTTCCTATCACAACTTTCTTTCTAATCATCAGTATGGGTTCCGTAAGGGACGCTTCACTGGTGATCTTCTCACCCACCTTTCAGACTCCTGGTCATCCTCCTTTCGAGACTTTGGTGAAAGCTTTGCGACTGCACTTGACATCTCACAGGCTTTTGATCAAGTCTGACATAAATCTTTAATTTCCAAACTGCCCTCTTACAGTTTCTATCCTTCTATCTTTGCTTTCATCTATAGCTTCCTTTCTGGTCGTTCTGTAGCCGCTGTTGTAGACGGCCATCATTCTCCTAGATCTATCAATTGTGGTGTTCCCCAGGACTCTGTCCTATCACCAAGTCTCTTCCTTTTATCCATCAATGACCTTCTAAGCTGTACATCTAACCCTATCCACTCGTATGCTGATGACTCCACCCTTCACCTTTCCATTTGGTTCCCGCACCGTCCATCTCAGCAGTTACATCAGCAAGCGGGCACACCTAATGTCTGACTTGGCTCGTATCTTTGATTGAGGTGAAAATAATTTTTTTTTTTAATGCATCAGAGACTCAGTTCTTACCTATCAACCCGACAAAATCTTCTACAGGAATACCCGCTATTGTTTAAGTTTCTACACGTATCAAACCGACAAAATCTTCCACAAGCGTACCCACTATTGTTTAGTAATAGCCAGCTTAACCCTGCATCATCCTTGAACATGTTTGGGGTTTCATTCTTTCGGGACTTATCTTGGAAAGATCATATTACATCTGTTGTAAAATTTACTTCCAAGACATGAGGTTGTGCTAAGCCAACTCCATACCTTCTTTACCCCTGCACCATTGTTGACTTTAGACATGAGTTTTATTCACCCCTGTGTAGAGTACAACTCTCTTGTGTGGGGAGGCTCCCTACATACAACTCCTCTCAATAGGGTGGAGTCAAAGGCTTTTCATCTCATTAACTCTCCTCCTCTTACTGGCTCCCTTCAACCTCTGTGTCTTCACCGCACTGTTGCGTTTTTATCTCTTTTCTATCACTTCTTCCATGGGCACTGCTCCTCTGAACTGTCTGCTTGCATCCCTCCACCTCTACCACAGGCATGTAGCACCCGTCTAGCAACAATTCTCATCCCTTTTCTGTCCAGCTCTCTAATGCAAGAGTTAACCGTTACTCCTAGTCCTTCATTTATGCAACAGGTCAACTCTTGAACTGTCTCCCTTTGTCCGTATTTCCTGCTTCCTATGATCTCCAGTCTTTCATATGCAGCGTGTCCAGGCATCTTGAAATGATCAGATCTTGAATTTGGCTCTCTCCTGTATTGTTTTTGTTTTTTTCTTGGAGGGAACAGTTTGTTGGCTCCTGGCCATTGGTTCCTTCTTCCTAGTATTAAAAAAATAAGAAAAGAAAAGGGTTAGGGTTGATATCACAATACTGTCTTGCAGCGAGTTTTTTTACTTCCATACTCACTTCCCTATTCCTCATCAATGCTTTCAAAGAACCAGCAACCTTTCTTCCTTGTTGTGCACTTTCAAGCACATCACCCTCTAAACTTCCATCCTTACTCATCACACAACCCAAGTACAGGTACTTTATCCATTTCCTCCTCGTCCAGCCTCACTGTACATTCAGTGGTTTATATAACTTCTTTCAAAGACCATAACTTTACTCTTCCCTACCTTTAGATTCCCTTTCTTACACACTCTCCCAAACTCATTCACCAAGTCTTGCAGTTCTCCTTTGTCTTCACTTAACAAAACAGTATCGTTTGTAGACAAAAGTTCAGGGAGCGTCCAAACACTGTCCTCTCTCAGTAGGGCCACTCCAACATCCACTGCCCTACCTTGCAGCACTTCTATAACCCCATTCATATACAGGTTGAACATCCATAGGGACATGACACATCCCTGTTTCAATTCAATATTCAGATTCAGTAAAACAGTTCACACTGTTCACTATCCACATGCACTGCAGCCTTAGCACACTTACACATTCTCATCATGGCATTCAACAGCTTCCCATTTACTCCATTTATTCTTAATGCTTTCCACATTCCTTGTCTATCCATCCTGTCATATGCTTCCTCCAAATCCATGAAGGCCACAGACAACTTCTCTCCCTTCTCTAGAAACTTTTCCACTAAAGACCTAAGAATGAATACCTGATCTACACAACCTATTCCCATCCTAAAACCTCCCTATTCTTCTCCAGCTAATTCCTGTGTTATTTCCCTAACTCTGTCAGTAAGTATCCAACCATATACTTTTCCTGTTATGCTAAGAAGACAAATGCACTTATGATTGCCACACTTTTTTTCCCCTTTTCCTTTGTACAGGGGAATAATTGTATCTCTTTGTGCTTAGCGTATATGGTACTGAGAGGAAAGATGAGCTCCACTCATTTTTTCAGTCCACCTATAAAAATTCTATTAAGGAATGCTTTCCTGGGGTAGTGGGTCACAGGGGAAGAAGAGTCATTGCCTCTATGGCCATGGTCAGAAATGTTATTCTTGTGGATTACCCACTTTGTTGTGAAAAATGGTTGAATTACAGAATAAATATTAGGGCTATGCATGATTCATCAGATGATAATGTTTACCATCCATCCATCCATCAGCTAATCCTATGTTGCCCCACGAGGAGCGTAGGAGCCCGGGGCTAGGAAAGTTGGTCCTGGCATTTAAGATGAGAGTGACCAGCCTCACTCATCCCTGAGTGGCATTACGTGAGCAGTAAACCCCAACCACCCCTTGGATATAAACCTTCACCGGCTCAATCCAATTGGAGCACCTTTATTACCCACTAAACCACCAGGAGCCAAATTTGGTTATATGGTTACCACCCAGCATAGTAAATGGTTTCCTGGTGTACAGGAAACCATTTGGCTTGTCACGCAGTGTAGAGTCACGCACCAACCAACAATAGATGACTTCAAGAGTGATGACTTTCCAATGAAGTCCTCAGTAGTGACGACTTTAGTGATATTGAGGAAAAGGAAGTGGAGGGAGGGTGGTGGTTACGTAGCGACATTTTGGGTTATAAAAGATCAAATTTCTCATCAGGATTCACAGGTGAAAACTAGGGTCTGATGCTTGCAATTGATGACTCTGCCATTGTAGCCCCTCTAATGCATTCACTTATATTTGATCATATTGTGAATATACTTTTTGAATCAACAATTCAAACGACAGAGAAAGTTTTCAAGGCCAGTCCCAAGAAAAATGAGAAAATACACAGTATAAAGTGGAGGCCCATGACCAGAAGTGATTTGTATACATTTATTGCTCTATTATTAGTGATAGGTTCTGTGATTTCAGTTTTGGGAGGGGAAACTCCATTTTATTGGTGAATACAATGAATTTATATTTTTAGCAAGCTATAAAAAAATTGTACTGGGTATTTTCTTTATGTTTTTCCGCTATTATTACATCATTGCCAGAGTCTAGTTAGTCTCTCTCTCTCTCTCTCTCTCTCTCTCTCTCTCTCTCTCTCTCTCTCTCTCTCATATTTTTCCACTTTTGTCCACTATTATATCATTGCCATAGTTGAGTTAGTATTCTTCTCTCTCTCTCTCTCTCTCTCTCTCTCTCTCATATTTTTCCACTTTTGTCCACTATTATATCATTGCCATAGTTGAGTTAGTATTTTTCTCTCTCTCTCTCTCTCTCTCTCTCTCTCTCTCTCAACATATCTGTCAGCCTTTCCTTTGTATTCATGGTTCTGCTTTACATTTATTTATTATTCTGTAGTCCAGACAGTAAATGTATACTTATATACAGTATATGGTATATTTTCATATGTTTATGTATTCAGTCTTGTATGGAATGGCCAGTATAATATTTAGTGATAAAGATAATGATAATTTATTTTGACTGTGGGAACAAAGAAGCATCTGTTTATAAAAATAGTCACTCCATAACAAACTCGTATTGGGGGGTTGAGGTTAGAGCATGTTGATCATGGCGATGGGGTTGATGACTTCGTGCCCTAAATTTTGCCGTGGTTTTTTGTCTTATATAGTTTTCAGCGTAATTATTTACGATAAGAGAAAGGTAATTGTACTGAGCAGCTAGGTTATGCAGTGTTGCTTAGTACAGTAATTCCTCACTGCTAGAGATTTCTTTCAGAATATAATATATTTTTCAGCGTGTTGGCAGCATTTGACAAATCGGCATTATCCATAGCAGTAATACTTAATGTGCTTTTCTTCTTTAATTGATTGTGGACATAATAGCAAAAAAGAATAAAGTAAGATTAGGTAACTTGTAATAAGGTATGACACATATTTCACTATCATAATACCATTTTTTGATTTTCCAGTGGTGTGTATGTAATTAGGAAAGGTATGATGTAAGTTTTATTATCTTAGTGGCAGTTTTGTTTTTGCAGTGGTGTGTAAGGTGTTGTGCTCTGGGCATGGTGAATACGTGGGTGGGGAGTGTCGCTGCAACCCTGGATACAAGGGGCGAGAGTGTCAGTTGCGCCGCCACGAGTGTGAGGTGCCAGACTGTAATGGGCGTGGACAGTGTCATGATGGTCACTGTCTTTGTGGAAAGGGATTTACTGGAGAGTTCTGCCAGGATGGTTAGTTTGTTATTTTTGTATGCTTTGATTATGTATTTACCCACTGCAGTCTAGTGACATCTTTTTTAATACACTATATGCTTCTTGTCATCAGATAATTATGCATTATTCAGCCTAGGAGACTATTTCAAAATGTGAGGGATTATGTATAGCCTTAATTACATGCTTCAGACGTAGAGTTGAATGAAGTTTTTGAACAATATTGCAGGAGGGGTAGTGTGATAAGATGTTGCCTTATTAAAGGGGTTAATATTTTTTCTTTTTTGAGAGAGTGTATATTACATAAAATATTTAATTATTTTAATTATTCCTGTTAATACTGTACTATATTACCATAATTTTTTTCTTCTAATACACTGCATACCATTTTCTCATTCATCACCAGAGCATATTACCTTATCTGTCTTATTAATCTACCAACATCTTATCAAATTTTTTCTTGTTATTAATGCCGTCTCTTCAGTCCATAATACAGTGAATGTCTGTCTGTTTATCCGTCTGTTTCCAGACGCCTCAGCACCATAAGGGGTGGCCACAAACAATCGCCACCATGTTGCCCTTTCCCTCGCCATTTCACTGTCCTCCCCCCAGCCCACACATCCCTCTCTCATAGACCTCTCCACTCCATCCCTCCATCACATTCTTGGCCTCCCCCTCCCTCTCCCCCCCTCCACCTCACTCAAATATACTCTTCTTGTTAGTCTCTGCCATCTCTCCTCTCCACATAGCCAAACCACCTCAGTGTATTCCTGGTTTCTATCACATCCACATCCATACCACAACACTCCCTTCACTTCCTCATTTGTCAGTCTGTCTTTCCATGTAACTCCACATACTCCTCTCAGATAACTCATTTCCACAGCTCTCACTCTTGACTGATGTCCTTCCAACAAGGTCTAAGCTTCAATTCTATACTTTAGAGTTGGTATCAAGAAACTGTCATCTAGCAACCTTTTTACTTCCATGCACACTTCCCTATGTCTTATCACTTTTTTCAGAGAACCAGCAACCTTTCTTCCTTGTTTCACCCTTTCAAGCACTCATCCTCCAGACCTCCATCCTTACTCATCACACTACCCAAGTACTTAAATGCATTCACATTTTCCAATTCCTCATCATCCAGCCTCACTGTACATTCAGTGACTTCATTTCTCTCGAAGACCATAACTTTACCCTTCCGTACATTCACCTTTAGATTCTGTTCCTTACACCCTCCCAGACTCATACACTAAGCCTTGCAGCTCCCCTTCGTCTTCACATAACAATACAGTATCATCTGCAAAGAACGGTACAGGAAGTTTCCAAATGCTGTCCTTTTTCATTAGGGCAACTCCAGCATCCACTACCCTACCTTGTACTGCCTTTATAACTCCATCTATATACAGATTGAACAACCATGGAGATGTGACACATCCCTGTTTCAGTCCAACATTCAAATAGAAAAATTCACTCGGTTCGCTATCCACTCACCCTACAGCCTTAGCACACTCATTTACTATCCACATGCACCTCAGCCTTAGCACCCTCGCACATACTCTTCACAGCATTCAGCAACTTCCCATTTACCCCGTATTTTTGTAGTATTTTCCACATTCCTTCTATATCCACTCTGTCATGTGCTATTTCCAAATCCATGAATGCCGCATACAGCCTCTGTCCCTTCTGTTTAAACTTTTCCACCAATGTCCTAAGAATGAATTTCTGATCTACACAACCTCTTCCCTTCCTAAAACCTCCCTGTTCTTCTCCAACTAATTCCTCTATTAATTCCCTAACTCTGTCAGTAAGTATCTCACCACATACTTTTCTTACTACACAAGGAAGACAAATGCCCCTGTGATTACTACACATTCCTTTTTCCCTATTTCCTTTGTACAGAGGAATAGTTATACCTGACTTCCAATCCTCGAGGACTCTACCTTCCTCCCAGGCCAGTCTGCACATCTTCCATATTCGCGCTACTACTATCCCCCATGCTTCAGCATTTCACCACACACTCTATCAATTCCTGGGGCTATCACCATTCTGACTTTCTTCATTGCTTTCACTACTTCCATCCTACTGATGTCTTCCTCCTTTTTCAGTATATGTAACCTTATAATTCCTCGTATCATAGGTAGCCCAGTGAGATTTGTAATTTGCTACTTATATGTTTGCCTTCAGTATAATCCATAGCTCTTCTTGTACCTGCCTCATACCTGTATTCCATAGTCTGTACTCTTTCAATCCCTAATTGTGCACTTCCCTTACAGTGGATTGCCCCCACCCAACCTGCTCAGACAATGGCTTTTGTGTTAATGGCACATGCAATTGCAAGAAAGGATGGAGTGGGCCCGAGTGCAATATGATAGATCCAGATGCTCACCATTGTTTCCCCGACTGTAGTCACCATGGTGCCTTCAGCTTAGAGAACCACACCTGTGTCTGCAATCCACCATGGACTGGCTCTGACTGTTCCAAGAGTGAGTGGTAGATAGTTATTAAGACCTCTGAACTGAAAGTTACTGGTGTCCTTGGACCACTTTACAAGTCCTTTTTTTTTTTTTTTTTTTTTTAAGTAAAATGTAAGTGAATTCCATCTTGCATGAACTGTTTTAATATTGAACTATAATTAATCTCTTCAGTTATGTGTATGTACTTCAGTGTTGTGTACTCAAGCAAACACCAGACACTTTGGTTTTGCAGGTAGGAATACCGATAGTCAGACAACAGGCACATTTAACTCTTTCAGTCATACAGATACAGTTTAGTAGTTTATTAAGACAAAGCCAGATGATTTTGTTAGCAGTCAGAGAGTATTGGCATTTAAAATTCCTTTGCAGAATCATGGCTGTAGTCTTTCAAAATTATTCATTTGCACTTACTTTAGCTTTGAAAGAATAAGCATGTACTGTACATGTATGACTTTTTTTTTTTTTTTTTTTCTGTTCTTAAATGGTCATGCACCAGTGTTAAATCATGCTTTTTGTCTTATGGTTTTGAAATTTCTGTACTTTAGATATAAGATCATACTTTGATGGAAGATACCAAAGTTCCATTTGCATATTAATAATTATAAAGCTCAAATCTTTTATGAACCCATTCAGTCCAAGAAATCTCTCTAAGGGTGAACATAATCATCTGACACCAGCCTTAATAAAATCCTGTAAAAATAAATTTCAGTGGATTGGAGGGTCTTATTGCCTTTTATGGTAACCTGAGTGTTCAAGGTTATCCAAGTGATCACAGAAATTTGCCATGGTTTCTCACAACTTTAGTGGCAGTCTTGAGAGTACTGTAACTGTCATTGATCTGGCTGCTTTGTGATCTTTTATTTTCACTGGCACTTTGACAATGCCTCTGTGTATGTGTGTGTGTGTGTGTGTGTGTGTGTGTGTGTGTGTGTGTGTGTGAGTGCAGTTGGCTAAGTGGAAATTGCAGTAAAGTGTCCATCTGTATGGCTATGTCAGGCAGCTCCCTCATTATAAACAAACTGAAGTTTATGAATGAATGTCAGTTTACAGCCTCTGTAAGGAGGACCTTCATTGATTGAAGCATGGAACATAGGAAAGATACATATTCTCCTTTATACAGGTTAATGAAGTGTTAATGTAGAGTAAGAATTGTAAACCTAGCCTCCTCAGGCTTTGCATTCAAAGATGCACTACATGTCCACCTAATCATTGTCATTTCTGTACATTAGAGCCTACGAATATTCTCTTCCTTTACTGCCTGAGATCCCATAGCATGGAGGGAGAGCCATCTCAGTGTCAGGAGAGGCAATAGCTTCCTGAACTTCCTTTAACCACACCTTACTTCAGCAACAGAGCTAGTTCCAGCCCCACTCCCAGCTCAAAACATGTCCCCCAGATGACAAAATTCTTGCACACACTCAAGAGACTCACCAGCAAGATCAATCTTTTCTCACCTGACAGTCTCTATATGCACTCCCTGACCCACCGCACACACAAAATCAGCAGTATCTCTCAGTCTGCCTCTAATACCACTATATCTTTTATGCACCCACTTATCACAGATACGAGTACTGCACAAGATGGAATTAGTTCTTACATCTTTGTGGTAAACTGCGCATGGCCACTCTCCCTCTTCTTTAACCCATTCACTGCATCAGTGTTTGTTTACATGTACCTCCTGTGTGTGGCAGTTTTCAAATGTTTAGAAAAAAAATGCCAGGAAAAAAATAATACCTGTATTGTTAAAAGATAGAGAAAAATCCCAAGTTCAGTGGTATATAACACAATATAGCAAACAAAAAAATTACCTCTGAAACAGGTCCGTGAAGTAATAAATATTCCCTGTGCGGTGGTGCGAGGCAAATGATGTGTTATGGTTTCACTGTGTTGTCAGTGTCATGTGTCGTCAGTATCAATCTTGCGATCAGAAAAGGTGTAAATCAGCATCTGAACCATCACTGTCATCATCTGACAACGTGTCCCTATACTCATCCAGAGATTTCATCCAATATTTGCTTTGGTGGCATGGAGAAGATTTCATACCACTACCTTTGGCATTTTGTAGGTAACTGAACTGAGCTTTGCTCCTCGTAAAAAATCATAAGCTATGTATGGTAATATTCCATAGGGAGCCATGAGTTGCTAGCTGATTTATTTTCTGCCATTTGTGATGGCAGAATTTTTTATAGCAGGAAGAGAGTGGATGAGGAATTTGGAAGGAATTTGAGTGTAAAGTGGAGGGACTGTAAGAAAATGTTCTAGAAAGAGGTGAAAAGAGTAAGACAGGGTGGAAGTGAAGTTAGCAGGTGAGTGAAAGATAAAAATGGTAGATTACTAGTGGGGAAGGGAGAAAAAGTGGGCAGATGGAGAGAACACTTTAAGGAATTGTTGAACATAGAGGATGGAAGTAATGCAAGTATAAGTGGCTGGGGAATGGCTGAGAGAAGGAGGGAGGTGAGAAGACAGGAAGAAATCAGTAGGATAGAAGTTGTGGAAGCAATGAAGAAAGTTAAATCAGGGAAAGCCCTAGGAATTGATGGAGTGTGTGGTGAAATGCTGAAGCATGGGGGAGAGATAGTAGTAGAATGGATGTGGAAGATGTGCAGATTGGCCTGGGAGGAAGGTAGAGTCCTGGAGGATTGGAAGTCAGGTATAATTATTCCCTTGTACAAAGGAAAAGGGGAAAAAGAATTGTGTGGTAATCATAGGGGCATTTGTCTTCTTAGTATAATAGGAAAAGTTTATGGTAGGATACTTATTGACAGAGTTAGAGAAAGAACAGAGAAATTAGTTGGAGAAGAACAGGGAGGCTTTAGGAAGGGAAGAGGTTGTGTAGATCAGATATTCATTCTTAGATCTTTAGTGGAAAAGTTTCTAGAGAAGGGAAAGAAGTTGTATGTGGCTTTCATGGATTTGGAGAAAGCATATGACAGGGTGGATAGACAAGGATTGTGGAAAGTGTTAAGAATATATGGAGTAGATGGGAAGTTGTTGAGTGCTGTGAAGAGTATGTACAGTACCCTCGCATCCAGCACGGTAATATTGTCATGCATGGGTCACGTGCTGGACCAAAAATGTGTTGGACTAACAATAGAGCTTATGGGGAAAAATGAATTATGTCAGCAACCCTCGGAAAAGTCACCCTAAATACCTACCATATACCTATACATATATTGGTACTATTGTAATTATAATAAATGGTACTGTGCTATGAATGATAACTAACCTTTTAGGATAGTGTTGGTGGGCTTGCTGGGAATGGAAGGTGGTATCCAAGGCTGTAGGTAGTCCTACTGGGTCCCCGGAGGATGGCTGCTGGCATCACTAGCGGGTAATGGCTGTTGCTCCTCCT
The DNA here is from genome assembly GCF_032717465.1 of Coenobita brevimanus. Lineage (NCBI taxonomy): Eukaryota > Metazoa > Arthropoda > Malacostraca > Decapoda > Coenobitidae > Coenobita > Coenobita brevimanus. Next base: position 23,116,961 of record NC_136991.1, on the reverse strand, counting down.
CAACCTCCCTCATAAATCCTTCGAAATCACACTCAGAATCACTATCTTCGTCCACAGCCATGCAAGGTCCTGCTTCTGCCTGTCCTAGCACTGTAATCCTTGGCAAAGTGTATGCTTCTCACACTGTTGCCAGAGCCCCGTCTCGTGACTGTGGAAAGTGATCGCTGTCGCTGACTCGGTAGAGAATAAGGAGAAGCAACTTTATTTATAAACCGGTACGCACGCCAATGAGAAGGGTTTCAAAACGATTGATATTTATTCCAAAATATTAATATGTATTCAGTGTCAGGCTAAATGTTCAGTGCTGTAGTACGATACATTCTCTGTCGAGTCGCCTGGGTTTTGGTCACACTGTTTTGCCCGTCTATCCTCGGCAGGAATCCATCCAGATGAATTCCAAATGCCCGTGGTATCGTCGGCAATTTTACCACGTTACCGTTCCGATTTATCTTCGTATCCTCAGCAAACCTGGTATGAAGTGCCGTGTGATAGCCTTCGGCTGCCAGGATCTTGTCTTAGTTTTTTATTATGATCACGTTGGCTTCACTCATGTCGTAGGTCTTGGCAATGTCAACTTTCCTCTCCCCTTTCTTCTTCCTCTCGATGCTTTCTAGCTTGGTGGCCTGAGGGAGGTGCCGACGCTTCTTGGGGTTCTCAGAAGGCTCCCTAGGCATCGTGAGCAGGGTAAAATGCAGTAACAAGGGCAGAAAATGCAGCAAGAAAAAAGCACCTTCCAACGCAATTATGCGACTGAGTGGCGCTGTGGCGGGAGAAATTTAAACAAAACATCACGTGACAGCAGAAGCGTTTTCAATTGGGCGGCATCACGATCACGTCACGATAGCGAGCGGGGAAGGCTACTTGATCAGAAGTTTTCATTGGCTATCATCGTCATGGGAATGTCCAGTATGACCGTGTTGGACCGGGGGTAATCGTGCTGGAGTGAACTCTGCGGATTTCGCCCACTTCTCGGAGCTCTGTGCGTGTTATGCTAACACACTCGTGTTGCAGTAATTAAATCGTATTAAATAATACTAATTAATTGCTTTCCGTGCTGGACCCGAATCGTGCTGGACTAACGTGTGTTGGAAACGAGGGTACTGTACATTGATGCGAAGGCTGCAGTGCATGTGGATGGTGAACTAAGTGAATTTTTCTCTTTCAAAGTTGGGTTGAAACAGGGATGTGTCATGTCTCCATGGTTGTTCAATCTGTACATGGATGGGGTAATAAAAGAGGTACAAGGTAGGGTAGTGGATGTTGGAGTGACCCTGGTGAGAGAGGATAGTGTTTGGAAACTCCCTGTACTGTTGTTTGCAGATGATACTGTGTTGTTGAGTGAAGACGAAGGGGAGCTGCAAGGCTTGGTGGATGAGTTTGGGCGAGTGTGTAAGAAACGGAATCTAAAGGTGAATGTAGGGACGAGTAAAGTGATGGTCTTTGAGAGAGGTGAAATCAGTGAATGTACAGCGAGGTTGGATGGTGAGGAATTGGAAAATGTGAGTACGTTTAAGTACTTGGGTAGTGTGATAAGGATGGAGGTTTGGAGGGTGAAGTGCTTGAAAGGGTACAGCAGGGAAGAAATGTTGCTGGTTCTTTGAAAGCAGTGATAAGAAATAGGGAAGTGAGCATGGAAGTGAAAAAGTTACTACATGACAGTATTGTGATACCAACTCTAACGTACGGAAGTGAAGCTTGGACGTTGTTGGAAGGACACAAGTCAAGAGTGAGAGCAGTGGAAATGAGTTATTTAAGAGGAGCCTGTGGAGTCACATGGAGAGACAGGCTGACGAATGAGGATATAAAGGAGCATTGTGGTGTGGATGTGGATATGATAGGAAGCGTTATGAGGAACACACTGAGGTGGTTTGCCCATGTGGAGAGGATGGACCACCTTTGGCTCTCCTCTCCTTTCACTGATGCACCTGGTGAACAAGCCTACATCTTTTCTATCCTTAATGACCTAGAGCAGCTTGTACAGCACCCTACCCGTATCCCTGACCGCATTGGAGAGAGCTCCAACATACTTGATCTCTTCCTCACAACTAATCCTTCTGCTTACTCTGTAAATCTTTTCTCTCCGTTGGGTTCCTCCGATCACAACTTTATCACCTTAACCTGTCTTATCACTCCGGTACGGCCTGTGGTCCCTCCAGGGAAACGTCATCTGTGGCATTTTGGAGCCGCGGACTGGGAGGCCCTCAGGCAGTGCTTCTTTGGTTTTCCCTGGAATGATTATTGCTTCCATGGCCATGAGCCATCTGAGTGTGCCTTGCGCATTATGGAGGTTATTCTCTTGGGCATGGAAGCATACGTTCCTTTCTCATATCCTTTGACTAACGCAAGAAAGCCTTGGTTTAATCACGCTTGTTCTAATGCTGTCCGCAACAAGGAGAGGGCCTACAAAAGGTACCGGAACCAACCCACCCCTGAATCACATCATCTTTACGTTTCTGCCCGGATTCGTGCTAAGTCTGTTCTTCGCTCTGCTAAAAATAATTTCATCCATACTAAATGCTCTCAACCTCTCCAACTCGAATTCTTCCCGCTCCTTCTGGCACCTTGCCAAAAACCTTTCTAACAACTTTACCTCATCATCCTTCCCTCCTCTTTTCTACTCTGATGGTTTTGTAGCTATTTCTTCTACTGATAAAGCAGATTGCTTCGCTCAGACTTTCTCCTCCAATTCCACCTTAGACGATTCCAGTGCTGTTCCTCCATCACTTCCCCCCTCTGACTTCCTCATGGCTGACATTAAAATTTCTTCAGCTGATGTATTTTCTGCCATCACTGGCCTCAGTACTAACAAGGCATATGGGCCTGATGGGATCCCTCCTGTTATTCTCAAGAACTGTGCTTCTGTGCTTACACCCTGCCTAGGCAAACTCTTTCGCCTTTGTCTGTCAACTTGTACCTTTCCTTCTTGCTGGAAGTTTGCTCTCATTCAGCCAGTCCCAAAGAAGGGTGACCATTCCCAACCCTCCAACTATCGTCCAATTGCTTTAACGTCTTGTATTTCAAAAGTTTTCGAGTCAATTCTCAATAGAAAAATTTTAAGGCATCTTTCCTATCACAACCTTCTTTCCGATCGTCAGTATGGGTTCCGTCAGGGACGCTCCACTGGCGATCTTCTCACCTACCTTTCAGACTCCTGGTCATCCTCCTTTCGGGACTTTGGCAAAAGCTTTGCCATTGCACTTGACATCTCAAAGGCTTTCGATCGAGTCCGGCATAAATCTTTAATTTCCAAACTGCCCTCCTACGGTTTCTATCCTTCTATCTGTGCCTTCATCGCTAGCTTCCTTTCTGGTCGTTCTATAGCCGCTGTTGTAGACGGCCATCGTTCTTCTCCTAGATCTATCAATTGTGGTGTTCCTCAGGGCTCTGTCCTATCACCAACTCTCTTCCTTTTATTCATCAATGATCTTCTAAGCTGTACATCTAACCCCATCCACTCATACGCTGATGACTCCACCCTTCACCTTTCCATTTGGTTCCCGCAACACCCATCTCAACAGTTACTTCAACAAACAAGGGATGAGGCTATGGCACACCTAATGTCTGACTTGGCTCGTATCTCTGACTGGGGTAAAAATAATCTTGTTGTTTTTAATGCATCTAAGACTCAGTTCTTACACCTATCAACCCGACAAAATCTTCCACAGGTATACCCACTAATGTTTAACAATATTCAGCTTAATCCTGCATCATCCTTGAACATGCTTGGGGTTTCATTTACTCAGGACTTATCTTGGAAAGATCATATTACATCTCTTGTAAAATCTGCTTCCAAGAGATTGGGTGTGCTAAGCCGACTCTGTTCTTTCTTTACCCCTGCACAATTGTTGACTCTATACAGGGGTTTTATCTGCCCCTGTGTGGAGCACAACTCTCATGTGTGGGGAGGCTCCCCACGTACAGCTCTTCTCACTAGGGTGGAGTCAAAGGCTTTTTGTCTCATTAGCTCTCCTCCTCTTACTGACTCCCTTCAACCTCTGTCTCTTCGCCGCAGTGTTGCATCTTTATCTCTTTTCTATCGCTACTTTAATGGTCACTGCTCCTCTGAACTGTCTGCTTGTATTCCTCCACCTCTATGACGGGTGCGTAGCACCTGTCTGGCAGCAAACTCTCATCCCTTTTCTGTCCAACTCTCTAATGCAAGAGTTAACCGTTACTCCCAGGCTTTCATTTATGCAACAGGTCAACTCTGGAACTGTCTCCCTCTGTCTGTATTTCCTGCTGCCTATGATCTGCAGTCTTTCAAACGCAGTGTGTCCAGACATCTCAAAATGATCGGATCTTGAATTTGGCTGTCTATTGTATTTTGTTTTTCTCTTGGAGGGAACTGTTACTGCGGGCTCATGGCCTTTGGTTCCTTCTTCCTTGCATAAAAAAAAAAAAAATGTGAATGAGGTGGAGGGGGGAAGAGGGAGGGGGAGGCCAAGGATGAGATGGAGGGATGGAGTGGAGAGGTATATGAGAGAGGGGGGTGTGAGTTGCGAGCAGGGCAGTGAAATGGCGGGGGACAGGGCGACTTGGAGGCGATTTGTTTGTGGCCATCCCAAATGGGATTGTGGCGTCTGGCAATAGATAGATAGAAATCATATATGATACATCCGCAGTCAGTGCTATTTGGACTCAGATGTCATATATGATACAGCCGCAGTCAATGGGTTAACAGTACTGCCACCTCCCCAGATATCATCACTTTTGTTTTATCCACCTTTACTCTCTAACTCTTGTACTCTATTTCATCTTTCCACTTCTTAAATCTTTCCTCTGCCACCCTTTCATTCTCTGCAATCAACAGTTGGGAAAAAAAAAAATTGCAAGTTCATATTAACAGGCATTGTTAGTTGTGGGAGGAAGGTGCAAGTTAGTAACTCTAGAAGTTTATAATGTTATTATATTAACTTTGTTTATAATTAGGAAATCATAGGTTTTGACTTAATTGATACTGATTTACCCTTATGGGACATTAAAGATGATGTAACCAATGACATAGTAATGAATTTGTCATAGTCATAAACAGCTAATGAGTTTAGATCAAGAGTTCAAATAATATGAATGCTCAGACTTAGCTGTCATGATAGGCAGGTAGAAGAGAACCACAGAAATAAATCTGTAGTAACAAGGTTAAATCTAGTTTTCTGAGCTTCGAAGAGACTGTATTATATTCATAATCTAATAGCAGTTTCTTAAAATTTCATTGTGCATTGTGGAATACAAGGGTTAGAGTAAGTTTGTGTGTGTGTGTGTGTGTGTATTTACCTAGTTGTAATTACCTAGTTGTGATATACAGGAAATGAGCTACACTCGTGGGATCCCATCTCTTTTCTTTTTCTCAGTAAGTCAAATTTTGTTTTGAACTCATTTAAGTTTTTAGACTGGACAGTCTTTGTCCAGGTTGTTCCACAGGTCTGTGCATCTATATGGAGTGTTATATTTCTTGATATCCTTCGGGCAATTTGGCTTTTTCAGTTTCATTCTGTGTCCTCGTGTGCGTCTGTGTGTGTGTCTGTGTGTGTGTGTGTGTGTGTGTGTGTGTGTGTGTGTGTGTGTGTTCTTACTTAATTGTTCTTACCTAATTTTATCTTTACAGGAATGAGTCAAGCTGGTACTGTCACTTGTCTTAACCCTTTAACCGCGGGTATTGTTTTGGTCTGACTGTTCTCTCCCGCGGGGGTTTCAGCCAAATGTAAACAAACCTTTTAACCTTAATAACTCTGCACAGAATAAAGCTAGAGAAAAAAATAAGGTACCATTAGAAAGTACTAACCTTCAGCTTTCCATTGATGTAGGTTTCATGACTTCGTTGACTTTCACAGGACGGGCAGTGCCGTTAGAAGTGAGGGGTGTAAAATCACTATTTTTCGCTCACACATCATTACCTTCGCTCATACACCATTACCAAATGCCAACCTCATTCTGATAATAATACTATAAACATATATGAACACTGCACATACGATAAACACCCACTCTGTGTTCACTGAGGCAGGTAAAAGGCACTGTAATTACCTGCACTTCACTGCCACATCAGCGGTGTTGTAATCACTATTTTTCGCTCACACACCATTACCAAATGCCAACCTCATTCTGATAATAATACTATAAACATATATGAACACTGCACATACGATAAACACCCACTCTGTGTTCACTGAGGCAGGTAAAAGGCACTGTAATTGCCTGCACTTCACTGCCACATCAGCGGTGTTGTAATCACTATTTTTCGCTCACACACCATTACCAAATGCCAATCACATTCTGATAATAATACTATAAACATATATGAACACTGCACATACGATAAACACCCACTCTGTGTTCACTGAGACAGGTAAAAGGCACTGTAATTGCCTGCACTTCACTGCCACATCAACATGTGTTGTCACTCACACAGCTGGACAGATACTGATGCGCGCTTGGTCAGGGGTGGGGTGGGGGGCCCAGGGGGTGGGAGGTGGGGCCCCAGGGGGGGGAAGAGGGAGGTGGGGGTCGGCTGGAGTGAAAGAACTTAATAGCTACTCTCCCTTGAAACAATTGGCGCACTGAAAAAACATGGGGTATTCAAAATATTCACAAACATTCGAGAATGACACCCGCGGTTTGGTCCAGTTTTTGCAACGTCATTCTGGAATGACACCCGCGGTTAAAGGGTTAAACCATATTTATCGTACATATCCTTAAATTTATGAATTGTTTTGACACACACTGTTTCATTCAGTAGTGCATTCCGCTGATCAGTTGCGCTATTTGGGAAACTAAATTTCCTTACATCTTTATTGCTTCTTTTTTTATGCAGTTATTTCAGTGTCATCTTGCTGATTTATCCCCATAGGTTATGTAATCATTTATGTCTACTTTCTCCTTCCCTGATATGCATTTATATAACACAATCATGTCTCCTCTTTTCCTTCTCTCCTGTAGTGTAGGCAGATTCAGTTTTTCTAGTCTTTCTTTGTAGCTTAGATCCCTTAAGCTTGGTACCCATTTTGTAGTGGCCCTTTGAACTTTTTCAATCTTATCTATTTGTTTTTTGAGCTGAGGACTCCAGACTGTTGATGCATAATCCAGGGTTGGTCTGATGAATGATGTTATTATCTTTCTTAGCATGTCTTCAATTATGTATGTGAATGCTATTCTCATATTTGCAAGCAGTGTATACATGTTCCGTACCATTTCACTGATGTGGTCAGGTGGAGATAGTCTGTTATTAATAAACACACCTAGGTCCTTCTTTCTTTCTGATGTGTGTAGGGTTTTATTTCCTAACATAATCCCAATCAGGTCTTTTTCCACTTTACCAAACTTTATTAAATGACATTTGTCCACATTGAATTCTATTTGCCATGTATTGCTCCATTCATGAAGTTTATTTAATTCTTCTTGTAGCTCTTTACAAGAGTCTGCATTAGTAATTGTCCTTTGTATTTTTGCATCATCAGCAAACATATTTAGATAGCTTTCATTTCCAAGTTGCTATCTATATCATTTATATACACTAAAAACATGATTGGTGCCAGTACTGAACCCTGTGGAACTCCGCTAGTCACTTCCCTCCATGATGAGTAATTTCCCCTTAGTACTGTTCTCATTTCTCTTTTTTTGAGAAAATCTTGCATCCAACATTTCAGTTTGCCTCGAATTCCTCCTTGATGGTACAGTTTCCATATAAGTCTTTGTTGTGGTACTCAGTCAAATGCTTTCTTGAAACCTAAATAGATACTGTCCACCCATCCTTCTCCTTTCTGTAATCTTTCTGTTACTCTATCGTAGTAGCTACACAGATTAGTAACACATGAGTTTCCTTTTCTGAAACCAAACTGTCTTAATGTTATCATACTGTGTTCTTCTAGATGATGTACCCAAACTTTTCTTATCAGCTTTTCTAATACCTTGCTTACAACCCTGGTTAGTGATATTGGTCGGTAGTTGAGTGGATTTTGTCTGTTCCATTTCTTGAATAAGGGAACGATGTTCAGTTTCTTCCAAATATCAGGTAGTTTACCTTATCTCAAGGATTTCTTGAAAATTAAAGATAATGGTTTACTTAACTCCTTTTCACATTCATGCAGCACCCAACATGAAATTTCATCAGGACCATTTGCATTTCCTTTGTCTGATTTACTTAACTCCTCCTGTATTTCTTTTTCTGATATTTGTATATCTAGTAATATGTATGGGCATGCATGTTCCTAATCATCCCTCTGAAAATTATTTTCTTCTGTAAAAACTGAATGGAAATTCTTATTTAGTGCTTCAAAAATATGCTGTGTATAGGTGATCCCCTCATTCATAATGGATTGTATTTTATCTTTAACTTTGGTTTTGCTTCTGATGTAACTGTAAAATAGCTTCTGTTGATCACTACTTTTGTTTATGATATCCTCCTCAAACTGTTTTTGGGCTTCCCTCCTTATTCTTGTATATTAGTTTCTTGCCTGTTTGTAGTTGTTATATGCCCTTTCATTATTGTGTCTTCTGTATCTATTGCACAACAAATTTCTTTTTTCTTTTGATTTTTTACATTCTGTATTGAGCCATTTCTTTATTTTCTTTTCTGCATTTTGTGCAGTGGGATATACTTCTGGACTCCTGTTTCATAAAGTTCAAAGAATTTTTTATATCTATCTATCTATCTATTGCCAGACGCCTCAATCCCGTTTGGGGTGGCCACAAACAAATCGCCTCCAAGTCGCCCTGTCCCCCGCCATTTCACTGCCCTGCTCCCAACTCACACCCCCCTCTCTCATATACCTCTCCACCCCATCCCTCCATCTCATCCTCGGCCTCCCCCTCCCTCTTCCCCCCTCCACCTCACTCACATACACTCTCTTCGTCAGTCTTTCACCCTCCATCCTCTCCACATGGCCAAACCACCTCAGTGTGTTCCTCATAACGCTTCCTATCACATCCACATCAACACCACAACGTTCCTTTATATCCTCATTCGTCAGCCTATCTCTCCATGTGACTCCACAGGCTCCTCTTAAATAACTCATTTCCACTGCTCTCACTCTTGACTTGTGTCCTTCCAACAATGTCCAAGCTTCACTTCCGTACGTTAGAGTTAGTATTACAATACTGTCATGTAGTGACTTTTTCACTTCCATGCTCACTTCCCTGTTTCTTATCACCGCTTTCAAAGAACCAGCAACCTTTCTTCCCTGCTGTACCCTTTCAAGCACTTCACCCTCCAAACCTCCATCCTTACTCATCACACTACCCAAGTACTTAAACGTACTCACATTTTCCAATTCCTCACCATCCAACCTCGCTGTACATTCACTGACTTCACCTCTCTCAAAGACCCTCACTTTACTCTTCCCTACATTCACCTTCAAATTCCATTTCTTACACACTCTCCCAAACTCATCCACCAAGCCTTGCAGCTCCCCTTCGTCTTCACTCAACAACACAGTATCATCTGCAAACAACAGTACAGGGAGTTTCCAAACACTACCCTCTCTCACCAGGGCCACTCCAACATCCACTACCCTACCTTGTACCTCTTTTATTACCCCATCCATGTACAGACTGAACAACCATGGAGACATGACACATCCCTGTTTCAACCCAACTTTGAAAGAGAAAAATTCACTTAGTTCACCATCCACACGCACTGCAGCCTTCGCACCATCGTACATACTCTTCACAGCATTCAACAACTTCCCATCTACTCCATATATTCTTAACACTTTCCACAATCCATGTCTATCCACCCTGTCATATGCTTTCTCCAAATCCATGAAAGCCGCACACAACTTCTTTCCCTTCTCTAGAAACTTTTCCACTAAAGATCTAAGAATGAATATCTGATCTACACAACCTCTTCCCTTCCTAAAGCCTCCCTGTTCTTCTCCAACTAATTTCTCTGTTCTTTCTCTAACTCTGTCAATAAGTATCCTACCATACACTTTTCCTATTATACTAAGAAGACAAATGCCCCTATGATTACCACACAATTCTTTTTCCCCTTTTCCTTTGTACAAGGGAATAATTATACCTGACTTCCAATCCTCCAGGACTCTACCTTCCTCCCAGGCTAATCTGCACATCTTCCACATCCATTCTACTACTATCTCTCCCCCATGCTTCAGCATTTCACCACACACTCCATCAATTCCTGGGGCTCTCCCCGATTTTAACTTTCTTCATTGCTTCCACAACTTCTATCCTACTGATTTCTTCCTGTCTTCTCATCTCCCTCCTTCTCCCAGCCATTCCCCAGCCACTTATACTCGCATTACTTCCATCCTCTACGTTCAACAATTCCTTAAAGTGTTCTCTCCATCTGCTCACTTTTTCTCCCTTCTCCACTAGTAATCTACCATTTTTATCTTTCACTCCCCTGCTAACTTCGTTTCCACCCTGTCTTACTCTTTTCACCTCTTTCCAGAACATTTTCTTACAGTCCCTCCACTTTCACTCAATTTCCTTCCAAATTCCTCATCCACTCTCTTCTTACTCTCTCTTACTAATCTTTTCACCTCTCTATTTCTTTCTTCATATAACGCTCTCTTCCGCCTCTCAACTTCTTCCACGCCCCTATTTCTCATCCATTCATTGTATGCTTTCTTCTTTTGTGCCACAGCCTGATTCACCTCTTCAGTCCACCACGCTGTTCCTTGCACCCCCCTCCGTCTTCTCTTCCTTCCACACACCACATCACATGCTGCACATATTTCTTCTGTAAATATGCTACACACACCTTCCACGTCTCGCATCTGCTCCAATTCATATTTGCCCAATCGTTCCTCCAGTTCTCTCTTATACTCTGTCTTTTTCTCATCCTCTTGTAACCTTTCCACTCTCCTTGCAACTACTCCTTCCTCTCGTCTTACCCTTCTTCTGTTTCTCCATTCTGATTGGACCTTGATTCTGGCCACCACCAAGTAGTAGTAGATGACCCAGGACCGGACAAAGGACTTGGTAATGGGTACTTGGAATGTAAGAGGAGCGAATGATGAGGTGAAAGAGAGAGAGATTGTCCAGGTGCTTGAGGGTGCGAAAGTGGATGTATGTGGAATAACTGAAACAAAATGGAGAGGAGAAAGTGTGAGAGAATGGGAGTATGGATGGGATATATGTGCAGGAGTAGGTGAGAATGAGAGGGCGAAGGAAGGAGTACGTATAGTTGTGAGTAAAAGATGGAAGAAGAGGATAAGACAGTGTGGATCAGTTGGGTCAAGGATTGTGTGGGCAAAGTTGAGAGTTGGAATACAAATATGGGCGATTGTGTGTGTGTATGCGCCAACGCAAGATCGTGCTAGAAGAGTGAGAGAAGAGTTCTGGACAAATGTAGAAGTGTGCCTGGAAAAGTTTGGATGGAATGAGAGAGTGTTTTTGATTGGTGATATGAATGGTAAAGTTGGGAATGCGAAGGTGGATGGAATAGTTGGTGAGTGGGGTGTGCCTGCTGAGATAGATGAGAATGGGAGTGCGTTAGTGGATATTTGTGCTGGGAGGGGGTTGGTGGTAGCCAATACCCTCTTCAGGCATAAAATGATCCACAGGTATACATGGCGAGTGATGAGAAGGGTGGGTGGTGAACTGAATGAAAGGAAGGCAGTGATTGATTATGTGTGTGTGGATGAAAGGATGCGAGGATGTGTAATGGATGCAAGAGTTTATAGAGGTTGGGGGAGTGGACTTTTTATATACAGCATTTAAATCTTGTCTTCTAAGCTCCATTTCCCAATGAGTTTCTAAGAGGTACTTCTTTAGGTCATGGTAGTTTCCCTTTTCATAATTTAGGGTCTTTTTGTAAGTTTCATTGCTGTTAACTATGTCATATGCAATTCTGAAATTGCGATTTAGTACTGCATGATGGCTTTTGCTGAATGGAGGGTGATACATTAAATTGTCAATATCGTTTTCTTGCCTAGTGAATATAAGATCTAGCACAAAGGGTACATCAAGTCCTCTTTTTCTGGTGCTTTCCCTTACATGTTCCGTTGGAAAAAACTCTTGCACTAGATCCAGGAGTTTTTGGTCCCAGCAGCTTTCTTGGCTTATTATATCTGGAGTATTCCAATTTATATTTGTATTAAAATCACCAGTTAATATAATTCTCTCCGATTCCTCTTCCATTCTATGTAGTAATGCTCTTAAACTCTGAATTGTACTCTCTGCCAGATCCTCATATTCGCCTCTTTCCCATGTGTTTGATCTGGGTGGTATGTATAAATTTGCTACAATTACTTTCCCATTAGTGGTAGGTGGTGGTGACCATCATCCACTCACTTGATGTAGTGCTGCCTACTTCTTCCTTAGCCTTTATCATTCTTTTTCTGTGCCTGCCCTCCTCTCTCCCTTTTTCTCCCATCTTTCCTGTCACTTCTTATTGCTTTTCTTTCCTTTACAGGTGGCTTTACATTGAGTGACAAGCCAAATGGTTTCCTGGAAGCCAAGAAACCATTTACAACACTGGGTGGTAACCATATAACCAAACCATACGTGCTCCCTACGTGTCAGCAAGTGGGTTGGTGGAGGGTTAGTGCCCTTTCCCGTAAAACAAATAACTCAAAGTCAAAAGGCCACCCCTTATGGGATTTTGGTGTCTGGCAATAGATAGATAGGCAGACTTTCCCATCAGATGTATTGATTTCTCCTGCAATCAGTTGTACTTGCAATGGTGTATCTAGTTCTATTTCCTTGACTTTTAGATTTTTCTTTAATATTATAATTTCTCCTTCTTTTTTTAAGTTCCTATCTCTTCTTCATATATTGTATTCCTCTAAGTTTAGGATGTCAGTTGATATCCTTGTTGTTAATTTTGTTACAGTTAGGCATATTATATGTGGTTCGTTTTCTCTGATATAATCATTCATTTCTAATAATTTAAATATGGTTCCTTCCACATTTGAGTACATCAACTTAATCATCTTATTTACATACTTGTCATGACTTGGTTTTACTACCTTCCTCCCTTTTATTCCTTCCTGTTTATGTACCACATCCGAACCTGGAGTCCGATTACTTTGTAAAAAAATGTATTCTCCTCCTCCTCTGATCTTTCCTCATTCTTTGTTTCTAGTTCCTCGCTCTTCTCTTTTAGTAATTCCGATTCCTCTTGAGTTAGGCATCTTTTTATCCATACATTTTTGAATTCCTCCTTTTCCATGAGTTTCTTTGCATTTTTTAGTATCTCCTCCACAGTGTTTACACTCTGAAAGGTTACATTTAGAGGCCTTGACTTGTTTCATATTTCCCTAACCTTTTGTGTTCCTCTGTGTCTTTATTACAGATTTCCTCTGATACTTCCTTCAATATGCTCATTACATTTGCCATCTCCTTTTTGTCTCTCAAGATCTTGTTTTTCATTTCTTCCTCTTCTATTCCAGTGATTACTATAGATTTGTTTATGTCTGCTGAATCTCTGACCAATTTAGGATTGTTTTCGAGTATTCTTTTCCATTCCTTTTTAATGCTTTTTTCTTCCACAGTTGTTTCTAAGTCTTTCTTTACTTTCACCATTTCAGCATATGTGGTTTCCACATCATTTTTGTAGCTTTGCACCACTTCATTCACCTGCATTATCTTCTCCTCAGTATCACTGCTCTGATCTGTCAGATTGGTTACCTGCCTAATTGTCTCTGTATCATTTTTGAACTCTTCCATAATACTCTCATGATTGACTACTGTGCTTGCCATATCACAAATTTTCCTCCTAAGCGAACCCACTTCTACTGTCAGCTCATCTGTTGTTGTGTCTTTCGTGTTGACTTCCTTTCCTAATTTTTCTATTTCTTCTTTCTGGAAGTGCAACTGGTTCTTAATTTCATCCATTTTATTCTGAAAAGTTTTCTCTAATCTGTTTACTCATTCCACCAGTTTATTGTATGTCTCCATTTCAACCAGTTCTCGGTAGAAATCATCATCCTGCTTTCTACCTTTATCCCTTTTCTTTTCCAAATTTTGCTTTACTAAAGTATGTGGTCATTTTGCAGTACTAAAAGCACATATAGTACTTACATTCCCTGGAGCAGTTGTAGACTTAACAGACGATCATCTGATTGTGCGCATTTTTGCGCTACTTTGTTTTCTTTTCTGTTTGAACAAGTCTTGCTTAAAACTTCTTTTTTTATATTAGAACACCATTTAGTCTAACCTGGTACAGAGCTTGACTCATATAAAGATACTAATTTAGGTAATGCCACTGGCCAAGTTGGCCGGGTATGGAGCGGTGGCGGCATGCGTCTGCTCTCCTCGGTGCCTCGTGTGTGTGTGTGTGTTATTATCTAATTGTCCTTACCTAATTGTTTCTTTACAGGAATTAGTCAAGCTCGTACTCTCTCGTGTGTTAAAGCAGTTTTATCATACATATCTTTAAATTTATGAATAGTTTTGGCACACGCTGTAGGCATAATATGTTATAACACAATACTGTATATAATTACAGTTTGCAGCTATATAGGTCAATCCATCCATCCATCATCCAATCCTACATTGCCCCATGAGGAGTGTAGGAGCCCAGGGCTAGGCAGTTGGTCTCGACATTTAAGATGAGAGTGACCAGCCTCACTCATCCCTGAGTGGCATTACATGAGCAATCAACCCCAACCATCCCTTGGATATAAACCTTCACCAGCTCAGTCTGACTGGAGTGCAATAAATACCCACTAAACCACCAGGCACCAAAATTTGGCTATATGGTTACCACCCAGCGTAGTAAATGGTTTCCTGGTGTACAGGAAACCATTTGGCTTGTCACTCAGTGTAGAGTCACCCACAGGCAGAAGGAAATGGAAAGAATGAAGGAAATAAAGACAGAAGAGGGAGTGTAGGCAGAGGGACAAGGAAAGAAAGAAGACAGAAGAGGATGTAGGTAACAATATGTAAAACAGGTAGTTATGTCTGAGTTCTCAAGGAAGAGATAACTATACATCCCGTAGCCTAGATGAATCAAGAATGTCAAACACCCCTGATCATGTGTGGGAAATATGACCACCACACGCACACACTAACCTACACACACGTACGCCCACACACTTCAGCTGGAAGCTAGAGGGAGATATAAGTCCGATATCACATTGTTATGAGTCCTTATTATAATTACAAATCATAATAGATAGATAGATAAATAGATAGATAGACAGCTCCATGCGAGCCTGGGAAAGGGAAATGATCTTGCAAGTTAACTGAGGAAATGTTGACGACACATAGGAAGTAGCGAAGTCAGGGGATGATGTAGGTAGTGTGTCAGCGAGATAGCAGGTGAACAAAGCCCTAGTGACATACACACATACTCACACACAGGTTTCTGGAACTTTTCAACCACAGTGTAACACATGTGACACGACCCCTGTTTCACCAGAATTTAGGAAAGAGAGCTCAGAAGGAGGCTAGATTTTGAACCGACAGGTAGTGGAGAGAGTGAACAAGAAAGAGGGGCTCAACTTGACTTACTTATTATATTGTCTCTGTAAGACACCCTGCTCAACTTAGATTTCTCTGAAGATAATAAATTAAGATCCACTCACTGTATTCATCTTTAATTCCTACTACAAGAAATTGAGAGTGATAACTAAACAACAAACCTTCTCTACAAGTAACTACAAAGTCTTTTATGACATTATTTCTAAGTCTTTAATGACAACATGTAAGGAAAGTTTGTAGGACAGGAAAGAACAAGAGTTAGAGACGGAGAGAACGACAGGGAGTAAATGAGTGAGAGTAAAGTAGGAGGACTGCAGCTAGCATAAACTGCTAGTAACCATAGGCTACACAGGTCATGCCAAGTTCTTAACTTTTATTCATATAACTGTCCCACAATAAACCCCTTCGACCCAGATCTTCCTATTTCATCATCCCACTTAAAATACAAAGAGTATAACAGAACAGAGAAGGCCTACATCTCCTACAACATCTTACCATTACTCTCTCCTAGGGCCTATCCCATCGACGATTCAACCAGATAACCTTCTCTGTAGAATTACACCCCTCGGCTATGTCTACTTACAACACTGTTTCATTCAATAGTGCATTCCACTGATAAATATGTCTATTTTCTTTTTCCCTGAGATGCATTTAGATAGCATAGTTATGCCCCCTTTCTTTCTTCTCTCCTGTAGTGTTGATAGATTCAGTTTTTTAGTCTTTCTTCATAGCTTAGATCCCTTAAGCTTGGTACCCATCATGTAGCTGCCCTTTATACTTTTTCAGTCATATCTATGTGTTTTTTGAGATGAGGGTTCCAGATTGCTGATGCATACTCCAGCGTTGGTCTGATGAATGATGTTATTATCTTTCTCAGCATGTCCTCATTTATATATGTGAATGCTGTTCCCATATTTGCAACCAGTGTATACATGTTACATGCCCTCTCACTGATGTGGTCAGCCTGAGATAGTCTGGCAGTGATAATCGCTCCTAGGTCATTCTGTCTTTCTGATCTGTGTAGGGTTGAACTTGCTAACTTATAATCCCAATCTGATCTTTTTTCGCTTTTACCAAACTTAATTACGTGACACTTGTCCACATTAAATACCATTTGCCATTTATTGCTCCGTTCATGAAGCTTATTTAATTCTTCTTGTAGCTTGCAGCAAGAATCTGTATTAGTAAGTTTCCTTTGTATTTTTGCATCATCAGCAGACATATTTAGATACCTTCCATTTCTGATGTTACTGTCTGTGTCATTTATATATACTAAAAACATAATTGGTTCCAGCACTGAAACCTGTAGAACTCTGCTAATCACTTCTCTCCATCATAAATAATATCCCCTTACTACTAGTCTCATTTCCTTTTCCTGAGAAAATCCTACATCCAACAGTACACATCGCCTTCAATTCCTCCTTGATGGTACAGTTTCCATAAATGTCATTGATGTGGTACTCTGTCAAGGGCTTTCTTGATATCTCAATAGATACTGTCCACCCATCCTTCTCATTTCTGTAATGTTTCTGGAACTTTATCTATCTATCTATCTATTGCCAGACGCCTCAATCCCGTTTGGGGTGGCCACAAACAAATCGCCTCCAAGTCGCCCTGTCCCCCGCCATTTCACTGCCCTGTTCCCAACTCACACCCCCCTCTCTCATATACCTCTCCACCCCATCCCTCCATCTCATCCTCGGCCTCCCCCTCCCTCTTCCCCCCTCCACCTCACTCACATACACTCTCTTCGTCAGTCTTTCACCCTCCATCCTCTCCACATGGCCAAACCACCTCAGTGTGTTCCTCATAACGCCTCCTATCACATCCACATCCACACCACAACGCTTCTTTATATCCTCATTCGTCAGCCTGTCTCTCCACGTGACTCCACAGGCTCCTCTTAAATAACTCATTTCCACTGCTCTCAACTCCACAGGCTCCTCTTAAATAACTCATTTCCACTGCTCTCAACTCCACAGGCTCCTCTTAAATAACTCATTTCCACTGCTCTCATTGTGTCCTTCCAACAATGTCCAAGCTTCACTTCCGTACGTTAGAGTTGGTATCACAATACTGTCATGTAGTAACTTTTTCACTTCCATGCTCACTTCCCTGTTTCTTATCACTGCTTTCAAAGAACCAGCAACCTTTCTTCCCTGCTGTACCCTTTCAAGCACTTCACCCTCCAAACCTCCATCCTTACTCATCACACTACCCAAGTACTTAAACGTACTCACATTTTCCAATTCCTCACCATCCAACCTCGCTGTACATTCACTGACTTCACCTCTCTCACAGACCATCACTTTACTCTTCCCTACATTCACTTTTAGATTCCGTTTCTTACACACTCTCCCAAACTCATCCACCAAGCCTTGCAGCTCCCCTTCGTCTTCACTCAACAACACAGTATCAACTGCAAACAACAGTACAGGGAGTTTCCAAACACTATCCTCTCTCACCAGGGCCACTCCAACATCCACTACCCTACCTTGTACCTCTTTTATTACCCCATCTGTGTACAGATTGAACAACCATGGAGACATGACACATCCCTGTTTCAAACCAACTTTCAAAGAGAAAAATTCACTTAGTTCACCATCCACACGCACTGCAGCCTTCGCACCATCGTACATACTCTTCACAGCATTCAACAACTTCTCATCTACTCCATATATTCTTAACACTTTCCACAATCCTTGTCTATCCACCCTGTCATATGCTTTCTCCAAATCCATGAAAGCCGCATACAACTTCTTTCCCTTCTCTAGAAACTTTTCCACTAAAGATCTAAGAATGAATATCTGATCTACACAACCTCTTCCCTTGCTAAAGCCTCCCTGTTCTTCTCCAACTAATTTCTCTGTTCTTTCTCTAACTCTGTCAATAAGTATCCTACCATACACTTTTCCTATTATACTAAGAAGACGAATGCCCCTATGATTACCACACACTTCTTTTTCCTTTGTACAAGGGAATAATTATACCTGACTTCCAATCCTCCGGGACTCTACCTTCCTCCCAGGCCAATCTGCACATCTTCCACATCCATTCTACTATCTCTCCCCCATGCTTCAGCATTTCACCACACACTCCATCAATTCCTGGGGCTTTCCCTAATTTAACTTTCTTCATTGCTTCCACAACTTCTATCCTACTGATTTCTTCCTGTCTTCTCACCTCCCTCCTTCTCCCAGCCATTCCCCACCCACTTATACTCGCATTACTTCCATCCTCTACGTTCAACAATTCCTTAAAGTGTTCTCTCCATCTGCTCACTTTTTCTCCCTTCTCCACTAGTAATCTACCATTTTTATCTTTCACTCCCCTGCTAACTTCACTTCCACCCTGTCTTACTCTTTTCACTTCTCTCCAGAACATTTTCTTACAGTCCCTCCACTTTACACTCAAATTCCTTCCAAATTCCTCATCCACTCTCTTTTTACTCTCTCTTACTAATCTTTTCACCTCTCTCTTTCTTTCCACATATAACTCTCTCTTCCGCCTCTCAACTTCTTCCACGCCCCTATTTCTCATCCATTCATTGTATGCTTTCTTCTTTTGTGCCACAGCCTGATTCACCTCTTCAGTCGACCACGCTGTTCCTTGCACCCCCATCCGTCTTCTCTTCCTTCCACACACCACATCACATGCTGCACATATTTCTTCTGTAAATATCTTACACACACCTTCCACGTCTCCCATCTGCTCCAATTCATATTTGCCCAATCGTTCCTCCACTTCTCTCTTATACTCTGCCTTTTTCTCATCCTCTTGTAACCTTTCCACTCTCCTTGCAACTACTCCTTCCTCTCGTCTTTCCCTTCTTCTATTCCTCCATCTTACTTGCATTCTAATTCTGGCCACCACCAAATAGTGGTCAGAAAGTCCACTCCCCCAACCTCTATACACTCTTGCATCTTTTACACATCTTCGCATCCTTTCATCCACACACACATAATCAATCATTGCCTTCCTTTCATTCAGTTCACCACCCACCCTTCTCGTCACTCGCCATGTATACCTGTGGATCATTTTATGCCTGAAGAGGGTATTGGCTGTCACCAACCCCCTCCCAGCAGAAATGTCCACTAACTCACTCCCATTCTCATCTATCTCAGCAGGCACACCCCACTCACCAACTATTCCATCCACCTTCACATTCCCAACTTTACCATTCATATCACCAATCAGAAACACTCTCTCATTCCTTCCAAACTTTTCCATGCACACTTCCACATTTGTCCAGAATTCTTCTCTCACTCTTCTAGCACGATCTTGCGTTGGTGCATACACACACACAGTCGCCCACATTTGTATTCCAACTTTGAACTTTACCCACACAATCCTTGACCCAACTGATCCATACTGTCTTATGCTCCTCTTCCATCTTTTACTCACAACTATACATACTCCTTCCTTTGCCCTCTCATTCTCACCTACTCCTGCACATATGCCCCATCCATACTCCCATTCTCTCACACTTTCTCCTCTCCATTTTGTTTCAGTTATTCCACATACATCCACTTTCGCACCCTCAAGCACCTGGACAATCTCTCTCTCTTTCACCTCATCATTCGCTCCTCTTACATTCCATGTACTCATTACCAAGTCCTTTGTCCGGTCCTGGGTCGTCATCGTTTGGTCAGTCCTTGTCCGAGGCTTCTTGTTTGTTTTTTTAGTTAGTTTTTTTCCGGGGAGGGGCACTAACCCTCCGCCAACCCCTGTAGTCGCAGGGATACTGGGGGAGTATTCTTGAAACCCCCCTACCCCCAGAGGGTAGATTAGAAACACATGATTTTCCCATTGTAAAACCGAACTGCCTATCCGTTATCATGCTGTGTTCTTCTAAATGGTTTACCCAAACTATTCTTAGCATTTCTAGTATCTTACCTACAACACTGGTCAGTGTTGCTGGTCAGTAGTTGATTGGATTCTGTCTATTCCCTTTCTTGATAAGGGAAACAATTTTTGCTTTCTTTCCAAATATCAGTTAGTTTACCTTGACATTACTACTTCTTACCCTGCCCTAGGATGGGAAAGGAGGTCCGGATGATGATGATGACGATTACCTTGACTTTAAGGATTCTTTGAATATTAGAATATATTGGTCTGCTTAACTCCTCTGCACATTCATGTAGCATCCAACCTGAAATTTTGTCAGGACCATTTGATTTTCCTTTGTCTGATTTACTTAACTCTTCCTGTACTTCTTTTTCTAATATTTGTATATCTGGTAATATGTGTGGGCATGCATGTTCCGTCATCAGCATCAGCATCCAAACTTCCTTTCCCACCCTAGGGCAGGGTGAGGAGTATCAATGTCCAGACAGCCCAAATTTGCCCAGTCCAATGGGCCACGCTTCTGTTCACTCATTATTCAAGCTCCCGGAATTCTGGCTCTGTCGGATACGCCAAAAACATTCACCATGTTCTGTAAAAAAACTGACTGGGAATTTTTATTTAGTGCTTCATAAATATCTTTCTCTTGTGTATAGATGATCCCCTCTTCTGTAATGGACTGCATTTTCGCTTTTACTTTGGTTTTGCTTCGGATGCAGCTATAAAATAGCTGAGGTTGATTACTACTTTTATTTATAACATCTTTCTCAGACTGTATTTGGCCTTCCCTCTTCATCTTTGTATAATCATTTCTTGCCTGTTTATAGTTATTATATGCCCTCTCACTATTGTGTCTTCTGTATCTACCAGTATTCCACAACAAGTCTCTTTTTTTCTTTTGATTTTTTGACATTCTGTATTAAAACCATTTATTTATTTTCATTTCTGTTTCTTTGTGCTGAGGGATGTAATTTTGGACTCCTGTTTCATATCGTAGAAATCACAGAATTTTCTGTATATAACATTTAAATCTTGTCCTCTAAGCTCATTTTCCCAATCTGTTTCTAAGAAGTACTTCTTCAGGTTATGGTAGTTGCCCTTTTTATAGTTTAGACTCTTTTTGTCACTCTCATTACTGGTAACTATGTCATATGTAATCTTGAAGATGCAATGTAATTCTGCATGGTCACTTGCCAAATGGAGGGTGATACATTATATTGTCAGTATCATTTTCTTGCTTAGTAAATATAAGATCTACTACTGAATGATCATCAGGTCCTCTTTTTCTGGTGTTTTTCTTTACATGCTATGTTAGGAAAAACTCCTGCACAAGATCCAGGAGCTTTTGATCCCAACAGCTTTCATGGCTTCTTACATCTAGAGTATTCCAATTTATATTTGAATTGAAATCTCCAGTTAATATAATTCTTTTAGATTCCTCTTCCATTCTATGTGGTAATGTTCTTAAACCCTTAATTGTACTTTCTGCCAGGTCTTGATTTTCACCTCTTTCCCATCATTTTTGTTTTGGGTGGCATGTATAAATCTGCCACAATTACTTTCCCCTCTGTTGTGTTAATCTCTAGTGCAATCAGTTCTACGTGTAAGGATATGTCATTCTGTTTCTTTGACTTGTAGATTTTTGTCACCATCATCTTCATTATCATCATCATCACCATCATCCAGACATCCTTTCCCACCTTAGGGCAAGGTAGGGAGTAGCAGTGTCCAGACAGCCCAAATTTGCCCAATCCAATGGGCCACACTTAGATTCACTCACCATTCAAGCCCCTGTAATCCTGGCTTCTTCTGATACACCAAAAACATTCACCACGTTCTGCAGCTTCACATAAACGTATCCGATAGAGTCAATCCAGATGCTGCATATTAAAATGGGGTGCCAAATCCCTGATCCTGCACTTCTCGTCATAGTATTCATCCAGCCAGCTCGATCTCTTGTCAGTCCCCTAGCCTCACCGACTTCCAAACCTCTCTTCCTCACACACTCATCGACCATATCCCTCCACCTTCTCCTTGGCCTACCTCGCCTCCTTCCTTCGAATTCTCTTAGATATACCTTTTTCACCATTCCATTGTTATCCATCCTCTCCACATTACCATGCCATTTCAGTACAGTCTCTATGATTCTTATGTCCACAGACTTCCTCGCTCCCCATCTTTCACGAATCACATTATTTCGTACCCTATCCACCTTCTGTACACCACATACATTCCTCAGCAGTCCCATCTGTACTGCTTTCACTCCTGACTTTTCATTTTCATGTCACACCATAGTCTTGCATCCATATGGTAAAGTTGGCACTAACACTCCTTCATGTAAGCCTCGTGCAGCTGCAACACCCAATCCTCTGTTTCTTATCAAGGCCTTCATTGTACCAGCTACTTTCCCTCCTTGTGTCACTCTTCTTTCCACTTCTTTTGCACTTTTTTTCTTTTTTTCTGTACCCTGGTATTTGAACTTTCTCAGCAATTCCAGTCTCTCTCCATTCACTGTAACATTGCCCTGGGAGTCATTCTCTCTCAGTAACCATCACTTTACTCTTTTCTACATTTACTCTCAAGGCACGATTCTCACAGATATTAGCAGAACTCTACACTAGTCTACCAAGTTCTTGTCCAGTATTAGAAAGTAGAACTGCATCATCAGTATACAACAAATTTGAGATATTCCATCCATCACGATTCATTACCAATGCCATCCCCCTCTCCATGACTCGTGTTTTTACGTCTCTGATCACCTCATCCATATATATATATTGAACAACCATGGGAGCATCACTCTATTTTCACGCATGCCCATACCGATCGTGAACCATTCACTTAGATGCCCATTAACCCTGACACGTGTGTATGAGTGTGCATTTCCCTAGTTGTTTTTTCCAAGTGAAGATTTTTCTTTAAGATTATAATTCCTCCTCATTTTCTTAAATTTATGTCCCTTTTCCATATATTGTATTCCTCTAAGTTTACCGTTTCATTTGATATCTTTGGGGTTAATTTGGTTTCAGTTAGGCAGATAATATATGGTTCCTTTTCTTTGGTATAATGCTTCATCCCTAATAATTTAGACGTCATTCCATCTACATTTGAGTACTTGCCATAGCTTGAGTCTACTACCTTCCTTCTTTTTACTCCCTGTTGGTTACGCACCACATTCTTACCTGAAATCCAGTTACTTTGTAAAAAAATTCACTCATCTCTTCCTTTGTTTTTTTGTCGTTCTTTGTTTTTGCTTCCTCCTTCTTTTCCTTTAGTATTCCCAGTTCCTCCTTAGTTAGGCATTTTTTTTATCCATACGTTATTAAATTCCTCTTTTTCCATGAGTTTGTTTGCATTTTTTAGTACTTCCTTCACAGTGTTCACACCCTGGAAGGTTACTTTCAGGGATCCTTACTTATTTTTCTCATATTTCCCTAGCCTTTTGTGTTCCTCTATGTCTTTATCACAGATTTCCTCTGTTACTTCCTTCAGTATGTTCGTTATATTTGCCATCTCCATTTTGTCTCAAAATTTTTTCTCTTATTTCTTCCTCATCTCTGCCAGTGATTACTGTAGATTTGTTTATATCTGCTGAATTGTTGGCCAGTTTGGGGTTATTTTTAATTATTTCTTTCACTTCCTTTTTAATGTGCTTTTCTCCAACTTTTGTTTCCAAGTCATTCCTTACTTTCACCAGTTCAGCATACGTAATTTCTACATTATGTTAACTTTGCATCACATCATTCACCTGGGTTTTCTTCTCTTCAGTATCATTGCTTTGGTCTGTCAGACTGCTTGCATGCCTGATTGTCTCTGTATCATTTCTGAACTCCTCCATAATACTCTCATGGTTGGTAAGTGTACTTGCCATTTCACTAAATGTCTTTCTAAGTGAACCCACCTCGACTGACAGGTTATCAATTGTTGTGTCTTTTTTGTTTAATTCCTATACTAATTTTTCATTTTCTTCCTTCCACATGCATAAATGCTTCTTAATTTCATTTGTTTCACTTTGAATTTTTTTTTCCAGATTGTTCACTTTCTCTAGTAATTTATTATATGTTTCCATTTCAGTAATTTCTAGGTAGAAATCATCATCCTGTTTTCTAGCCTTATCCCTTTTCTTCACTCCTTCCATATACACTTTACTAATGATGGTGCTCATCTTGTGGTACTGGTATATAGTTGCTCTACTAAAGTAGTTCATCATTTAGTTTCACCTAGTACAGAGGTTGACTCATATAAAGATGCTATTTACGTGTGGCCAAGGGTGGCCAGTGCGGAGCGAGGTGATATGGCTGTTCTGTCCCTGACGTCCCAACTGTGTGTGTGTATTTGTATGTGTGTGTGTGTTTACCTAATTGTGATATACAGGAAGTGAGTTACGCTCAGGGGGTCCCGTCTCTGTTTCTCAGTAAGTCAAATTTAGCTTTAAACTTGTTAAGTTTTTAGACTGGACGATCTCTTTGTCCAGACTATTCCACGGGTCTATACATCAATAAGAAAAACTATATTTCTTGATATCCTTCAAGCAGCTTGGTTTCTTGAGTTTCATGCCATGTCCTCTTGTTACTTTCTTATCCCATACAAACAGATCTTCTTTGTCAATTTTATCTACTCTCACCATGGTCCTGAACACTGCAATCATGTCGCCTCGCTTTCTCCTTTCTTCTAAGGAAGGCAAATCCAGCTTTTCCAACCTCTCTCTATACGACATCTGCCAGACTGGGGACCATTTTGCTTGCTGTTCTTTGTATTCTCTCAATCTTGTTTATATCTTTCTTTTTGTGTGGGGACCACACTACTGCTGCATATTCTAACCTGGGACGAATCATGGCCACAATTAATTTTTTCATCATCTCCTCATCCATATAATGAAAAGCTACTCTTATATTAGTCAGGAGTTTATACGTCTCTCTAAATGCCTTGTGAACCCCTTAACCGTGGGGCGTCACTTTCGTGACGCTTGGGAGCAAGGGATCATACCACGGGGCGTCACTTTTGCGATTCTGTGTTATTTTGAATTTCCCCAGGCTTTCAAGTGGTA
Organism: Coenobita brevimanus; assembly: GCF_032717465.1. Taxonomy (NCBI): domain Eukaryota; kingdom Metazoa; phylum Arthropoda; class Malacostraca; order Decapoda; family Coenobitidae; genus Coenobita; species Coenobita brevimanus. The sequence continues at coordinate 23,091,682 of NC_136991.1, read as the reverse complement.
GCTTCTATCATCTATCAGTGCGTCCGATGTCCAACACTAGTCAGCACTCCTAATCTCATCTGTACTCTCATCCATTGTTGACAATTTAGCCATTTCCCCCCGTTCTTGACTCCCCTCCCTACCTTCCCTCCATTACCCTCTCCTCTCGCCTGCCCGGCCGTGCTACGCTAAGTAAATCTTCAGTGGAATTTTCCACTGGTTTCATCCATTGAAATAAGCTCTATGCCCTATTCTTATACCAAATAATATATACCAAAAAGAAATAAGGTAAGTGAGAGTGCCATACACCTGGAATTGGCTAATTATCACCTGACAACACCTCACGTGCACTCGTTCGCTAATTTTCGCTGTTTATTTCCCCTTGAAATATGCCTTATAATCTATTCTCGTACTAAAAATATATATAAGGAGGGAAGGGAGAAGCCTAAGTGATATTTACATTCACCTAGAACTACCTAATTTATAATGTATTGTCTAGATTTCCTGCCAATCATTTCACTGCTATATATTAGCAGCTGTCAAGAGGCTGACGTTGGCAGTAACGCATTTTCCTAGGTAGGCCACCCCGGCCCACCCCTATCAGTTCACTGTCATCTTCGAAGGTGAAGGTACGTCTGTTTGCTCCTGCTAACTTCCCCCTCCTTTTTAGCCCCATGCAAAGGGCCCTGTGACCTTTACCCCCTACTAAACCTCGTGTGGAAAGAGGTAAAGGGCTGACAATTGAAAGAGAGTGACTACGATCTTTCTATTGAGTAAATCAGTGCAATTGGAATTGTAAATAATGTGTAAACAGCAAGTGAAAGCAATGAATATAAATATAAGTGAACAGTGGAAAATAGTTTTATAAGTTACTTCAAGTGACAGTGCATAACACAGTGTAAATAAAATAGAAATGTAAATAATGTAAATAAAATAGACAACGTAAATAGAAATTTAAATGAGTAGTATTATAAGAATACGAGTATATATACTTGGAGTAATGAAAGTGAAAGCTTCACTCTAGCATGTATGAATACTATGAGTTATGAGAGTGAAGGTGAAAGTGACATTCACTCTCAATGCTAGTATACAGGACGAGAAAGTGAATGCTACGTATTTTACTGAAAAAAATTGAATGCCTACAGTGACAATAAACTACTATTACTGAAGGAAACTTATGGATAAAGACTGTAGATATATATAAGTGTTATATAGTAATAGAAATATAAACTGTGAGTGTTTTTATGAATAATAAATGACAACACCCCTGGAGGTAGGGTTTTTTTCAAGAATGCTCCCCCAATATCCCTGCTTGTCGTAAAAGGTGACTAAAAGGGTTGGCGGAGGGTTAGTGCCCCTCCCCGGAAAACAACTAACTAAAAAAACAAACAATAAGCCTCAGACAAGGACTGACCAAACGATGACGACCAAGGACCAGACAAAGGACATGGTTATCGGAACGTGGAATGTAAGGAGAGCGAATGATGAGGTGAAAGAGAGAGAGATTGTCCAGGTGCTTGAGGGTGCGAAAGTGGATGTATGTGGAATAACTGAAACAAAATGGAGAGGAGAAAGTGTGAGAGAATGGGAGTATGGATGGGGTATATGTGCAGGAGTAGGTGAGAATGAGAGGGCAAAGGAAGGAGTATGTATAGTTGTGAATAAAACATGGAAGAGGAGCATAAGACAGTATGGATCAGTTGGGTCAAGGATTGTGTGGGTAAAGTTGAAAGTTGGAATACAAATGTGGGCGATTGTGTGTGTGTATGCGCCAACGCAAGATCGTGCTAGAAGAGTGAAAGAAGAGTTCTGGACAAATGTAGAAGTGTGCATTGAAAAGTTTGGAAGGAATGAGAGAGTGTTTTTGATTGGTGATATGAATGGTAAAGTTGGGAATGTGAAGGTGGATGGAATACTTGGTGAGTGGGGTGTGCCTGCTGAGATAGATGAGAATGGGAGTGCATTAGTGGACATTTGTGCTGGGAGAAGGTTGGTGATAGCCAATACCCTCTTGAGGCATAAAATGATCCACAGGTATACATGGCGAGCAATGAGAAGGGTGGGTGGTGAACTGAATGAAAGGAAGGCAATGATTGATTATGTGTGTGTGGATGAAAAGATGCGAAGATGTGTAATGGATGCAAGAGTTTATAGAGGTTGGGGGAGTGGACTTTCTGACCACTACTTGGTGGTGGCCAGAATTAGAAGTCAAGTAAGATGGAGGAATAGAAGAAGGGAAAGACGAGAGGAAGGAGTAGTTGCAAGGAGAGTGGAAAGGTTACAAGAGGATGAGAAAAAGGCAGAGTATAAGAGAGAAGTGGAGGAACGATTGGGCAAATATGAATTGGAGCAGATGGGAGACGTGGAAGGTGTGTGTAAGATATTTACAGAAGAAATATGTGTAGCATGTGATGTGGTGTGTGGAAGGAAGAGAAGACGGATGGGGGTGCAAGGAACAGCGTGGTCGACTGAAGAGGTGAAACAGGCTGTGGCACAAAAGAAGAAAGCATATAATGAATGGATGAGAAACGGGCGTGGAAGAAGTTGAGAGGCGGAAGAGAGAGTTATATGTAGAAAGAAAGAGAGGTGAAAAGATTAGTAAGAGAGAGTAAGAAGAGAGTGGATGAGGAATTTGGAAGGAATTTGAGTGTAAAGTGGAGGGACTGTAAGAAAATGTTCTGGAAAGAGGTGAAAAGAGTAAGACAGGGTGGAAGTGAAGTTAGCAGGGGAGTGAAAGATAAAAATGGTAGATTACTAGTGGAGAAGGGAGAAAAAGTGAGCAGATGGAGAGAACACTTTAAGGATTTGTTGAACATAGAGGATGGAAGTAATGTGAGTATAAGTGGCTGGTGAATGGCTGGGAGAAGGAGGGAGGTGAGAAGACAGGAAGAAATCAGTAGGATAGAAGTTGTGGAAGCAATGAAGAAAGTTAAATCAGGGAAAGCCCCAGGAATTGATGGAGTGTGTGGTGAAATGCTGATGCATGGGGGAGAGAGAGTAGTAGAATGGATGTGGAAGATGTGCAGATTGGCCTGGGAGGAAGGTAGAGTCCCGGAGGATTGGAAGTCAGGTATAATTATTCCCTTGTACAAAGGAAAAGAGGAAAAAGAAGTGTGTAGTAATCATAGGGGCATTTGTCTTCTTAGTTTATTCATTCATTCATTGCCATACGCCATGTATCCCAAACGGGGTGGGCAAGGGCTTATAGTTAATTGTTTTACAGGGAGGGGCACTAATCCTCCACCAACCCCACTTGACACGTAGGGAGAGAAAAGTGTATGGTAGGATACTTATTGAAAGAGTTAGAGAAAGAACAGAGAAATTAGTTGGAGAAGAACAGGGATACTTTAGGAAGGGAAGAGGTTGTGTAGATCAGATATTCATTCTTAGATCTTTAGCGGAAAAGTTTCTAGAGAAGGGAAGGAAATTGTATGCGGCTTTCATGGATTTGGAGAAAGCATATGACAGGGTGGATAGACAAGGATTTTGGAAAGTGTTAAGAATATATGGAGTAGATGGGAAGTTGTTGAATGCTGTGAAGAGTATGTTCGATGGTGCGAAGGCTGCAGTGCGTGTGAATGGTGAACTAAGTGAATTATTCTCTTTGAAAGTTGGGTTGAAACAGGGATGTGTCATGTCTTCATGGTTGTTCAATCTGTACATGGATGGGGTGATAAAAGAGGTACAAGGTAGGGTAGTGGATGTTGGAGTGGCCCTGGTGAGAGAGGATAGTGTTTGGAAACTTCCTGTACTGTTGTTTGCAGATGATACTGTGTTGTTGAGTGAAGACGAAGGGGAGCTGCAAGGCTTGGTGGATGAGTTTGGGAGAGTGTGTAAGAAACGGAATCTAAAGGTGAATGTAGGGAAGAGTAAAGTGATGGTCTTTGAGAGAGGTGAAGTCAGTGAATGTACAGCGAGGTTGGATGGTGAGGAATTGGAAAATGTGAGTACGTTTAAGTACTTGGGTAGTGTGATGAGTAAGGATGGAGGTTTGGAGGGTGAAGTGCTTGAAAGGGTACAGCAGGGAAGAAAGGTTGCTGGTTTTTTGAAAGCAGTAATAAGAAACAGGGAAGTGAGCATGGAAGTGAAAAAGTTACTACATGGCAGTATTGTGATGCCAACTCTAACGTACAGAAGTGAAGCTTGGACATTGTTGGAAAGACACAAGTCAAGAGTGAGAGCCGTGGAAATGAGTTATTTAAGAGGAGCCTGTGGAGTCACGTGGAGAGACAGGCTGACGAATGAGGATATAAAGGAGCGTTGTTGTGTTGATGTGGATGTGATAGGAAGCGTTATGAGGAACACACTGAGGTGGTTTGGCAATGTGGAGAGGATGGAGGGTGAAAGACTGACGAAGAGAGTGTATGTGAGTGAGGTGAAGGGGGGAAGAGGGAGGGGGAGGCCGAGGATGAGATGGAGGGATGGGGTGGAGAGGTATATGAGAGAGGGGGGTGTGAGTTGGGAGCAGGGCAGTGAAATGGCGGGGGACAGGGCAACTTGGAGGCGATTTGTTTGTGGCCACCCCAAATTGGATTGAGGCATCTGGCAATAGATAGATAGATAGACCTGCCGCGAACTAGCGCAAGTGGGAAGGTCATACGCCCTCGTAATTTTCATTGCTTTCACAGTGTTTTTTTTTTTCGAATATGGATTCAAAACTATATGAGAATCATAGAATGGTGTTTCTAGTGATAATATCGGGCTGTGGTAATCACATTACGGGTTGTCGGGAAGTGTAAAGTGGAGACTTCGTTACCCAACTTCAGAGGTCTCCACAAGTCCTACGGTACTCGACGAAGGCTCAAGAAACAATCCAGGAGAAAGCTGAAGGTATATGCCATACGCATATGTGATTTTAATATTCTAGAACTAATAACTAATTTTTGGCAAATATTTTTAGAGAGTCTGTCGGAGCACGAATATGCCCGCAGGTGCCGCAAGAAGAAGCAAATCAAGCCTACGGTTAAAGGGTTAATGTGTTTTTCAGGTGACAAACTATCCTGGACCAGCACTGCCAAATCTTTCTCATCTCTTGCTGTTGTGATTGGTTCATTATCAATCAAATCAATGATGGCCTCTTGGTACTTTTACCCATTTCCAATATTTTACATTTCTTTGCATTAAATTTCATTTCCCACATCCGGCTCCTATCGTGTATCCTATCCAGATCCTCCTGCAGCATTTTACAATCCTCCTCAACCTCTACCTTCCTCATGATCTTTGCATCATCAGCAAACAGACTTGCATAACTGTTCACTCCATCTACCATATCATTTACATAAATCAGGAACATTGCTGGTGCCAACACCGAGCCCTGTGGGACTCCACTTGTTACTTCCCTCCATCCAGACATCCTATCCTTTATTACTGTCCTCATTTCTGTCTCTCAAAAAGTCTCTCATCCATTCCAGGAGGTTCCCCTTCAGTCCTCCTATATGCTCTAGTTTCCACATTAGTCTTTCATGGGGTACCTTGTCGAAGGCCTTCTCCAAATCTAAATACACACAATCCACCCAACCATCTCTCTCCTGTAGCACGTCAATCGCTCTTGAGTAAAAACTCAACAAGTTCGACACACATGACCTTCCACTTCTAAATCCAAACTGACTATCAGCCAAAATATTAATCTCTTCCAGATATTTTATCCATCTATCTTTCAGAATTCTTTTGCACAATTTTGCGACCATGCTCGTTAGGGACACTGGTCTATAATTCAGGGGTTCTTCCCTGTGTCCTCCCTTATAAGTTGGAACCACATTTGCCCTCTTCCATTCTTGAGGCACTTTCCCCTCTTCCAGAGAACACACAATTAAAATGGAATCTTATCCGCCAGTTGTTTTCTGCATTCCTTCAGTACCCAGTTAGAGATTCCATCTGGTCCTGGGGCTTTCCTTACATCTTGATTTTCCAGTAATTTATACACTTCCTGTACTTCCACTTTTATATCTTTTATCACTACATTTCTAGTCACTCCCTTCCCTTCCACAAACTCCTTTTCATTTGTGAAAACTGATTGGAAACATTTGTTCATTATTTCTGCTTGCATTGCCGCGTCTGTATAGACCTCTCCTTCTACTTTCAGTTTGGTGATTCCTTCCATTTGTTTCAGTTTGCCATTGACAAATCTATAAAACAGTTTAGGTTCATCCTTACATTTGTCTATTATACCTTTTTCAAAATTCCTTTCTTCCTCTCTACGTATTCTTGTGTAATCATTTCTAGTTCTTTTATGTTCTTCCATTGATCTCTTGTTACCTCTCTTTCTCCAATTGTCCACGTCTTATCTCTCTCTTTTTTTGCTATCATACACCTTCTATTAAACCACTCCTTTTTTCTGTTTTCTTTCCCCCTTACTCTTTGCACAAATTTTTCCACTCCCAAATTATAGAAGCCTAGAAAAATATCCCACTTCCTCTGTATCTCTCTTGTTTCCCTTAATTTTCTCCAATCTGCATTTTCGAATAATTTTCTCAATCCTGTAAAGTTTGCTTTCCCAAAGTTCCTGCCTATAAAGCTCGTCTCTTGGCTCCACGTTCCCTGTTATCATCTGTGTCCTTTTTCCAATAGGACACAGATATTCCAAAGATTCTGTTACATCGTGTTCTTTGGTAAACAGCAAGTCTAGTCTTGCTGGTGTGTCCTCACCTTGAAACCGTTTCTCTTCTTTGACCCATTGCGTCATCACATTGTTCATTGTAATACTTAATAATGTAGTGCCCCATGAATCTTTGCTGCCTCCTGAGTCCCATATCTCCCAGTTCATCTCCTTACAATTGAAGTCACCCATTAATATTATATTGTTACTTTTCTCAATCATTTTCTGTAAATAGCTAGCCATATCTGACAACATTTCCTGGTATTCATCATCACTTCATGTTCTTGTCTTAGAGGGAACATACACTACTGCCGTATCTCTCTTGGTATTCTCTCCTGTTTCTAATTTCATATTTATCACTTCAGCCCTGCCTTCTCCCATTTCCACGGTATCTACACTTATGTTGTTCTTCACTGCTATCATCACTCCTCCTTCCATTTTCTTTTCTGTCTCTTCTCCACAGTTTGTATTTACCATCTCCTATATGAACATCAATATCTTCTCTTAATTTGGTCTCTACAAAGCACAGAACATCAGGTTCATGTACCTAGTTGTTATTTACAGGAAAAGACCTATGCTGGTACTGTCCCGTCTCCTTAACTAATAATGTCGAGCATAGTTTTTAAATTGTGAATTTCCTTGGCATGTATCACCTCTTTATCTTGGTCAGTTGTTCTTAACCTTTTTTAAGTCATGGACCCCTTTGAGAATCTGGGAATAGCAATGAACCCCTTCCCTACCAAAATCCTCATAAGCACATAAACAGAGTATGACATACACAGAGTTTAAAACAGTCTATACTTATTATTATGTTTCTCACTCTTTCTCATGCAGAAACTAATGACCATTCGAAAAAATGAAGTACAGTACATCCAACGTGTGCAAATTAAACTATCTGTCTATCTATTGCCAGACGCCATAATCCCGTAAGGGGTGGCCATTTGACTCTGAGTTATTTGTTTTATGGGGAGGGGCACTATCCCTCCACCAACCCATTTGTTGACACGTAGGGAGCACGTATGGTTTGGTTATATGGTTATCACCCAGCGTGTAAATGGTTTCTTGGCTTACAGGAAACCATTTGGCTTGTCACTCAATGTAAAGCCACCTGTAACGGAAAGAAAGCAATTAGAAGTGATAGGAAAGATGGGAGAAATAGGAAGAGAGGAGAGCAGGCACAGAAAAAGAATAAAAATGGCTAAGGAAGAAGTAGGCAGCACTACATCAAGTGAGTAGATGATGGTCGCCACCACCTACCACTTAACAAAACTTTAATTCTGCTCAAAAGTTCATTTCAATGAGAGGGTTGTTATTTGGCTGGAATAAGAAGATGAAATTGTGGAGTGGTCTTTGACAAGGCAACATGCATGTCATTGTTGACATCCAGTTGATTATGACTTTTTGTTTTGATAGAAACTAGCGCTGAAAACCCTGACTCACAAAGGTATTTAGTAGCAAACAGAATCAGAGGACCCATAGCTCGTTTTGCTAGATGAGGGTAGGTTTGTGTCAACGAACACCAGAATTCTTGAAGACTCTTTGATTTTTTTTTTTCTTTCTTTCTTTTTTTTTGGGGGGGAGGGGAGGGAGCAGCTGATTATGCCAAATGGCATCATGCAATGTCGCTAAATTGTTCTCAAATATTCAGACCTTCACGGACCCCCTGAAGCCCATTCATGGACCCCCAAGGGGTCCATGGACCCCAGGTTAAGAACCCCTGATCTAGGCTATTCCATGCTTCAATAGTTTTGTAAGGGAAGCTGTATTTCTTCATGTTTCATTCATGTGGTCCTTTTTAACTTTTTTCTGTGTGTGTGTGTGTGTGTGTGTGTGTGTGTGTGTGTGTGTGTGTGTGTGTATTTACCTACTTGTATTTACTTAGTTGTGATATAGGCGAAATGAGCTGTGCTCGTTGGGTCCCGTCTCTATTTCTCAATAAGTCAAATTTTGCTTTGAACTCGTTTAAGTTTTTAGGCTGGATGATCTCTTTGTCCAGGCTATTCCACAGTTCTGTGCATCTATATGGAAAACTATATTTCTTGATATCCTTCAAGCAGCTTGGCTTTTTCAGTTTCATTCTGTGTCCTCTTGTTGCTTTCCTATCCCGTACAAACAGATCTTTTCTGTCAGCTTTATCTACTCCCATCATGGTCCTGAACACTGCAATCATGTCACCCCTCTGTCTACTTTCCTCAAATAAGGCAGATCCAGCTTTTCCAGCCTCTCTTTGTACAAACAGATCTGCAAGGCTAGGGACCATGTTGGTTGCTGTTCTTTGTATTCTCTCAGTCATGTTTATATCTTTCTTTTTGTGAGAGGACCACACTACCGCTGCATATTCCAACCTGGGGCAGATCATGGCCACTATCAATTTTTTCATCATCTCTTCATCCATGTAATGAAATGCTAGTCTTATGTTAGTCAAGAGTTTATATATCTCTCTAACTGTCTTGTTAATGTGTTTTTCAGGTGACAAACTGTTCTGGACCAGCACTCCCAAATCTTTCTCTTCTCTCACTTTTGTGATTGGTTCATTACCCATTAAATAATTCAGTGATGGCCTCTCAGTCCTTTTACCCATTTCCAATATTTTGAATATTTTTGCGTTCAGTTTCGTTTCCCACATCCGGCTCCAATCACGAATTCTATCCAGGTCCTCTTGCAGCATTTTAAGTCTTCTTCAGCTTCTACTTTCTTCAAGATCTTTGCATCATCACCAAACGGACTTGCATAACTGTTCATTTTGTCTACCATATCTTTTACGTAAATCAGGAACATTATTGGTTCTAACACTGAGCCGTGTGGGACTCCACTTGTTACTTCCCTCCATCCAGACATCCTGTCCTTTATTACTCTCCTCATTTGTCTGTCTCTTAAAAAGTCTCTCATCCACTTCAGGAGGTTTCCCTTCAGTTCTCCTATGTGCTGCAATTTCCACATTAGTCGCTTGTGGGGTACCTTGTTGAAGGCTTTCTCCGTTAATCACTCTTGAGTAAAAGCTCAACAAGTTGGAAACACATGACCTTCCACTTCTGAATCCAAACTGACTTTCAGTCAAAATGTTCATGTCCTCCACATATTTTATCCATCTGTATTTCAGGATTCTCTCACACAATTTTGCAACCATGCTGGTCAAGGACAGTGTTCAATAATTCAAGAGTTCTTCCTTGTTTCCTCCCTTATATATTCGTACCACATTGACCCTCTTCCAATCCCGAGGCACCTTCCACTCTTTTAGAGATCACACGAATTAAACCGTGAATCTTATCTGCCAGTTGTTCTCTGCAATCCTTCAGTACCCAATTAGAGATTCCGTCCAGTCCTGGGGTCTTCCTTACATCTTGATTTTCCAGTAGTTTATGCACTTCCTGCACATCCACTTTTATGTCTTTTATCACTACACTTCTAGTCACTCCCTCCCCCTCCACAAAATCCCTTTCTTTAGTGAAAACCAATTGGAAACATTTATTCATTATTTCAGCTTGCATTGCCACATCTTTATAGACCCCTACTTCTACTTTTAGTTTAGTGATGCCTTCATTTTGTTTTAATTTGCCGTTGACAAATCTATAAAACAATTTGGGTTTTTCCTTACATGTCAATTTTACCTTTTTCAAAGTTCCTTTCTTCCTCTCTACATATCCTTGTCTATTCATTTCTGGTTATTCTATATTCCTTCTATGTTCTACAATTGCCTCTCTTTCTCCAATTGTTCCATGCCGTATCCCTCCCTTTTTTTTTGCTATCATACACCTTCTGTTAAATCAATCCTTTTTCCTGTTTTCTTTCCCACTTACTTTTGGAACATTTTTTTCTACTCCCGAATTATAGAGGTCTAGAAAGATATCCCACGTCTTCTGTATCTCCCTTGTTTCTCTAAATATTCTCCAATCCGCATTTTCGAAAAATTTCCTTAATTCTTTAAAGTTTCCTTTCCCAATGTTGTATCTTCCTTGCCTATAAAGCCCATCTCTTGGCACCACGTTCCCAATTATCATCTGGAACTCAGTGACCACATGATCACTTTTTCCTATATATTTCAAGGTTTCAATTACGTCAGGTTCTTTGGTTAGCAGTAAATCTAGACTTGCTGGTGTGTCATCACCTGTGAATCTTGTCTCTTCTTTGACTCACTGAGTCATTACATTTTCATTGCTATATTTAATGATACAGTGCCCCACTAATTTTCACTTCCTCCTGAGTCCCATTCTTCCCAGTGCACTTCTTTAAATTAAAATCATCCATCAGAATTATATTGTTCCTTTTCTCAATCACTTTCTGTAGATAACTAACCATGTCTGACAACATCTATAGGAATTTATTGTCATTCCATGCCCTTGTCTTAAGGGGAAGATATACTGCTGGCATGTCTCTCTTGCCATTCTCTCCAGTTTCTAATTTCATATTTATTATTTCAGCCCTACCCTCTCCCATTTCCACAGTATCCACATTTATGTTGTTCTTCACTGCTATCATCACTCCTCCTCCTGTTTTTTCTTTTCTGTCTCTTCTCCACAGTTTGTATTTACCATCTCCCATATGGATATCAGTATCCTTTCTTACCTTGGTCTCAACAAAGCACATAATATCAGGTTCATGTACCCTCAAGAAATCATTTATTTCTAACCTTGCTGATATTAAACATTAACATTAGTATATACCACTTTCAAACTTTTTATATTGTTTTTTATTCCCTCTTCTCTTCCTTTCTCCGTCAGTACCACTTCTCAATTTCTGGTCCATAACACTCCAATAGAACACTGTCTTCTCTTCCTCTGTTCTCTGTTTGTTTTTTGCCCCTGCTTCCTTTCCTAACTCCTTTATTTTAGCTCTTTCTTCCCCATTGACATCTCTCCTTATCCAGACATTCTTGAACCTCTGTTTGATAGTTTCCATGTTCTATTGATGTTTTCATTTGCCTTTATCTAAGACTTAAACTTTACTTTAAGTGGCCTCGCCCCTCCTTCTTCGCACTTTCCTAACCTAAACACTTCAATCTCTTCTTGAGCTTTATTGTTACCCTACATAACTACAGATACTATCTGTTTAACCTTACTCAGTACTTCTCTTTCCCTTTCTGATCGTACTGTCATACGTTTTTCTTTTACTCCTGAAATTACCATGCATTTTTTCTTATATACTGCATCCCTGACTAAAGATTCACTACTTCTTAGTATCCTAACCACTTCCTTCTCCACCTTTTCCATGCCTTGTTATTCTGTAATCTCTTTCAAACTAATACCGTATTTCCTTCCTCTTGAATTTTCTTCCACCCCTTGTGTTGTCCCTTGATTTCCTTAATGTGCTTATCGTGCATCCTTGATTTTGATTCATACTCATCTAGTTTACTTTTCATCCTGTCCCTTTTCTCTTCATCCTCTTATTTTCCCTCGGGCCGTTTTATTTCTTTTGAGGCAGATTTATTAAATTTAATTGTGTAACTTCTTTTTCTTGTTCAACAGTGCATGTGCCTACTTTTTCCAACTTACTCTGTAGTACTTTGATCTCTTTCTCCTGTTCTAAGGTCCATTCCTGTAACTCTCTAATTGTTGACCATACCTTTTTTAGCTCCTGGACATTCCTTTTTGCCATTGTCTCCATTCCTGCTACTCTTGTTTGGTTCAGTTTAGTACTTCTTTTACCCAAGTCTTCATTGGAGAAGCCCGCAAATTCCCCGCCACCACATGTAAAAAATTAACTATTTTTCTCTGCGATGATGCAGAAGGTTGGGTTGAAACAGGGATGTGTCATGTCTCCATGGTTGTTCAATCTGTACATGGATGGGGTGATAAAAGAGGTACAAGGTAGGGTAGTGGATGTTGGAGTGGCCCTGGTGAGAGAGGATAGTGTTTGGAAACTCCCTGTACTGTTGTTTGCAGATGATACTGTGTTGTTGAGTGAAGACGAAGGGGAGCTGCAAGGCTTGGTGGATGAGTTTGAGGGAGTGTGTAAGAAACGGAATCTAAAGGTGAATGTAGGGAAGAGTAAAGTGATGGTCTTTGAGAGAGGTGAAGTCAGTGAATGTACAGTGAGGTTGGATGGTGAGGAATTGGAAAATGTGAGTATGTTTAAGTACTGGGGTAGTGTGATGAGTAAGGATGGAAGTTTGGAGGATGAAGTGCTTGAAAGGGTACAGCAGGGAAGAAAGGTTGCTGGTTCTTTGAAAGCAGTGATAAGAAACAGGGAAGTGAGCATGGAAGTGAAAAAGTTACTACATGACAGTATTGTGATACCAACTCTAACATATGGAAGTGAAGCTTGGACGTTGTTGGAAGGACACAAGTCAAGAGTGAGAGCAGTGGAAATGAGTTATTTAAGAGGAGCCTGTGGAGTCACATGGAGAGACAGGCTGACGAATGAGGATATAAAGGAACGTTGTTGTGTTGATGTGGATGATGATAGAAAGCGTTATGAGGAACACACTGAAGTGGTTTGGCCATGTGGAGAGGATGGAGGGTGAAAGACTGACGAAGAGAGTGCATGTGAGTGAGGTGGAGGGGGAAGAGGGAGGGGGAGGCCGAGGATGAGATGGAGGGATGGGGTGGAGAGGTATATGAGAGAGGGGGGTGTGAGTTGGGAGCAGGGCAGTGAAATGGCGGGGGACAGGGCGACTTGGAGGCGATTTGTTTGTGGCCACCCCAAACGGGATTGAGGCGTCTGGCAATAGATAGATAGATGATGCAACCATATGGAAACTTTGCACTTCCATTGTGTCTTTTACTCTTTTTTTGACCGAAACCTGCATTTTTTTACTAATATCCAACAGGACCACCATTCAGGCAGTCATTCACATAATCACAATAGGCTGGTCTTTTTGACACTGATTGGCGATTATTTCCCCATGATCCACAAGGAGCTCCATCTCTGTTGGCGATCTGTGTGTATGTGTGTGTGTGTGTGTATTTACCTAATTGTGATATATAGGAAATAAGCTATGCTCTTGGGGTCCCGACTTTGTTTCTCAGTAAGTCAGATTTAGCTTTAAACTCATTTAAGTTTTTAGACTGGACTATCTCTTTGTCCAGACTATTCCACAGGTCTATACATCTATAAGGAAAACTATATTTCTTGATATCCTTTAAGCAGCTTGGTTTCTTGAGTTTCATTCCGTGTCCTCTTGTTACTCTCTTATGCCATACAAACAGATCTTCTTTATCAATTTTATGTACTCCCACCATGGTCCTGAACACTGCAATCATGTCTCCTCTCTTTCTCCTTTCCTCTAAGGATGGCAAATCCAGCTTTTTCAACCTCTATGTATGACAGATCTGCCAGACTTGGGACCATTTTGCTTGCTGTTCTTTGTATTCTGTAATGGGTAATTATTGCGCTCCAATCAGATTGAGCCAGTGAAGGTTTATATCCAAGGGGTGGTTGGGGTTGATTGGTCATGTAATGCCACTCAGGGATGAGTGAGGCTGGTCACTTTCATCTTAAATGTCCGGACCAACTGCCTAGCCCCGGGCTCTTACGTTCCTCATGGGGCAATGTAGGAGTGAATGATGGATGGATGGATCTTTGTATTCTGTCAATCTTGTTTATATCTTTCTTTTTGTGTGGGGACCACACTACTGCCGCATATTCTAACCTGGAGCGAATCATGGCCACTATCAATTTTTTCATTATCTCCTCATCCATATAATGAAAAGCAGCTCTTATATTAGTCAGGAGTTTATACATCTCTCTAACTGCCTTGTTAATGTGTTTTTCAGGTGACAAACTATCCTGGACCAGCACTCCCAAGTCTTTCTCTTCTCTCACTTTTGTGATTGGTTCATTACCCATCAAATAATTCAATGATGGCCTCTTGGTACTTTTACCCATTTCCAATATTTTACATTTCTTTGCATTAAATTTCATTTCCCACATCCGGCTCCAATCATGTATCCTATCCAGATCCTCCTGCAGCATTTTACAGTCCTCCTCAACCTCTACCTTCTTCATGATCTTTGCATCATCAGCAAACAGACTTGCAAACACCATATCATTTACATAAATCAGGAACATTACAGGCACCAACACTGAGCCCCGTGGGACTCCACTTGTTACTTCCTTCCATCCAGACATCCTATCCTTTATTACTGTCCTCATTTGTCTGTCTCTCAAAATGTCTTTCATCCATTTCAGGAGGTTCCCCTTCAGTCCTTCTATATGCTTTAGTTTCCACATTAGTCCTTTATGGGGTACCTTGTTGAAGGCCTTCTCCAAATTTAAATACACACAATCCACCCAACCATCTCTCTCCTGTAGCACGTCAATCGCCCTCGAGTAAAAACTCAACAAGTTGGACACACATGACCTTCCACTTCTAAATCCAAACTGACTATCAGCCAAAATATTCATCTCTTCCAGATATTTTATCCATCTATCTTTCAGAATTCTTTCGCACAATTTTGCGACCATGCTGGTTAGGGACACTGGTCTATAATTCAGGGGTTCTTCCCTGTTTCCTCCCTTATAAATTGGTACCACATTTGCCCTCTTTCATTCTTGAGGCACTTTCCCCTCTTCCAGAGAACACACAATTAGACTGTGAATCTTATCTGCCAGTTGTTTTCTGCATTCCTTCAGTACCCAATTAGAGATTCCATCTGGTCCTGGGGCTTTCCTTACATCTTGATTTTCCAGTAATTTATACACTTCCTGTACTTCCACTTTTATATCTTTTATCACTACATTTCTAGTCACTCCCTTCCCTTCCACAAATTCACTTTCGTTAATGAAAACTGACTGGAAACGTTTGTTCATTATTTTTGCTTGCATTGCCGCATCTTTATAGACCTCTCCTTCTACTTTCAGTTTGGTGAATCCTTCTTTTTGTTTCAGTTTGCCATTGACAAATCTATAAAACAGTTTGGGTTCATCCTTACATTTGTCTATTATACCTTTTTCAAAATTCCTTTCTTCCTCTCTACGTATTCTTGTGTAATCATTTCTAGTTCTTTTATATTCTTCCTTTGTTCTGTTGTTACCTCTCTTTCTCCAATTGTTCCACACCTTATCTCTCTCTCTTTTTTTGCTATCATACACCTATTAAACCACTCCTTTTTTCTGTTTTCTTTCCCCCTTACTCCTGGCACAAATTTTTCCACTCTCGAATTATAGAAGCCTAGAAAATATCCCACTTCCTCTGTATCTCTCTTGTTTCTCTGAATTTTCTCCAAACTGCATTTTCGAAAAATTTTCTCAATCCTGTAAAGTTTGCTTTCCCAAAGTTGTATCTTCCCTGCCTATAAAGCTCGTCTCTTGGCTCCACGTTCCCTGTTATCAACTGGAACTCAAAGACCACATGATTACTTTTTCCAATAGGACACAGATATTCCAAGGATTCTACTACATCGAATTCTTTGGTAAACAGTAAGTCTAGTCTTGCTGGTATGTCCTCACCTCGGAACCATGTCTCTTCTTTGACCCATTGTTTCATAACATTGTTCATTGTTATATTTAATAATGTAGTGCCCCATGAATCTTTGCTGCCTCCTGAGTCCCATTCCTCCCAGTTCACCTCTTTACAATTGAAGTCACCCATTAAAATTATATTGTTACTTTTCTCAATCATTTTCTGTAAATAGCTGGCCGTGTATGACAACATTTCCTGGTATTCATCATCACCCCATGCTCTTGCCTTAGGGGGAGCATACACTACTGCCATATCTCTCTTGCTATTCTCTCCAGTTTCTAATTTCATATTGATCATTTCGGCCCTGCCTTCTCCCATTTCCACGGTATTTACATTTATGTTGTATTTATGTTGTTCTTCACTGCTGTCATCACCCCTCCTCCCGTTTTTTCTTTTCTGTCCCTTCTCCACAGTTTGTATTTACCATCTCCCACATGAACATCAATATCTTCTCTTAATTTGGTCTCTACAAAGCACATAACATCAGGTTCATGTACCCTTAAAAAATCGTTGTTTACTAGCCTTGCCGATATTAAACCCTGTGTGCATGTTTGTACCAAGCGCCACTCAAGCCAATCATGAGTTTTCATGTTATATCACTATTTTAACTCTTCTTTTATATCCCATTCATGTTGCTTGGTACAATTTCGAACTAGACATAAGGTTGATAGTCCTCCAAAATACAGCACTGAAATCGATTTGTGAGGTGAGGGTGGGAGACAGCCAGCCAGCGCGAGCAAGTTTGTACCATGTGACACTGACGCAGTGAGTCACCGCTAATCCACTTGCTATATGCATTATTAGCTATTGTTAGCATCTAACAATCGTTGTGAATATAATTTTACTTGATGTACCAGACTATTAAGTAAATTTTGTCAATACTCTGACATGTTAAATAAAGTCAATATTGTTTCTCATTAATCCATAAACTCTTGCGGCTACGTGCTATTTTCAGCTTCTCCAGCGCATGCTGTTGGTGGTACTGCAAAGGCCCAGTTTTGCCTCATGCGTAATTCTCGTCGGACAAAAGCTACTCCAAGTGACTTTTCCCTGCTTTTAATCCGTGCACTATATTATGCTATAATTTGATGTCTTTATGTCCATTAACAGCTATTTACTGAATGGTTTTGTGATCATGAACTAGTGAAAATTGTCACACTTGGAAAACAGGTGTTTTCTATTGCACTAATTGGTTTATCTGAAATCTGTTTATACATTCATAATCTGCATCCATTTCTCTTTACTATGGTTTTTTAGTGGAGTCTCTAGCATTATTAATAACAGAGTAATACTTCGTTGAAGTTGTATACGAAAAATTGCCGATTATCGGCATTTCGAAAAAATATAATTTCGTATATTATTTTCAGTGACTAACAACATGGGCATATTCGGCATATTTTACCCTTCATTTTGGTCTTTGAATGAAGTCTCTAGCTTTAAAAACAACAGAGTTATGGTCATTTCAATATTCACGAACTTTAAACGCGATTTCTGGCTTTTTTAAAAAACGTCGCATGGTACAAACTCGCACGCGCGGCCTCATTAGTATATGCCACCTTGCAATTCTTTTTGATGTTTTTTAAATCCTCTTTTCTCCTTCTCTCCGCTGGTACCACTTCCTTAATTTCTGATCCATGACTCTCCAATAAAACACTGTCTTCTCTTCCTCCGTTCTCTGTTCGTTTTTTACCTTTGCTTTCGTTACTAATTCCTTCATTTTAGCTCTTTTTTCCTCATTTGCATCTCTCCTTATCCAAACATTTTTTAACCCTTCCGTGTCTGATAATTTCATTAACTGTTGCTTGGGACTTAAACTTTACCTTCAATGGCCTTGCCCCTCCTTCCTCGTACTTTCCTAACATAAACACCTTCTTAATCTCTTCCTGAACTACGTGATTTTCCTCCATGACTGGTGATATTATTTCTTTAACCTTCCTTAGTTCTTCTCTTTCTCTTTCTGATCTTATTGTCATACGTTTTTCTTTAACTCCTGAAATTATTACACATTTTTTCGTATCTGCTACATCTCAAACTAAAGATTCTCTACTTCTCAGTACCCTAACCACTTCCCTCTCCACTTTTTCCTTGCTTTGTTGTTCTATAATCACTTTCAAATTTACATTTCCTTCTTCCTGAAGTTGCTTCCACTCCTTATGTTGCTCCTTGATTTCTTTAATGTGCTCGTCCTGTATTCTTGATTTGGATTCATACTCATCTAGTTTGTTTTTTCATCCTGTCCCTTTCTTCTTCTAACCTTTGTTTCTCTCTCTTAAGCTGATTTATTTCATTAGAGGCTGATTCATTGCTATTCTTTAATTCAGAAACTTCTCTTTTTTGTTCGTCACTGCGTGTACTAATTTTTTCCAGTTTATTCCTTAAGCTTTTGATCTCGTTTTCCTGCTCTATGGTCCGTTCCTGTAACTCTTTAATTACTGCCCATACCTTTTTTATCTTCTGGACATTCCTCTCCGCTGTTTTCTCTACACCTGCTATTCTTGTTTGGTTCAACTTAATACTTCCATTTCCCACATCCTTTTCACAGAAGCCCTCGAACTCTTTCTCGGCACTTGTAAACATTGCACCGTCCCTTTCTGCCATGAATCAACCATATGGAGACTTTCTATTTTCACTATATCTTGTTCTTTTTGTGAGCAAAACCGCTGTTTTTTTTTACTGCTGTCCGACGGGACCACCACTCATGCACTCATTAACATGATCACAAATAGGCTAGTCTTCTTTTCGTCGATGATTTTGCGTGTGTGTGTGTGTGTGTGTGTGTGTGTGTGTGTGTGAATTTAGCTAATTGTGATATACAGGAAATGAGCTACGTTCGTGGGGTCCCGTCTCTGTTTTTTAATGTCAAATTTGGCTTTATACTGTACTCGTTTAAGTTTTTAGACTGGATGATCTCTTTGTCCAGGCTCTTCCACAGGTCTATACATCTATAAGGAAAACTATATGCAGTAGAACCTCTCTCATTTGGACTATATGAGGGGAAGGGTTGTCCAAATTAGCAGATTATCCGGACCATCAGGGTAATCTCCAGTTCATACCAAAAACTATCTACATATGGTATGTTTGTTAATTATTAACATATGTGGCATATGTCAACCCTGCGTAACTGCAAAAGATGAAAGGATACTAAAATAACCAAACTTATCATGTACGATAGTTTTGTATTGCATAATTAACAGGTAAGGCCATGACAAGAAACTAGCCTACATTTTAAATTGTAGTAAGTGATTAAGGCCCGTGTAGGCAAAAAAATAAATTAATTAATTAACTGTAATATTTGGAATAAAAATAAACCTTATGTAGGCAAAAAATACATTGTCATCTTTGGCATATTGATAACGCCTATATGGGCAAGAAGCTAATGTTTGATGTACAAGTAAAGCACATTTAAGTACAAAAAATAACCTACAGTAATCATTAAACACTGCAGAATATTCTGACCCATTTTTGTGTAAGCAAACTCCTCCTTTTAACACCTTTATTCATTGCAGAAGCTATACTTGCATTAAGGGGCATGGTAAGGAGGATTAACTTTTGAAATACAGCGTAAAAGTATAAATGGTTGGTGAACTAGTTGATGGAACGAATGCTAGTGTGTGTTTAAACAGGCGCCCATGTTGCGACCTAGCGTGATCCGAGACTAAACAAATGACGATTGCTTTCCGTGCCAATACTGAAAATGACTTTAGAATTACTTTCAACATATTTTTGGAGCTTATTATTTTTAAATTTTGTCTGAATTAACCCCCCCCCCCATCCTGACGTTTTCTGGGCAGTGGTACGCCCCAGTCCCGACATTTTTGGACCCGTTTTTTTTTTTTTTTTTTTTTTTTCCCCCTCAAACATCCGCTTTTGGTGAGAAACATCGAAAATTCATAGAGAAATCACTCACCTGAGGTTTAAAATACTCGATCCAGGTAGGAGTACCTCCTTAACTTACAGGGTTTTCTATCAGGCTGGCTGCAAAGAAAACGAGTTCTATGGGAGGATAACTATTCCACACCACTCATAAACGGTATTTATTTATTTATTTGGTACGAATTTATATGTAGTACGAGAGTATATTGGTTTTATAGGCATTATAAGCATTGCTTCACTCACTAACTCATCACCATTCCTGACCTTTTCTTGCCACATTACCTGATCATCATTTCTGACTGTTTCTTCCTCTAATGTTTGTCCTCCACATTGTCATCAATTGGGGAATCACTCTGGCCCTGAATTTCGTACCATGGCATGACATGGCTTTACTGGCCAGGTCACTGATAACAGGTGAATTGCTGAGAAAAGGGCATGCAGGGGGGGGAGGAGGTCAAGCTGGGTAAGGCATTGTCCCTGCCTGGCATCTTGTAGAGGAAGGTGTTCTGTGTATACGTGCCAAAAATCACTCGCGAAAATTGAAAATTGTGCAAATTAGGGACCTTGCAATGTTTGCCGCGTTAATTTACGTCTCCGGGATATGAGTGCACATCATGTGAGGACGTGAATTCACGTCTCCGGGACGGGACGGGTTAACAGAAATCCAGATTAAAGGGGTCCGAACCAAAGAGGTTCTACTGTATCATTATTTCTTTTAAACAGCTTGACTTCTTCAGTTTCATTCCGTGTCCTCTTGTTACTCTCATCCCATAAAAACAGATCTTCTTTGTCAATTTTATCTACTCCCATCATGATCCTGAACACTGTAATCATGTTGCCTCTCTTTCTCCATTCCTCTAAGGATGGCAAATCCAGCTTTTCCAGCCTCTCCCTGTACAACAGATCTGCCAGACTGGGGACCATTTTGGTTGCTGTTCTTTGTATTCTCTCAATTTTGTTTATATCTTTCTTTTTGTGTGGGGACTACACTACTGCTGCATATTCTAACCTGGGGTGGATTATGGCCACTATAAATTTTTTCATCATCTCCTCATCCATATAATGAAAAGCTACTCTTATGTTAGTCAAGAGGTTATATGTCTCTCTAACTGTCTTGTTAATAGGTTTTTCAGGTGACAAACTGTCTTGGACCAGCACTTCCAAATCTTTCTCTTCTCTCGCTTTTGTAATTGGTTCATTGCCCATCAAATAATTCAGTGATAGCCTCTTGGTACTTTTACCCATTTCCAATTTGTGTGTGTGTGTGTGTGTGTGTGTGTGTGTGTGTGTGTGTGTGTGTGTGTGTGTGTATATACCTAATTGTGATATACAGGAAATGAGCTACGCTCGTGGTGTCCCATCTCTGTTTCTCATTAAGTCAAATTTTGCTTTAAACTTGTTTAAGTTTTTAGACTGGACGATCTCTTTGTCCAGGCTATTCCACACGTCTATGCATCTATAAGGAAAACTATATTTCTTGATATCATTCAAGCAGCTTGACTTCAGTTTCATTCCGTGTCCTCTTGTTACTGTCTTATCCCATACAAACAGATCTTCTCTGTCAATTTTATCTACTTCCATCATGGTCCTGAACACTGCAATCATGTTGCCCCTCTCTCCTTTCCTCTAAGGAAGGCAAATCCAGCTTTTCCAGCCTCTCTCTGTTACCAGACTGGGGACCATCATGTTGCTGTTCTTTGTATTCTCTCAATCTTGTTTATATCTTTCTTTTTGTGAGGGGACCACACTGCTGCTGCATATTTCAACCTGGGGCAGATCATTGCCACTGTCAATTTTTTCATCATCTCCTCATCAATGTGATGAAATGCTACTCTTCTGTTAGTCAAGAGTTTATATGTCTCTCTAACTGTCTTGTTAATGTGTTTTTCAGGTGATAAACTATCCCGGACCAGCACTCCCATCTCTTTCTCTTCTCCCACTATTGTGATTGGTTCATTACCCATCAAATAATTCAATGATGGACTCTTGGTACTTTTACCCATTTCTAATGTTTTACATTTCTTTGTATTTACCTATTTGTAGTATACAGGAATTGAGCAATGCTCGTGTTGTCCTGTCTCCATATCCACATTTATCAAGTCTACCTTTACACACATGAATGTTTTTCTCATGTACCACCTCTTTGTCTAAGTCGTTCCAAATATTTAAGAATATACCTAATTGTGATATACACGGAATGTACTATGCTCGTGGGTTTCCGTCGCTGTTTCTCAATAAGTCGAATTTAACTTTAAACTCGTTTAAGTTTCTAGACTGGACGATCTCTTTGTCCAGGCTATTCCATAAGTCTATACTTCTGTAAGGAAAGCTATATTTCTTGATATCCTTCAAGCAGCTTGACTTTTTCAATTTCATTCCATGTCCTCTTGTTGCTCTCTTATCCCATACAAACAGATCTTCTTTGTCAATTTTATCTACTCCCACCATGGTCCTGAACACCGCAATCATGTCTCCCCTCTTTCTCCTTTCCTCTAATGAAGGCAAATCCAGTTTTTCCAGCCTCTCTCTGTATGACAGGTCTGTCAGACTGGGGACCATCTTGGTTGCTGTTCTTTGTATTCTCTCAATCTTGTTTATATCTTTCTTTTTGTGTGGGCACCACACTACCGCTGCATATTCTAACCTGGGACGGATCATGGCCACTATCAATTTTTTCATCATTTCCTCATCCATATAATGAAATGCTACTCTTATGTTAGTCAAGAGCTTATAAGTCTCTCCAACTATCTTGTTAATGTGCTTTTCTGGTGACAAACTATCTTGGACCAGCACTCCCAAATCTTTCTCTTCTCTCCTTTTTGTGATTAATTCATTACCCAAGAAATAATTCAGTGATGGTCTCCTGGTACTTTTACCCATTTCCAATATTTTACATTTCTTTACATTAAATTTCATTTCCCACGTCCGGCTCCAATTGTGTATCCTATCCAAATCCTCCTGCAGTATTTTACAATCCTCCTCAACCTGTATCTTCCTCAAGATCTTTGCATCATCAGCAAACAGACTCGCATAACTGTTCACTCCATCTACCATATCATTTACGTAAATCAGGAACATTACTGGCGCCAACACTGAGCCTTGAGGGACTCCACTTGTTACTTCCCTCCATCCAGACATCTTTTCCTTTATTACTGTCCTCATTTGTCTGTCTCTCAAAAAGTCTCTCATCCATTCCAGAAGTTTCCCCTTTCGTCCTCCTATATATTCTAGTTTCCACATTAGTCTCTTATGAGGTACCTTGTCAAAGGCCTTCTCTGAGTCTAAGTACACACAATCCACCCAACCATCTCTCTCCTGTACCACATCAATCGCTCTTGAGTAAAAGCTCAACAAGTTTGAAACACATGACCTTCCACTTCTGAATCCAAACTGACATTCAGCCAAAATATTCATCTCTTCCAGATATTTTATCCATCTGTCTTTCAGGATTCTCTCACACAATTTTGCGACCATGCTGGTTAGAGACACTGGTCTATAATTCAGGGTTCTTCCCTGTTTCCTCCCTTGTAAATTGGTACCACATTTGCCCTCTTCCATTCTTTTGGCACTTTCCCCTCTTCCAGTGAGCATACAATTAAGCTGTGAATTTTATCCGCCAGTTGTTCTCTGCATTCCTTCAGTACCCAATTAGAAATTCCATCAGGTCCTGGGGCTTTCCTTACATCTTGAGTTTCCAGTAATTTATACACTTCCTGCACCTCCACTTTTATATCTTTCATCACCGGAACATTTCTAATCACTCCCTCCCCTTCCACAAGCTCCTTTTCTTTAGTGAAAACTGACTGGAAACGTTTGTTCATTATTTCTGCTTGCATTGCCACATCCTTAAAGACCTCTCCATCTACTTTCAGCTTGGTGATTCCTTCCTTTTGTTTCAGTTTGCCATTAACAAATCTATAAAACAGTTTGGGTTCATCCTTGCATTTGTCAATTATACCTTTTTTCAAAATTCCTTTCTTCTTCCCTACGTATTCTTGTGTATTCGTTTCTTGTTCTTTTATATTCTTCCTTTGTTCTGTCGTTACCTCTCTTTCTCCAATTGTTCCACGCCTTATCTCTCTCTTTTTTGGCTATCATACACCATCTATTAAACCACTCCTTTTTCCTGTTTTCTTTCCCTCTTACTCTTGGTACAAATTTTTCCACTCCCAAATTATAGAGGTCTAGAAAGATATCCCACTTCCTCTGTATCTCTCTTGTTTCTCTGAATTTTCTCCAATCCGCATTTTCAAAAAAGTTTCTCAATCCTGTAAAATTTGCTTTGTATCTTCCCTGTCTATGAAGCTCGTCTCTTGGCTCGACGTTTCCTATTAACATCTGGAACTCAATGACCATGTGATCACTTTTTCCCAAAGGACAGAGATATTCCAATGATTCTATTACATCGGGTTCTTTGGTGAACAGTAAATCTAACCTTGCTGGTGTGTCCTCACCTCGAAACCGTGTCTCTTCTTTGACCCACTGCGTCATCACATTATTCATTATTATATTTAATAACATAGTGCCCCACGAATCCTCGCCGCCTCCCGAGTACCATTCCTCCCAGTTCACCTCTTTACAATTAAATCACCCACCAAAATTATATTATTGCTTTTCTCAATTATTTTTTGCAAGTAGCTAGCCATATCTGACAACATCTCATGGTATTCGTCATCCTTCCATGCTCTCGTCTTTGGGGGAACATACACTACCGCCATATCTCTCTTAACATTCTCTCCAGTTTCTAATTTCATATATATCACTTCAGCCCTGCCTTCTCCCATTTCCACAGTATCTACATTTATGTTGTTCTTCACTGCTATCATCACTCCTCCTCCCTTTTTTTCTTTTCTGTCTTTTCTCCACAGTTTGTATTTACCATCTCCCAAATGAACATCAATATCTTCTCTTAATTTGGTCTCTACAAAGCACATGACATCAGGTTCATGTTCTCTCAAGAAATCATTAATTTCGATCCTTGTCAATATGAAACCATCAACATTAGTATTTATCACCTTCAAATTATTTTTGACATTATTAATACCCTCTTCTCTCCTTCTCTCTGTCCGTACCACTTCCTCAACTTCTGATCTTTCACAACCATCCCCCCTAGTTTCCTTCACTTCTATTTCCTTAAATACCATTTCCTTACTTTCATATCCAATACTCTCCAAAAAAAAAGTATTACGTTCTTCCTCTGTCCTCTTATCATTTTTTTCCTTTACTTCTTCCTTTAATGATTTTAAAACTTCTCTTTCTTCTTCATTCAGATCTTTTCTTATTATAATATTTTCCATCCCCGCCTCTTTGCTTAATTTCCAGGTCACTTTAAGTATCTCATTTATTACACTTTCTGATGTAAACTTGACTCTCATTGGTCTTGTTTCCCCTTTCTTATAAGGCCCTATCCTCCTTACTTCCTCAATTTCTTTTACCCACTTGTCTTCTTCAGGGTCAATCTTGCCTAATATTCCTCTCACCATGTTCGTGTCTCTCTCGAGTCTTGCGAACCTAACCTTTTCTTCCTCTTCCCTGTTTCCAAATACTACCACACATCTGTTCCTTTCTACAGTTTCTCTCACTATTTTCTCTTTTTTCTTCAGTATTTTCACTACATTTTCTTCCATTTCTTTCTTGTTCATTTCCCTTTCTTCCTGGATGATCTCTCTTAAGCTGACCACTTCTTTCTGTTCTTCTTCTACGTGTGCCCACTTTGCCTTATGTTCTTCTAATACATTACTCACCTTCTCCGTTTTATTAGTACTTTCTTCAAGTTTCCTCCTCAGTTCAACATTTTCCCTCTTCAAATTCCTTATCTCTTCATTGGCTGTTTCGTTGGACTGGATTAGACTCTGTATGGTGGTTTCCGTATTTCCTGACACATCCTTTATCACTAGATTCTCTACTTTTTTTTCGAGTTCACTAATCCTCATAATTAATGTTTTCACCAGGTCCATGACATTAGTATTAGCATCAAATCCTTGAAATTCCATTCCCTCATTGTTTACATTTTCGGCCATGTTTAATGTAAAGTACCTAAACAGCTGTTACCGAATAAGCCACAAACATTCATGTATACTATTGCCAACAAATCTTTACATTTTTGGTAGTCTACTAACTTTCATTATTTTAAATTTAAAGAAAGACCCTAGGAGACAGGACAGACAAAATTCCTGAAACTACTCAAGGTTAGGAGCGATGCCTGGGACGTCCGCTCTCTCCGGCTGTTCGTGTGTTGAATTTCATTTCCCACACGAAAAGTTAGGAGTTACTGTATATATATGTATATAGATAGATAGATAGATAGATAGATATAGATAGATAGATATATATACAGATATATGTGGTAGGTGGTGGTGACCATCATCCACTCACTTGATGTAGTGCTACCTACTTCTTCCTTAGCCTTTATCATTCTTTTTCTGTGCCTGCCTTCCTCTCTTCCTATTTCTCCCATCTCTCCTGTCACTTCTTATTGCTTTTCTTTCCTTTACAGGTGGCTTTACACTGAGTTACAGGCCTAATGGTTTCCTTAAGCCAGGAATCCATTTACAACGCTGGGTGGTAACCATGTAACCAAACCATACGTGCTCCCTACGTGTCAGCAAGTGGGTTGGTGGAGGGTTAGTGCCCCTTCCCATAAACAACTAACTCAAAGTCAAAAGGCCACCCCTTACGGGATTATGACGTCTGGCAATAGATGGATAGATAGACATCCGGCTTCAATCTTGTATCTTATCCAGATCCTCTTACAGTATTTTACAGTCTTCCTCAACTCTACCTTCCTCAAGATTTTTGCATCATCAGGAAACAGACTCGCATAACTGTTCACTTCATGTGCCATATCATTTATGTAAATCAGGAACATTACTGGCGCCAACACCGAGTCCTGTGGGACTCCACTTGTTATTTCCTTCCATCCAGACGTTCTGTCCTTTATTGCTCTCCTTATTTGTCTGTCTCTCAAAATGTCTCGCATCCATTCTAGGAGGTTTCCCTTCAGTCCTCCTATGTGCTTTAGTTTCCACATTAGTCTCTCATGGGGTACCTTGTCGAAGGCCCTCTCCAAATCTATATACACACAATCCACCCAACCGTCTCTCCTGTAGCACGTCAATCACTCTTGAGTAAAAGCTCAACAAGTTGGAAACGCATGACCTTCTACTTCTGGATCCAAACTGACTTTTAGCCAAAATATTAATCTCTTCCAGATATTTTATCCATCTATCTTTCAGGACTCTCTTGCACAGTTTTGCGACCATGCTTGTTAGGGATACTGGTCTATAATTCAGGGGTTCTTCCTTGTTTCCTCCCTTATATATTGGTACCACATTTGCCCTCTTTCATTCTTGAGGCACTTTCCCGTCTTCCAGAGAACATACAATTAAACTGTGAATCTTATCCGCCAGTTGTTTTCTGCATTCCTTCAGTACCCAATTAGAGATTCCATCTGGTCCTGGGGCTTTCCTTACATCTTGATTTTCCAGTATGTTATACACTTCCTGTACTTCCACTTTTATATCTCTTATCACTACATTTCTAGTCACTCCCTCCCCTTCCACAAACTTCCTTTCATTAGTGACAACTGATTGGAAACATTTGTTCATTTTTTCAGCTTGCATTGCCGCATCTTTATAGACCTCTCCTTCTACTCTCAGTTTGGTGATTCTTTCCTTTTATTTCAATTTGCCATTGACAGATCTAAAAAACAGTTTGTGTTCATCCTTACATTTGTCTATTATACCATTTTCAAAGTTCCTCTCTTCCTCTTTATGTATTCTTGTATATTCATTTCTAGTTCTTTTATATTCTTCCCTTGTTCTGTTATTACTCTACATCTCCAGATGTTCCATACCATGTCCCTCTGTTTGTTTGTTATCATACACTTTCTATTAAACCACTCCCTCTTCCTGTTTTCTTTCCCCCTTACTCCTGGCACATATTTTTCCAATTCCGAATTATAGAGGTCTAGAGAGATATCCCACTTCCCCGGTATCTCTCTTGTTTCTCTTAATTTTCTCCAGTCTGCATTTTTGAAAAATTTTCTCAGTCCTTTAAAGTTTGCATTCCGAAAGTTGTATCTTCCCTGCCAATAAATCTCATCTCTTGGCAATATGTTCCCAATTATCGTCTGGAACTCAATGACCACATGATCACTTTTTCTTATAGGACACAGATATTTCAAGGATTCAATTATGTCAGGTTCTTTGGTTAGCAATAAATCTAATCTTGCTGGTGCATCCTCACCTCGGAATCGTGTCTCATCTTTGACCTACTGGGTCGTTACATTATTCATTGTTATATTTAACAGTATAGTGCCCCACGAATCTCCACTTCCTCCTGAGTCCCATCCCTCCCAGTTCACGTCTTTACAATTAATATCACCCATTAAAATTATATTTTTGCTTTTCTCAGTCATGTTTTGTAGGTAACTAGCCATGTCTGACAACGTCTCCTGGTATTCATCGTCATTCCATGGTCTTGTCTTAGGGCGAACAAGCAATACTGCCATATCTCTCTTGCCATTCTCTCCAGTTTCTAGTTTCATATTTATCAGTTAAGCCCTATCCTCTCCTATTTCCACAGTATCTACATTTATGTTATTCTTCACTGCTACCATCGCTCCTCCTCCTGTTTTTTCTTTTTTGTTTCTTCTTCTCAGTTTGCATTTACCATCTCCCATATGGACATCAGTATCCTCTCTTAACCTGGTCTCTACAAAGCATATATTATCTGGTTCGTGTACCCTCAAGAAATCGTCGATTTCTAACCTTACAGATATTAAACCACCAACATCAGTACTGTATATGCCACTTTCAAACTTTTTGTTGTTTTTTGTACCCTCTTCTGTCCTCTCCGTCAGTACTGCTTCCTAAATTTCTGATCCATAACTCTCCAGTAAAACACTTTCTGTGTGTGTGTGTGTGGGTGTGTGTGTGTGCTTGTTCTTACCTAATTGTTCTTACCCAATCGTATCATTACGGGAATGAATCAAGCTTGTACTGTTCCGTGTATTATACCATTTTATCAAATATTTCCTTAAATTTATGAATAGTTTTGGCATACACTATTTCATTCATCAGTTTATTCCACTGATCATTTGCCCTATTTGGGGAACTGAATTTCCTTATGTCTTTATCGCCTCCCTTTTTCATCATCATCATTATCGTCCGGACCTCCTTTTCCACCCTAGGGTAGGGTGAGGAGTAGTAATGTCCAGACAGCCCAAACTTTCACAGCCCAATGGGCCACGTTTTCATTCACTCATCATTGAAGCCTCCGAAATGCCAAAAACATTCGTCACGTCCTGTAGCTTCACGTAAACGTTTCCAATAGAGTCAATCCGGATGCAGCCACAACATTCATCCAGCCAACTCGATCTCTTGTGAGTTCCCTAGCCTCACCGACTTCCAAACCTATCTTCCTCACACACTGATTCACCATATCTCTCCACTTTCTCCATGGCCTGCCTTGCCTCCTCCCGCTTTCAGATTCGCTCAGATATACCTTTTTCACTACACTATTGTTATCCATTCTCTCCACATGACCATACCACCTCATTACACCCTCTTCGATTCTGGTGTCCACAGACTTCCTCACTCCACATCTTTCACGAACCACATTATTTTGTATCCTATCCTCCCTCTGTACTCCACATACATTCCTAAGCAATCCCATCTTTGCTGCTCTTACTCATGACTGTTCATTTTCATGCTACACTGTAGTCTCACATCCATATGTTAAAGTTGGCACTAACACTCCTTCATGTAAGCCTCATGCAGCTGCAACACTAAAGCCTCTGTTTCTTATCAAGGCCTTCATTGCACCAGCTACTTTTCTTCATTGTGTCACTTTACTTTCCACTTCTTTTGCACATTTTCCTATCTTTCCTATGACTGTACCCTGGTATTTGAACTCTCTCACCAATTCCAGTCTCTCTCCATTCACTGTTACATTGCACTGGGAGTCACCTTCTCTCTCAGTAACCATCACTTTACTCTTTTCTACATTTACTCTCAAGTCAAGATGCTCACGGACATCAGCAAAACTCTACAGTAGCCTACCAAGTTCTTGTCCGGTATTTGCAAGCAGTACTGCATCATCGGCATGCAACAAATTTGAGATGTTCCAGCCATCACCATTCATTACCAATGCCATCCCCCTCTCTGTTACTCGTTTTTTTACTTCTCTCATCACCCCATCCATATATATATTGAACTACCACTGGAACACCACACTGTTTTCACACATGCCCACACCGATCGTGAACCATTCACTTAGATACTCATTAACCCTTACACATGCGTCACTACCATCATAAAAACTCTTGACATCACCTAGCAGCTTACCATCTACAGTACACCGTACATACACAAAACTTTCCACAATCCTTCTCTGTCCACTTTGTTGTATGCTTTTTTCAGATCCATGAATGCCTTAAAGACCTTATGGTCCATCTCACAAACCTTTTCTGTAATCTTTCTCACTGCAGATATTTGATCCTTACATCCTTTGCCACTCCTAAAGCCACCCTGCTCATCACTCACTAGGACTATACACCATCCTTACCACACTCAATAAACTAATGCCACGATATTTCTTGTACTCACTTTGCTCACCTTTATTTTTGTACAAGGGTACAATCACAGCTTTTTTCCACTCTGCTGGCACAGTTTCACTCATCCATGCCTTCTTGCATATCTCCAACAAGCCTCCCTTTTTATGTAGTTTTTTGCTGTGTCCTCTTGCTGATGCTTCCTCTTAGGTTATGTATTCATTTATGTCTATTTTCTCTTTCCCTGAGGTGCACTTATATAGCGTAATCATGTCTCCTCTTTGCCTTCTCTCCTGTCGTTTTGTAGATTCAGTTTTTCTAGTCGTTCTTCGTAGCTTAGATCCCTTATGCTTGGTACCCATCTTGTTGCTTCCTTTCGTACACTTTCAGTCTTATCTATGTGTTTTTTTAGATGATGATTCCAGACCACTCCAAGGGTGGTCTGATGAATGATGTTATCTTTCTCAGCAATTTTTCATTTATACATGTGAATGCAAGCAGTGTATACATGTTACGTACCTTCTCATTGATGTGGTCAGCCTGAGATAGTCTGCTATTGATAATCACTCCTAGGTCCTTCTCCCTTTCTGATGTGTATAGGTTTGATCTTCCTGACTTAAAATCCCAGTCTGGTCTTTTTTCATAAAATTTCATGACATTTGTCCACATTAAATTCCATTTGCCATTTATTGCTTCATTCATGAAGCTTATTTTGTTCATCTTGTAGCATTTTGCAAGAATCTGTGTTAGTGATTTTCCTTTGTATTTTTGCATCATCTGCAAACATATGTAGATAGCTTCCATTTCCAGTGTTACTCTCTGTGACTCTGTATCATGTATATATACAATCATCCGTTAACATCCGCATTTTTAACATCTATCTATCGCCAGATGCCTCAATCCCGTTTGGGGTGGCCACAAACAAATCGCCTCCACGTCGCCCTGTCCCCCGCCATTTCACTGCCCTGCTCCCAACTCACACCCCCCTCTCTCATACCTCTCCACCCCATCCCTCCACCTCATCCTCGGCCTCCCCCTCCCTCTTCCCCCCTCCATCTCACTCACATACACTGTCTTTGTCAGTCTCTCACCCTCCATCCTCTCCACATGGCCAAACCACCTCAGTGTGTTCCTCATAACGCTTCCTATCACATCCACATCCACACCACAACGCTCCTTTATATCCTCATTCGTCAGCCTGTCTCTCCATGTGACTCCACAGGCTCCTCTTAAATAACTCATTTCCACTGCTCTCACTCTTGATTTGTGTCCTTCCAACAACGTCCAAGCTTCACTTCCGTACGTTAGAGTTGGTATCACAATACTGTCATGTAGTAACTTTTTCACTTCCATGCTCACTTCCCTGTTTCTTATCACTGCTTTCAAAGAACCAGCAACCTTTCTCCCCTGCTGTTCATAAACGGGTGGATATAACATAAACGATTTTAAATATCCGCAGGTGGATTCAGTACTAGGGCTGGATTCACTAAAGCATTTTATCTTGTTGTACTCTGCTGACACTGTTCACTGCAAATGTAACATTATCCTTGGCACAGTTAATGGCTGTTTGGCTGTTTCCCCCCCCCCCCCCTACTCTGGGCATAGGCTTCACAGCCTGTTCTCAGGGCCCAGTAGTCCTCGTACATACCATACACCTCTCTACATGTCACCACTTTGGCACTAACACCCACCATCCAGATTGAATACATGCTAGGGCTGTCTCATACAGGACTGGCATATTGGTATTAGCGGGGATATTTTTACAACATGTCGGCTGGTCTTCTTGTAGATCAGTAACGTCTGATTATATGCAATTCAAATCCTTAACCTCTCCCGTCCCGGCGACGTGAATTAACGCGGCAACATTGCAAGGTCCCTAATTTGCACAATTTTCAATTTTCGCAAGTGATTTCGCGAGTGATTTTTGGCACGTATACACGGGACACCTTCCTCTATTCCTCTACAAGATGCCAAGCAGGAACAATGCCTTACACCACATAACCTCTCCCCCCCCCCTACACGCCATTGTCTCGACAATTCACCTGTTACCAGTGACCTGGCCAATAAAGACATTCATGGCCAGAGTCATTCCCCAATCGATGACAATGTGGAGGACAAAGTTTAGAGGAAGAAACAGTCAGAAATGATGATCAGGTAATGTGGGAAAAAAAAGGTCATGAATGGTGATGAGTTAGTGAGTGAAACAATGCTTATAATGCCCATATTACTGTTTGAAGACCAATATACTCTTGTACTACATATAAATTCGTACCAAGTAAATAAATAAATACTGTTTATGAGTGGATAAAGTAGTTACCCTCCCATAGAACTCATTTTCTTTTGTGCCAGCCTGTTAGAAAACCCAGTCAGGTAAGGAAGTACTCGCACCTAAATCCGGTATTTTAAACCTCAGGTGAACGATTTCTCTATGAGTCTTCGATGTGTCTCACCAAAAGCGGATGTTTGAGCCAAAAAAAAAAAGGTCCAAAAACGTCTGGATGGGGCGGGTTAAATTTTTCTCTGCCCCAGCGGGGATTTGAACCTGGGTCCGTTAGGACTGCAGGCCGTCCCTCTGCCAATTGAGCCACCTCCTCCTCCATTTTATTTTATGTATTTTTCCAATTGTTTTATTTTGTGTTTGGAGAGAGTACTGTATACAGTACTTACCACACACGTGTAATAAGTACTGATGACAGTGTCCACCAGTACAAATGATGTACTGAGTGGGTAGGTAATATTCCGTATCATTTCGACCATCCAGGAAGTGTTATATGCGACTTGTAGGCCTACTGCATCATTAGACTTGTATATGTTCAGTAATTTATATATATTTCAGATTCAGGTATAGTACTGTATTGATTACAGTATTGTACAGTGTCATACAGTACTGTATACTTCAAACACATTTGTAATACCATAAGTGGTGATGACAGTGTTCACCAATATATATAAGGTATTGAGTGGGTAGGTTTTTCAATTACAGTAATCCCTGTAATACCTGGATGCCCAATTCCCGGACATTTTGGGCCTGGGCCTTGGGAACTCCAAAATGGCCAAAAACATGAAAAAAAAAAAAAAAAAAAAAAAAATCCGACATTTTTTTCAACTGTACTTTGAACTTGGCACGTGGCTCAAAACAGCTGTGTTTCTGCACGTAGTAGACCAGCCTCCTGCATTCTCCCCTCCCCAATTCCTGCATAACTACCATTGTGACTTGACATTCGTCGCAATGGCTGATGCACATGCTCATTTTTGTGAATAAACAGTGCATAAACTGCAATACCGTGCCACTAGACCACATGGGAATTTACAGTTTTGTGCAGTGTTAAGAAATTAGAATTCAGAGTGGAAAGGATTTAAAGCAGAGTGCAGAGTGGTGTGTTGCAACTGGCATGGTGCAAGTAAGAACAGAATGTGCAGTGTTCAACAGTTATAATTCACAATGCAAAAGATTAAGTGCAGCACAACATTGGATTACTGTACATGCTTCAATAGCATTTTCACCACCACCAGAGCCTTAGAGGAGGCGGGTTAATCTTCGTAATGGCCATGGATGTGTTGTAAGTACTCTGCCCTGTACACTGCTAAATATTTTCCAAACTTCTGATTCCTCATTCTCTGGTTCCTTTCCATTGTTATCATGTTTTCTGTCCCTTATTTGTGTGAATAGGGTCTTAAATAAGTGCTGTGCATGTTTGGTAGGGATTTATGTAGGTGGTTTTCTTTAGTTAGGCTGGGTTAGGGTTCATAAGTACCTGTCTAGGAGGCATTTTCCCAATTCCCGGACAAACCCAATTTCCAGACATGCCTTTGGCTCTGTTACATCGGTTATTGGAGGGATTACTCTGTTTGGCAAAAACAGTTTCTCAGCTTCGGCCCAGTCCCATAGATGCCGAATAATAGGACTTTTATTGTATTTTCTTTTGTAAAAACTGATTGGAAGTTTTTATTTAGTGCATCACAAATATCTTTCTCTTGTGTATAGATGATCCCCTTTTCCGTAATGGAGTGTATTTTATCTTTAACTTTGGTTTTTATTCTGGATTTAGCTGTAAAATAGCTTAGGTTGATCACTACTTTTACAGTATTTATAAAGTCTTCCTCAAACTGTCTCTGAACCTCCCTTGTTATCTTTGTATAATCATTTCTTGTTGTTTTATATTTGTTATATTGTGTGTGTGTGTGTGTGTGTGTGTGTGTGTGTGTGTGCGTGCGCGCGCGTGCGCTTGTTTGAATGTGCACTCTTGTGTGCAGTGAGCAGAATGAAGAACACAATCAGTGGTATTGTTGGAGGTGTGTTAGGAGAAGCATAATAGTCTCCCTATCCTATTATTTGTCTTTTTCTATCACATTTCTCGTCTTATTCATATCCTCTGGCTCCATCCAAACAGTTGTAAGATGTATATTTTTTGCAATGCAGTAATTCTCAGTTTCAGCACTCAAAATTAATTGTTAATAATATTGTATGTTCTGATCATGAGAACTGTGTTTTTGACAATTTGCAGTAGAATGAGTATTGGATGAAAAGGAGTAATAAATGTTTCAAGAAGTTGTGTTGAAATTCCTGATGGTCTTGTGACAGTACTGGAATGGCAGTGATGACTGCCATACAGACAATGTATCAAATCCTCAAGGATGATTACACTTTTTTTTTTTTTTTTTTAAAGGCAAAGATGGATTTGACAGGTTGTTTATGATTGGCTGAATGCAACATGTCCAAATAACATCGTTGTATTTGAGTCAGTCAGTAAGTTTCAGTTCCCATTACCAATATATATTTGAAATAGAACAGTGTTAATTAGGCTTGTTTCATTCAGCCAGTCATCACTAACCTGTCAAGTGCATCTTCTCCTCAATAAAAAAAATGCTGAGTATAGTTTTCTTCCATTTTAAGCATATAAAATGCTGCCCAACAACTAGGGTGGTGTCATACCCAAAGTGTACTAGATTTCAGTAACCAAGATTTGGACCATTATGCTGCAGAGAGGGTAAAGAGGGATTGAATTGATGGTAATGTAGAAAAATGTGGTATGCAGGGAATAATTTGCCATCCATCCATCATCCAATCCAATGTCATCCCATGAGGAGCGTAGAAACCCAGGGCTAGGCAAGTTGGTCCTGACATTTAAGATGAGTGTGAACAGCCTTACTCATCCCTGAGTGGCATTGCATGAGTAATAAACCCCAGTCATCCCTTGGATATAAACCACCACAGGCTCAGTCCGATTGAAACACCTTAATTACCCACTAAACCATCAGGTACCATAATTTGGTTATGTGGTTACCACCCAGTATGGTAAAACATTTCCTGGTGTACAGGAAAGCATTTGGCTTGTCATTCAGTGTAGAGTCACTCATAGGCAGAAGAGAAAGGAAAGAATGAAGGAAAATAAGACAGAAGAGGGAGTGTAAAGTCACCCGTGGACAGAAGAAAGAGGAAAAAATGAAGGAAAGAAGGGAGGAAAGGGCAGACACCCAGAGCAGCACTGCATCGAGTGAGTGGATGGTGAGCAACAACAATTAATGGTTGATATGTGTGTGAAAAGTAGAAACAAGTCAGATCCACTGAAAAATTGGTTTTTCAATGCCATATTCAACAGAGCAGATGGACTGCCCAATCTCTTGTGTGATCTAATGTAAAAGAGTAAAGAGTGAGGGTGAAAGAAACTGATTTTAAAATGTCACTTTAACTCTGCCATCAAGTGGCAACATGGCAAAAATTTTACTGTTTTTTATGTCCCCCTCTCCCTCGCAGCGAATACACTGGTACATCTAATTTCTGATATGTTTCAGAACAGTGGTCCCTTAGTTATCATGCATAATTGGTACCGAACATAGTGCTTGATAACAGAATTGCCTGATAATGAATACACAGAACCTATGGGATTTTTACTAAATGGTACTAGGCACCTCAAATGCAAGCCTGAATTTTCCCTTTTACGATGATTTAGACCCATTACATACATACATATTGTTTTGGTAAGTACCAGAAACACACATGAAGGCGGTGGCTCAATCGGTAGAGAGATGGCCTGTGGTCCTACCGGACCCAGGTTCAAATCCCCACTGGGGCAGGGAACAGTTTAAGGATTTGAATTTCATGTAAAGCAGACCTTACCGATCTACCAGAAGACCCACCGACATGTCGTAAAAATACCCCTGCTAATACCAATATGCCAGTCCTGTATGAGACAGCCCTACCATGTATTCAATATGGACGGTGGGTGTTAGCGCCGAAGTGGTGACATGTAGAGGTGTATGATATGTAGGAGGACTACTGGGCCTTGGGAGCTGGCTGTGAAGCCTATGCCCAGAGTCAAGCACATTAAAAAAAAAAAAATAGACATGGTTAGGTTAAAAGAAAGTGGTGACAGGGGCACAACAAGGGAGAATATATAATCTCTTACTGGGTACTTTGTGTCGTGGTAGTATCGTAACCAATGAGGTCTTGCCTAAGTGACGTATTTGCTGCTGCTATAAAGCTCAGATTGGGAAAAGTTGTAAAATACCATCTCAGCACTTTTTTTTGGTTTTCTTTTTTTCCCCCCAAATTAGGGTGACACAAACAGGGGCGGCACTACCCGGGTTTATCCTGGGTAGTATTGTATATACTTTTTGCTGCTGTTGTTGTTCTTTTTGTTTTGTTTCTCTCTCTCTCTCTCTCTCTCCTTTTTTTTTTTTTTTTTTTTTTTCCAACCACGAGCAAACAATACCAGTGCCCTCGCAGCAGTAGGACCGTACCAAAAAGTGCGCAAGCACTGAAGTGTGCCTACTGCAGCGAATGGGTTCATTTGGCATGTGAAAATATGGATGCAAATGACTATCTGTTTGTGAAGAAGAGCCACCAGCTGGGCTTTCTCTGGTTGTGTAGCCAATATGTTGCACCAGTGGATGAGGTCTTGGCTGGTGAAGGAAGTAGTGTCACCAAGAAGGAGTTAGAAGATGATGTTATTGGGCCGATCATTCAGGCTATCAGAGATGTTTCAAACAGACTGGAGGCACTAGAGACCAAGGTCTCATCACCCATGGCTGTCACCTAAGACCAGGCCAAGTCATTTGCGAATGCTGTTCGCAGGTCTCTTGTGGGGGAAGGGAAGGATCTGCCGGGGGGCGTGATTGAGATCAGTGCTTATGGCCAGAAAAAAGCCATTCGTAGTCAACAGGTACTGATTATGAAACCAAACATTGGTGTTGATGCTCTGACAAGTCACATGGGAGCAGAAGACATCAGAGGTGTACTTAATTTGGTACCAGTACTTGCAGAAGCCAAAGTCCTCAAAGTCAAGGATCATCTGGA
This sequence comes from Coenobita brevimanus, assembly GCF_032717465.1. Classification (NCBI taxonomy): domain Eukaryota; kingdom Metazoa; phylum Arthropoda; class Malacostraca; order Decapoda; family Coenobitidae; genus Coenobita; species Coenobita brevimanus. The sequence continues at coordinate 23,053,983 of NC_136991.1, read as the reverse complement.
CAGGAGAGGCACCCAAATTCTTGCTGTATCCTCCACAAACCCACACCATCCACAACACTACATGGCAGCATATCCACACACACCAGGGAACATCAAAACACCCAGCACACGATATCATACACAAATACTGTCATCTCTTCCCCCTCGCGCACCTCAGACCAGCTTCCAGAAGCATATCCATACTCAGATCACTCACCACTCCATTCAGTCACTTAAAGACAACACACAGCTGCATGAATGGCCTCCTGATATCCACCTTTCTGAATCCTATCTCCCTCATGAGGACAGGGTCTGCCTGGCCAGGCTGAGATGTGGGTATCATCCAGCCCTCATGAGTTATCAGAAGAGGCTGGATGACTCTGTTGCTGATACCTGTCCAGGATGCAACACAGCACCCCATACTCTTAAGCACATTATGGAAGACTGCATTGCTCTGTCATCTGCACCAACAACACAACATACACTCCTTGAAAGCTCTGTGAGAAAAACCCGGTCTCAGCCGTTGCGTTCCTTAGGGACTTGGGACTGTTCGGCCAGACTGCCTAGGGAACAACTACTGCTACTACTACTACCCAGTACCGGTTGATAGCCGCCTTAAGACCAAGGCTGGTGGGCTAGCAATGAAGTTTCCTTCAGCCAAGGCCAAAGGCGAAGCAACTGGGTTGCTGAGTGATCATTTTGGCTCTGATGGCACTTTTTGCACATCAGAGCCAAAGAAAATGCTGCCAAAAATGACCGGGATGGGCCTTTCCTCTTCCATGGGCGACTCTGACATCATCCCAAACATTCTGAGAAAAACATTAAAATTAAGGTGCTTGTTGATTGAAGTTGTACCCTCAACCTTCTCTTCACAAGACAAGGAATGACACTAAAACTGTTGTCTTGAAGATGTTGCCAGAGGTGAGATCCTCCATTGTAGAACAGGGCAACTGTATCTATGTTGATCTTACAAGATGCCGCACTTTTGACAGATACTGGGCTACACAATGTCATCACTGTCAGGGCTTTGGTCATACATCTGAGAGGTGTTCTAAAAAAAATGATGAACCTAAATGTGTTTTTTGTAGCGACAGAAATTCTCCCATATATCAACTGCTCTTCCGTAAGACATCAAAAAGCTAATTCAAATTTACAGTCAGTTGCCCATTTTGCATCAAGTAGAGACTGTCCAATTATGATTTCTCATAGGAATAGATTGATTGAAAACACCAATTTTGACCATTCAAAAAGCTGACTACGTCCCTCTTTAGCCAGTTATGGATGGGTCTTTAAATATTCCTTCCTTCCTTAATAAGATAGACTACATTATTGCAACCCCAAATCAGCATGAGCTTGACATTTTGTGCTTGACTGAAACCTGGTTGTATGAGTCTGATATTGATATTTGATATTATTCGTAGTGCTTTGCCTAAGACACATTCTATTATGAGTATTCCCAGGCCTGCTGCTGACTATCTGGGAGGAGGCAAAGCACTCATCTACTCGGCAACACTTGCAAATGTTTCTCTCATAGACTCAGACCTGACCCCATCTTCATTTGAAATTATGGGAGAGGATGTGGTTGAGAAAATTAGGAAAAATACACTGTGGTGGTTTGGACATGTGGAGAGAATGGAGAATGATAGACTAACTAAGAGTGGTATGTAGGTGACATGGAGGGAGGGAGACCAAGGATGAGGTGGAGGGATGGAGTTGAGAGGTATATAAGGGAGAGGGGAGTGAGTTGGGGGAGGGCAGTCAAATGATGGGTGACAGAGTGAGTTGGAGGCACTTTGTCTGCGGCCACCCTTTGTGGGATTAGGGTGTCAGGCAATAGATAGGTAGATAGATTAATAAATTTCCATCAGAATGCCATTAGAATTGCAATTGTCTGTCGACCAGGTCATCCGGGTGCAGATCAAGGCTTTATGGAGGAGTTAGGGCAGTTTCTTGAAGTGTTTTCTCTGAAATCTGGAGGACTTCTTGTTTGTGGTGATTTCAGTTACAGCAACCTCGCCTCGAACACGTGGGTTTCGTTCCTACTGTGCCGCGTTAGGTGCAAAATCGCGTATATTTAAAATACTCCGTATTTTGCTCCCTAGACCCCCAAAATGTGTTGTTTTGCTGTTATCTGTCACTGGTAATCACTAGAAAGCATTTTAAGTGGTTAGAAGGTTTATTTAATGTTATAACTCACAAATACAGTACTGCACAGCAAAACTTCAACATACAAATACGTAAACACAAAGAAACATTCTGACGCCGATCATGGGTAATCATATAAATCAGGTTAACTGGTACCAGGGCTCTATTTAACGCTTTAACTTTTTTGAGTGCTTTAACTTACAAGTACATACCAGAACAGTACATATTTAACTTACAAATGCAGTACTTTGGAAAAGCTGTACAGCAAGTCTTTAACGAACAAACAAAAAAGGCAATATTCCAACGTCGATCATGGGTAATCATATAAATCAGGTTAACTGGTTACAAGGCTTTATTTAATGCTTAAATTGCTTACAAGTACATACCAGTTTAACTTACAAATACAGTACTGTAGAAAAGCAGTACAGTAAGAGTTTAACGAACAAACAAAAAAGGCAATATTCTGATGCCGATCATGGGTAATCGTATAAATCGGGTTAACTGGTTACAAGGCGTTATTTTATGCTTTAACTTTATTTAAGTGCTTACAAGTACAGTACATACCAGAACATTAAATATTTAACTTACAAATACTGTACAGTACTGTGGCAAAAACGAACAAATAAAAAAGGCAATATTCTGACGCCTATCAGGTAAACTGGTTATAAGACTTTATATCTTGCTTTAACATTATTTAATAGTACTATAAGTTGCACATAAACTTACCAGAACAGTACAGTACTGTAAATATTTAACTTACAAATACTGTACGGTGGAAAATTGTCAGCAGTACTGTAAATATTTAACTTACAAATACTGTACGGTGGAAAATTGTCAGCATTCCTACACCTTCTTCGGAATTGGCTTATAACCAGAAGTGGATGGCTGGGGCTCTGAAGACTCTGGTGCTGAAGGGGTTCCTGATAAAGATGCTGAAGGTGTTGAAGACGAAGTTTGGGAGTCTGCTGGAGCCAAGGGACATTGTGACGTAAGGAACATCGTGATAGGGAGCTGTTTCCTCTGCCTCTTCATCTGGTTGTACAGCTCCTTGTATGCCTGCATCCCTTCGTCAATAATTCTTTTAAATTTGATACTTCGGTCCATGTTGGGGTCATTCTCTATGGCAAGATCCTGGAGAATACGGGCTTGCCTGAAAAAGTGGGCAAAGGAATCCAGGGTCCACCCACTAGGGGAAGCTTGTTCCTCATCGTCGTCATGACTATCTTCATATTCCTCAGAAGACCTGACAAGCTCCTGAAGGTCGTCATCTGTCAGATCTTGCCGGTACTCATATGCTCTTCAATCTCCTCCTCCAGCATGTCAGAGAAGCCCTTGCCCCCGACACTTCTAGCCAAATTGACGATCTTTTTTACTTCAGGACCGACCTCGGGGAAGCCCTTGAAGTCCTTCACAACCTCGGGCCACAAAGGCCTCCAGCAGGCATTTATAGTCTCACGCTTCAGACTTCAGCATGCTTCGTCGATGTACGTGATGCAGTCTGAAATATTGAACTGCTTCCAACATTCAGTAAGTTCAGCATTGGGGTCATCGTCGATGAATGCTCGAATCCTGGCAAAGGTCAAGCGGGTGTAGGCTGCCTTGAACACCGCTATTATCCCTTGGTCAAGGGGCTGCAGTATCGAAGTCGTGTTTGGCGGAAGGAAAAGAACCTGAACATTCTCATTCTCATCCATGAGGGACTGTGGATGGCCTGGGGCATTGTCAATAATCAGCAGGACCTTGAAGGGCAACTTCTTGCTCTCGAGGTAGTCCTTGACATCCAGGACGAAATAGCGCTCAAGCCATTCTGTGCTGATAAGGCCCGTCACCCAGGCCTACTTATTGAACATGTAGTGTACAGGAAGGCAGTTCAGGTTCTTCCCCTTTAGTGCCCGAGGTCTCTGCGCTCTGTAGACAACTGTTGCCTTAAGCATATCTCCTGCAGCATTGCCACACAACATGACGGTGATCCTGTCCTTCCAGGCCTTGAACCCTGGTGCCTGTTTCTCTGTTTTCTGGATATAAGTCCTGCTGGGCATCTCTTTCCAGAACAGGCCCGTTTCATCCATGTTGAACACCTCTTCTGGAAGGTAGCCTTTCTCCATGATGATCTCCTTTAGCTCCTTCGGGAATTCTTGGGCGGCGCCTATGTCAGCAGAGGCAGCCTCACCAGTAATCTTGATATTCTTAAGGCTGAAGCGCCTCTTGATATTTGCCACCCACCCAGGGCTGGCAGTGAACTTCTTTTGATCCTCCACAGGAAGTTCAGCCCGAAAAGACACATAGAGGGATTTAGCCTTCTCAGACAATGTGGCGCCGTCTACAGGAACTCTGCATTGCACCATATTCTCCAACCAGAGACTCAGAGCCTTTTCTGTCTTCACCAGGCCTTTGTCCCTGGGGAAAAAGCACATTTTCGCTGTTGTGGGGGTCAGGTCGGAGTAGGCCTTACGAATCTCCTTCTCCTTGGGTCTAATTTTGCGAATGCTGGACTTGTTTTGTCCCACTGCACGTGCTACACTGTTCACAGCCGTACCTGACCTTAATTGATCTAAAATTTTCACTTTCTCAGCAACTGTCAGAGCACTATGAGACCTTTTAGGCTTACCATCCTCAACAGCACTGTTAGATGATCACAGAGCAAAGGAGTCGGAGCACAGGATAACGTCCTATTGTACTCAGGAATGTCTCACTCACTGAATAATTTCCCGCCTAGATCGTCACGTAATCAAAACAAACCACTCGCACTGCGGTGACGTTCGAGGATTTGATCTTTCAAAGGCCACTTGCATTAATTTGTAGTTTTCTTAATGTTCTTTAATCTTATGTTGTCTTATATGTATCCCAGCCCTTACCGTGTATAATTGCGAGTGCATTCGGCGAGATCGTGTTCGGCGCGAGTTTCCTGTATTAGGTTGACAGTCCGGAGTCAAAACCATTTTCTTCAGAATTCGTTGAGTTGATCACCCAGAATAATTTTTTCAGTCATGTGAGTGATGCAACTTATGTCTCGGGACATGTCTTTGATTTGATATTGTCCCCTATTGGTTGCAGGTGCATATCTGGTGGGAGGTTGACTCATTTGACACCCTTGTCTCTGATCGTGCTCTGATTACTTTTAGTTTTGATATCCCAAATCCCCTTCCTATAAAAAGGTCATCAGGTTCAGAAATTACAGGAATGTTGACCACCATTTGATGTGTCGTGAAACTGATCAGCATTGAAACTACATTGATTCTTCAGATCTTTCTTCTGATGAATTGGTTGATATACATTAATCCCTGTAAGACCCGGACGCCCAAGTCCTTGACACCCCAAGTCCCAGACATTTTGGGCTCGGGTCCTTGGGGGGCAGGGGGACGTTTTCATCCCTACTTTGAATTTGCCACTCGGTGACAGACAGCTGTGTTTTGGGGCGTACTTCCTCCGACGTCCGCTAGAAGGTTCTTGCACCCTCCCTGTTTCCTACCTACCTACCATCGTGACTACATGCTTGTCGCTATGGCTGCCCATGTGCTCGCTTTTGTGATGGTGCCCTACCTGATGCGGGCCTTGGTTTTCCTCTGTTGCCTCTTACTCGTGTATGTGACAATGGCCCCACCACCTGAGAAGAGGAAATGAGTGGTTCTGACTCTGGAGAAGAAGAGGGAGATATTGGAGAAGGTGGACGTGGGATGATTGACTTCCCGCATCCTCTGTTAGTTCAGTCTGTCCTGCTCTACCTTGTTCGATATCAAGAAATCCCAGGACAAACTCACCCAGTACAGTAGAGTCGTGATTTAAGACAAAACGAAACAACAATCTTACAATAACACAGGCATTTAACCCCTTCTTTACTGACCCCTCCCTCTAGTGTAAACACTATGTTTACCCCCCCATACTGACCTGACAGCTCCCCCTTCCGTAGTGTGAGGGGTAATGTATGTTTTTTGCCATGTCCAAACTATTCATTCTTTGTGATTTGTTTGTATACTGATGATCACATAAACCCAGCATTATGTTGGTAATACAAAAAAAATGATTATAAAATAAATCATTATACAGTACTGTATAAGTCTGCACATCTTATGCTAAAGTACTGTTACCCAGGTAACTGCTGTACAAACTGGCTTGAGAAAAATGTCTTGCACAGATGGATGGCTTATTTATTTACCTTTTAAGCTGAGCATGAAGTGTGTGGACACACTTGATGGTGATGGCGACCATGACCCACTTCTTGCCAAGAGTGTGGCATCACTAAGCTGGCCACTAATTTCCTCCTCTTCCTCACTCACATCAACCTCGCTGTCATTTTCAGGATCTTAGTTATCTACTGACACATCAGACACTGCTGCGTCATCATCTGATACATCTAAATAAGTATCTTCATGAGGAATAATCTCGTCACCATCAGAATCCGCCAGAGATGTCATGAGAGAAAAATATCCTGTACACCCTCTCTCGTGGTCAAGTGTGTGGTAGCTGGCTCTCTCAGGCAGGCCAAGGGGTGTAAATTTTGCCATTTGTCAGCGAAAAATATAGTACGATATCTGTAGTAGAAATTATAAATAAAATAACGATTGGTCTAAAAGAGGTTACATCACAGATGAGTGAGCAAGCCATTGGTGCCACCGCAATTCAGTCATGACATACCTTATGATGTCAGAATTCATCAGAACTTTGTTACAGTCTTTGTTGTCAAAACACAGAGCTGTTGCTATCACGAGGTCATCAGAAACAGCCTTACTGGGCTACCCTGAGGCCCATAAATTGCCATTCATTAGGGGATGTACCAGCGTACCACGGTTGCAGTTCCGGTGTCTCACGGGTGTTTACAAACGCTGTAGGGGGGTACATCAAAACACATTTCCTTTAAAGAAGGGGTTAATTTCTCCCATAATTACTTAATAACACAGTAATACCACTCAATTGCATGAGAGAAACTGTGGAAAAAGGGTGCGTTTAGGTATTAGATTTCCAGATACAGCCCGTGTGTTATGCATATGTCGGTCACTGATTGGTTTCCTCGACCCAACCTGATCCAAGTGACCCATGTCCCATACCACCTGCCACAGCCTGCCTCAGTGATGTGTAGACAGTTGCTGTGATAAGAAGTTTATTTTCATATTTCCTTGCTCCCCATTTCCTCTCAGAACTCTGAGCATGTGGTTCCAAAATTACTTTAGTTATGCCTAAACACCCTGAAAGTGCTATGAACACAAGAAAAGCATTTATTCTAAATGAAAATGTAAAATTGCCGGACGAAGTGGCATGTGGTGTGGGAGCTTAAATGCAAACGATCAGACGGATATGAGTCGGGTGTGTTTACAATGTGGATAGTTTTCTTTGTTGGAAAAAAAATTAATGATGAAGGAGCAGTAAAATTCATGTTTTCGCCTTTAGTGCAATGAGTGTGGGGGAAAAAAAAAAAGGGCATTGTGCCCGATGTTTGTTATGAACTGACAATCTTTGGTTGAGAAAATTCGGATCTTACAATATGTGAAGACACTGCGTGTTGACATACATAGTTAAGATAATTATGTTAGTTCAGTTCTTGTGAATTATACTGTCATACAAATTATACTGCTTGGCTGACATTCGTATTATTCACGATTACTGCATTCGTGTGTATCTGAGAAGTGAGAAATATGCAAGCATTCCATGCTGACGATTTCTTTATAGCATTTTTTTCCTTTATTGTTGATGACTAATGGCTTTCAAAAATAGTTTCAGTTTTTTTTTTTTTTTTTTTTTTTTTTTTTTTTTTAATGAGCTGAAAGTGATTCTTGGCGAAATATGCCTGATGCTTGGCGGCCATTATTCACATGTTGTTTAGGTCAAAAGTTTTTTGCTTGATTGGTAATGAGGACTTTCAAGAGGCATAGTGGCAATCCTTGGTGATTAAAATTTTTATGAGGAGTATTAGGGGGCAAAACTAATCAGTTAGGTTAGGTTAGGATGCAGTATGCAGTGATGAGTCCAGTCGGTAAGACTGTATCAAAACACACTGTCTTGGGTGTCTTAAGGCAAACATATTTATAATAATCTATCTGTAATGTATTTTGAACAAAAAATATAAGGCTCCTAGAACCTAACCCCGTACCTTACATGTAAATATATGTCACATTTTAGCGCAAATTTGATTTTGCATGAGGTTCTGCATAATCTCGTGTTGTATGAAGACTTTACTGTACGCAGCAGACTTCGCATTGAAGACCAAACGCAACGTGCAGAGGAAGATTATGTACCCTCCTAGGTTTGCAGAAGTCGACCACTCCACGCTGATTTGGTATCGTCAGCAACGTGCTGCTGGTGTGCTGGTGTGTGGTACGGAGCTGCGGGCTGCTGCTGAGAAGTTCGCAAGGTTGCACAACACTCCAGACTTCAAGGCACCCGAAGGGTGGCTCTTCGTTTTCAAGCTACGACATAGGCTTACCAACCTTTAGGCCCATGGCGAAGCTTTGGACGCCAACGAGGAGGGAATAGAGGAGTTTCGGCAGAAGGTGAAGGGCTTGATTAACAGGGAGGGCCTCATTCTCAGTCAAGTCTACAGTGCTGACAAAACTGGTCTGTTCTATCGCTCGCTGCCCATGAACACCCTAGCAGAGGAGATGCAGAAGCGTGTACCTGGTTGTAAGCTCTCCAAGCAACGGATATCTGCTTTGTGTTGTGCCAGTGCTAACGGCATGCACTGGCTCAAGCCCGGAATTGTTGGCCATGCAAAGCAGCCTCGGTGCTTTCGTGGGTTGATAGATGTCATTCCTGTCATTTGGTACCATTCTGTGAAGGCTTGACTCACAGCCAAGATCTTCAAAGTCTAGTTGCACCAGCTCTTTGTCAAGGAAGTCATCCATTATCAGACGAACACACTGGGAATCCCACGCAACCAGGTAAAGGCTATCCTTCTCCTGGACAGTGTACCTGCACTTCCATCCGACAAGGAGTTGGTGGCTGAGAATGGCCGCATTAGGTGCTTGTTTTTACCACCTAATACTACTGCTCTCATCCAATCAATGGACCAAGGAGTGATTGTGGCTACAAAGAGGCTGTACCGTCGGAAGTTCTTGGACGAGGTGATGGTTGTTCTCAAGGACGAGGACGAGCACAGGGAGGGGCAGGACACACGAGGCCAGCAGACTGTGGGAAACCTTCGCTGCTACAACCTCAAGTCAGCCATCTATAACTGGGCCAGTGCATGGAGGAAAGTCCCTGTCAAGACTCTGGAAAGTGGTTGGTCTCGTCTGCTTCTTGGAGGCGATGTGGAGCATAGCTTTCTAGGTTTTGATGTGGATGGCTTCCATGCGGGTCTTTGTGTGGCTGGCGATGAGGTGGATATGGACGAAGTGCGTGAGTGGTTGGACGACGACGAGGGCGATCCTGAGTATCGGATCACGTCTGATATCGAGATCGCATCTTCAGTTGCAGGTACAAGTACCCAGCTTGAAGATTCTGACGAGGACAGCAAGGATGATGCAGACTCCTCTCAATGTGCCACTACAGCCATTCTCAAGCTGAGCGTACTCTGGGAGCACCTCGAGTTTGTTGTGGACTACCTTGCACACCCAGACTGTGACAGGGAGATAGGGCCCCTGGGACTTGTGGTGGAAGTGTGCGCTTTTAGGCAGCGCATCATCAATCTCCAGAATCACCATTCCCTACATCAATCAACCATTGACACCTTCCCACTGCCTCACCAAGACCTGCCTTCCACCCCTGAGCCACAGCCCAGCACATCTGCCACGCTGGAGTCTCCACTGGACGTGAATTTGTGACTATCTTCAGAGTGGTCTACAGTTGGTAGCCCATCGCCACATCACAGCAATGCGCCCCTCGGCCACCTGCAACACCTACTCTCGGACCCAGACAGTGAATAAACAGCAAAAACTTGCCACTAGAATACATGGGAATTTACAGTGTTGTGCAGTGTTAAGAAACTAGAATTCAGAGTGCAAAGGATTAAGTGCAGAGTGAAACATTGGCGTGTTGAAACTGGCATGGTGCAAATAAGAAAAGAATATGCAGTGTTAAGATATTAAAATTCAGAGTGCAAAGAATTAAGTGCAGAATGCAACACTGGCATGTTTCAAGTGCAGTGGAAGTAAGAAAAGAATGAGCAGCGTTAAGAAATTAGAATTCAGAGTGCAAAGGATTAAGTGCAGCGCAGCACTGGATTACTGTACGTGCTTCAAGTGCACCTTCACCACTGTCAGAGCCTGAGAGTAGGAGGGTTAATCTTTGTGTCGGCCACAGACACGTCGTAAGTACCCTGTACACTGCTAAATATTTTCCATACTCACTTCTAATTTCTCATTCTCTGGTTCCTTTTCATTTATTTCATGTTTTTTGTCCCATATTTGTGTGCATAGGTTCTTAAATAGGTGCTGTGCATGTCTGGTAGGGAGTTATTTAGATGGCTTTCAAAGTTAGGTTGGGTTGGGGTCCATAAGTATCTGTCCAGGGGCATTTTTCCCAAGTCCTGGACATAACCAAGTCCCGGACATGCCTTTGGCTCCATTAGGTCGGATCTTGGAGGGATTACTGTATATAACAATGTGCTTAGGTCAATTTTTGACCATTATTTTCCTGAGGGAGTACAAACAATCATTGTATGTGATAATTCTCCCTGGTATGGTCCATCCATTAATTCTTTGAGTAGACAGCGTAGAAAGGCAGAATGTGAGTGGCGCTTGCAGCTGACCGAATTAATTAGTTTGCATTATGTTTTTGCTAGAAGAGCAGTCGTTCACACTGTAAAATAAAGTTAATTGATGTGGTGGTGATTAAAAAAAAAAAAAATGCAGTTGTGAACAGTTTGGGTGGTCGGAGGAATGTAGAGTATTGTTAAACCAACTTCTGGATCTGAGGCCCAGTTGGCTTCTGATTTAGAGTCATTTTTTACAACTAAGATATCTCACATAAGAAGTAATTTAGACAACAGTTCTCCTAGTAAAGTGTACTCAGTTGACTTCCAATCACGGTGTACTGGGGATCATTTGCATTCAACATTTCATCCACTGGATGTAAACGAAGGCAAATGTTACATCAGAGAACTTAACAAAACATTTTGCCCACTCGATCCACGTAACAGGTCACAACTGCCTGATGTGTACGAGCATGCTGCAGAGTTTATCTGCAACGTGATAAATAGATGCATCTTAGAATGTAATTTTGTGCAGTCTGAGAAACGTGCTTTGCTTAGGTCCCTAATCAAGAAACCTGGCCTTGACATTGAAAGCATGACATTATTGTCCCGTCTCTAACCTGTCTTTCGTATCCAAGATTATTGAGTGGGCCATACTTGATCAACTCTTACCACTACTGGAACACAAGAGAGTTGTTCCTGTTGTTCAGTCAGCATACAGAAAATACTATTCAACTGATACTACACTAACAAGGATTCATGGTGACTTGGTGGCAAACACCCGTAGTGGGATGTCCTCTCTTCTAGTTCTGTTGGATCTGTCTGCAGCTTTTGATACAGTAGATCATAAACTATTTTTGGATGATCTGTATTCTTATGGCGTTCGTGATAGTGCTCTTTTGCTTCTTAAGTTGTGTCTGTCGAACAGATCTCAGAGAGTGGTTGTTGATTACATTAGCTCTGATTCTGTTCCCCTTCTGTTTGGAGTCCCTCAAGGATCAGTTTTGGGTCCAATTCTATTTACTACCTACACAAGTAGTTTATCGTTTTTACTTGATGCTCAAGATATGTCCTATCATTTTTATGCTGATGACACTCAGCTCTATCGTTTTCACTTGATGCTCAAGATATGTCCTATCATTTTTATGCTGATGACACTCAGCTCTATGTTAAGATGTCAGACATTGATAACACCAAGACTATGCTTGAATCTCTAATATCTGATATTAAGATTTGGATGGCTAGGAGGAAACTTAAGCTGAGATGGTAAAAGTGAGATCATTCTCGTCAGAGGAAACAGAAGGGATGATGACACTGATAACACCCTGGCTTGAACATTGGTGTGTCACAGCTTCATCCAGCCAGTTCCGTTTGAAATCTGGGTGATTATTTTAATTCAAAGTTACATAACAAAGAACATATTAATCAAGTTGTCAGAGGGTGTAACTTGCATATCAGAAATCTGTACTCTGTGAAAAAATTCCTGAATAGACATGGCCTCTTAACATTGGTCCTCTCGGTGGTCTTGTCTTGTGCTGATTATTGTATTTCACTGTGGATTGGTCTTCCAAATGATATACTAACAAGTGTTCAGTCTGTGTTGAACAGGGCAGCATAGCTTATCTTTAATCTTCCCCTGAGAACCTCAACTACCCCATTCATAATTGAGCTGCATTGGTTACCAGTAAAGGCTAGAATAGAATTTAGACTGTGTCCCATGACATTCAAGGTTCTTAAGTTTGGTGAACTGAAGTATCTTGCTGAATTGTTAAAACTCCAATCAGCACGCCCAGGTGTGATGTTACGTAGTGAAGATGATTCCTTGTGTCTTGACGAACCTGGAGCCATTCATCAGTCATCTTTTTCTGATCATTCTTTTGTGTAAAGAGCCCCTAGATTATAAAATAGATTGCCATTGTCCATGAGACAACTCTCTTCTGTTGAATCCATTAAGAGACAGCTGAAAGCCTTTCTTTTTTCAAAGTGTCATGACCTGGAGAGAGGTACTGTGACGGATGATTATAGGGTTTAATTATTGCCACTTTCATATATATATATATATATATATATATACAGTAAAATCCCAAATTTCGACAGTTTAGAATTCGATGATTCGAATTTAGATGCATTTTGGAGTGGTCTGCCTACCTCACTTTTCGATGCAAAATCGCGAATTTTGATGTTGTCACGGGCTTCATAAGCAGAAACAGTCAAAGAGCATCACCTTCTTCAGGCCAGTTACTTGGGTGTTGCAAGATATAACCATCCAAGAGGGTGAGGAGGACATGTTGACACTGCAGATGTCCAGATACTCAGGGATGATTTTCATTTTGAGGAATTTGGGTTGGATATCTCCACAGAGGAGGCTACTTCAACTAAGTGGTCCACCCCTGCCACACACCACCAACACCAGCCAGCCAAGTGATAATATTCCATAACCTAAGGTTAGTACTGTACTATACAGTGTGCTGTAACTACTGTAATAAAAACTGTGACAGAATAATGACAAACTGTAACAAATTTTGCTGTATTCTACACTACAGTACAGTATGGCAATACAGTGCAGGACTACAGTTACTTAACCACATTTATAGTTCATAAAGTTTACAGGGAGTGTGGGCAAAAAAACATGATTTTACGTAGTGAAGTTGGGAGGCCCTGGACCCAAATTGATTTTTCCCATAAGAAGTTCAGTTTAAATTTCGATGTTTTGAATTTAGATGCGTTTTTTTGGTACATATATTCATCGAAATTTGAGATTTTACTGTATATATATATATATATATATATATATATATATATATATGACCCTCGATTTCCCATACACCAACATACACTGAGTCAAAAGAACAGGTTTCTTTTGCATAGGCAGTCCATTCTACTTGATCATGATGTAAACTGCTTCACTTCGGAGCAGATATGTACATTATCAAGAAAATAAAGAACTCGACAAGCACATAACCAGATGGTATCAGCAACCATTGCCTGAAGGTTATAGGACCACACGGTATCCAGACTCTCACAAACATCTGTAACTACTCTTATACAGTGTAGCACTTGTAACATTTGGAAACTTGGAACAGTCATGAATGTTCTTAAACATAACAAGGACCCAACACACCCTTCTTTGAATAGACCCATAACAGTACTTAGCACACCATCCAAAATTACTGAATTCCTCATTCACAACAAAGTCACTCCCCTTGTACCCCTTGCTGCTTCACAACATGGATTCAGAGTTATACTGTACACTCTACAAACACCTTACAGACTTATCTCACACAGCAAACATCAGACTGTATCAACTGTATGACACCTGTAAGATGCTTACTTCTCACAACAGCAGAAATAAATAAAGCCTTCAATGCAGTACCCCAAGATATACAGTAACAACATGTCAGCAAGTGGGTTGGTGGAGGATTAGTGCCCCTCCCCATAAAACAAATAACTCAAAGTCAAATGGCCACCCCTTACGGGATTGTGGCGTCTGGCAATAGATAGATAGATAGAACATGGAGAACAGCTCTTAATGCTGGCTTGCAAACTGTTTGTCTGGTAGACAAGCATATGTTACATTTCAGGGGAAGTCATCACAAACAAAATTTCCCTACTGGAGTTCCACCAGTCTCCGTTCTCTCCTCCACACTTTTTAGCCTATGCATGCATGGTATTCCCACACCCCAACCACCCACAAACACTGCTTCATATGTAGATGACATCACCATAGCAACCAGACACCACAGTGCAGACACAGCCTGCATACTGCAATATGACAGCCTCACTATACTGCAGACCTTGGTCGAGGACAAGAGACTGACAATCACCCCTGGCAAATCTACCACCACACTCATAACCAGCAGTAAATATGAACACAGGCATTCCTCCCACATCACATTTACCATTGTATATGTGTCACACACACCCTCCAGTTAGATCCTTGGAGTGACATAACACTGGACTCACCTTTCAGGACCATGTACTAGACATCAAGAGTTGGTGCACCCCCCAGACTCTGTGCACTCAAAGCCGCTACTGGGGCAAAGTTTGGACAACAAAAAGATACACTCTTCTTACTCTACAAACAGTACATTAGATTGGTGGTGTCCTGTTGCTCCCCAGCATGAGCTCCATTCCTAATACTCACTACAACACCATGCAAATCATACAGAGCAATGCCCTACACATTGCCACTGGTTGTACCAAAACCTCTCCAACATCTCACTAACATTCTGAAACAAAGTCCTCCCTGTCCGAGACTACCTTGATATAAGGGGCATACAATTCGCCACAGCAGCCTTTGCCAGTACACAACATCCCTGTCATGTAACATACAAACATTACCAAACTCTCTACAACAATATCCCACATTCAGACGTCCCAACACTAGCAGTGAAAAATGCCTGAATACTTCACATGTAGGGCAGTATAACACCTTGATCAAAATGCATTACAAGCCTCCCCTCCTGACATCCACCCATCAGAGGTGTCTTTAAACTGAAGTGATTGAGTGTACCTAGTAAGGCTTAGAGCAGGACATCACCTAGCCTTCTGATACCAACTTAGAATTGGGTTGGGTGGAATCACAGCTTTGTGCCCAGCATGAAGAATAAGCCCCACAAAAACAGCAAATACCACACACTAAGATGCACATGTAACATAAACGGTGTAGGGAACCAATGTGGCAATGTTATATGGGCAGTTGCTTACCTGCATTCGATGAGTCTGCTCAGTCAGATGGACCAGGGTTGGCCAACAACAACAGCAAAATCTTACATAAATGAGATGCTGAAGAGGAGCCTATGCATTATGGTGCTGTGACTCTGGGTAGAGCAGCTGCAGTGTCCATCCAGGGGCCAAACCACCACATACAATACTGTACTTCCCACATCACCCAAGGAAGGACCCTGGCCTGACCCTGGCAAAGCACTGTTTACCACAAGGGGGCACTGGTTCCCTGCACAGTGTACATGTTGTATTGTACTTGTGAGATGGCCCTGTAAATGCAGTTGCTTACTGGTAGTTGATTGATCTGCTTGGGCAGACAGAAGTGGGTTATGCAATAACATCAGGAGCAGCAATAAGTTACCTAAATGGAGATATCTCTGTTTATGATAAAGTTTTATTATTAGGTATGATATTGTTTATTTATTCAGTTATTTTTTAAAGATTGCAATGATTCAATAATGACATTGCAGGTAATAATCATAAACTCTGTTCATTCCGCAGAGTCATGTTCACTCAATTGTGGACAACATGGACGATGTGAAAATGATGCCTGCACCTGTGATGAAGGTTGGACGGGCGAGAACTGCTCAGAAAAGCTGTGTGATGCCAGGTAAGGGGCAGAGTGAGGATTTGTAAAGGTAAGTTAGGCAATGTCAAAGGTGAGCTGTGAGGAGAGGTTAGGCCAAGTAAGATTATGATGGTAAATGGAAAAGTAGGCCAAGTAAGATGTGATGGTAAATGAAAAAGTAGAAGATGAAATTATGGCAAAAAGTGAGTAAATGGTCAGTGCTCAGAAGACCTAGATGTGGGACAGGTAATGTAGTACAGGGACAGCAAGAGGAACACTTGAAAGAGAGTTAGTACCCATATTTATGTAAGAATGTGAGGCATTGGTATGGTATGAGTTTGTAAGGTCAAGCTTATGAATGATAGAAATAATACTAGAGGGAATATATGTGTACTGCATAGGTTGAATAGGATAAGAAAAATAAACATTCATGAAAGATGTGAAGTATGGAAATTCTTATGAGCAAAGGTAGAAGAGAGTGCACTTAGATGGTATGATGGTATTTTTAAAAGAATAGATGTGCCGAGTAGTGGAAAAAGTCACCCATTTTTGTGAGGGAGTTTGAAGGGTGAAGGAGACATGGAGACCCAAAAAGAAGGTGAATGGATTATGGTGAGTTAATGTGTGAATTAAGTGAGGCTTGGAAAAGTGTAAAGGCAAACAAGGCAAATGTGATATGATGAGTGAATCAGAGTGTTAGGCATGGAACTGAGGAAGCAAAAATGTTGTTCTATCTATCTACAGCCAGATGCCGTAATCCTGTAAGCGGTGGCCATTTGTCATTGACACAGTTGATTTACAGGGAGAGGTACTAACTCTCTGCCAACCCACATGTTGACATGTAGAGAACACGTATGGTTTGGTTATATAGTTACCACCCAGCACTGTAAGTGGTTTCAGGGTTTACAGGAAACTTGTCACTAAGTGTAAAGCCACCTGAAATGGAAAGAAGAGTAATAAAGTGGCTGGAAAGATAAAGGAAGTAGGAAGACAGGAGGGCAGATGCAGGAGAAGAATGATAAAATTGAAGGAAGAAGTAGGCAGCATTACATCAAATGAGTGGATGATGGTCGCCATCACCTACCTGTAAAAACATTGTTGAAAGTAGAAATGGATTAAAGAAGTTTGTATGGAGAGGCAGAGGATGAGTTTAGTACTTCTTATATTACTTGGCATTTTTTGAGAATGGGCATACCTTACATGTGTTGCTAGAGTAACTTAATAAAATTATGCACATAATGTGGAAGGCCTATGACTGTGGGTGGACCTGAAAATTTTAAGAGCATGGATGGGTCAGTGGATCTTTTCCTGTATGTGGTTATGGATCCTACATACCTAAAAGAAGGATGGTCATCTGCAGAAGGGCAGCTTGAGCTTGCATTTCACTGGGTTCATTTACAGATGAGCCTGGGGTCACAACAACAATAAAAATAGAAAGAATGGGTTAGAATGATGATAGTCTAGTATGGTACATAAAAATTTGCTTATGATTTGTTAAATAAATTACAAACCATCTAAAGTTTATTTCTACTTATATTGCAAAATGATATATACATAAGAACAGTGGAAGCTTATTGCTTTTTGGCAGAGAAAACTTGGAAATATTCTTCACCGTAGTCAAACAGGTACTCCTGTGTCACCTTTTTCCACAGGGTTTGTTCTTATAGCCCTTTCCTACCCATAACCACTATCCCAACTCATAACCACCATTCCAGCTCATCTCACCCATTTCTCTTTTTCCACACCCATTTTTTTCCTTGACACTTTCATTATTGGAAAAAAAAAAAAAAAAAAAAAAAAAAATGCATTCAAACCAGTTATCTTACAATACTCATTTTGATGGTGTATATGTTCCTGCCCCAGCCCCATCACCCACAAAATTCTCAATTCATCCCACATATTCCTTTGCTCACCATGTCTTTTTCTTTACCCACATTGATGGTGTAATGGCACAATGCAGGTCACATGTACAATGAATGTGCTTTCTCAACTCATTTGATGTAGCAGTTGCTATAGGTGACTACACTGTAATAGGGGAAAAGGTTTCTTGTAGTTGTGTTCCAAAGGAGGTAGTAGACCAGTAGAACAGGGACCAGTAAGCTGAAGTTGCATAGCACCAGGAATGGATGGTATTAGTGGAGAAGAATTGAAGTGTGGTGTTGATGAGAATGTCAGCATAATGGACAGTGTGTGTAGATTGGCTTTGGAAGCAGGGAAGGTTCCAGAAAACTGGAGGTGAACAATAATAGTTCCACTCTAAAGGAAATGGGAATAAGGAAGAGTGTAATAATTACAGAGAGATTAGTAAACCGAATATATCAGGAAAAGTGTATGGTAGGGTGCATAAAGAGAGGGTGTTTATCATAACAGGAGATAACATAGCTGATAAGAATGGATTTAGAAAGGGTAGGAGATGTAAGACCAGATATTTACAGTGTCTCCAGTGGAAAATTACATTGCAAAGAATAAGAGACTGTATGTTACATTTTACCTATCCGTGGACGCCGACGTTGAATGACATTTAGCCAATAAATGGCCGCAGGCGTCATTTGAGCGCGGCCTATAAAAAACTGTGAAAATTTTTGGGAAGTGAACGAACGTTCTGAACATCTTCAGACTGACCTGCCCATCACTCCCATACACCCCACACGTCAGTACACCACGCACTTCGTGATGGGTGGATGTCCTAGTTCTGCCTCTCTCCCTGCCCTACCCCCCACCCAGCGCTTCCCTCTCCGGCCCCGTAGGCTGCTTACCAGCCCTGAGATCAGGGCGGAGCTGTTTCCCTGTGGGGGGGAAAGCGATGAGGACCAAATCGGGTCCGACCTGGAGGTGGAGAGTAGTGACGAGAGAGGTGATGAGTGGTATCACTCTCGTACGACCGAGGAGGATGACAGTGACATCTTGGAGAGTGAGAAGAAGCCACTACCACCTTGCCATACAGCTCCACCACCACCAAAGAGGAGACGGACGGTGGCAAAGTGGCTCTTCACTGAGGGAGAGGAGGGGAAGGAAGGGAAGGGTGAATGCAGGTGCACTCACCCTGCACCGCCTCACCACCGCACGCACCACCCCTCCTGCCACCTCACCACTTCCTACCACTTCACGAGCAGTGCAGTGTATATAGTGTATATTACTTAGTGTAGTGTTACGAAGTAAAATATTGAAGTGTAAGATAGTGGTAGTGTGTAAAGGAGATTATGTTTTGTAAGTGACTTTTGTACAAAGACTGTTTCCCAGACAACTTATCTCTACTGATTTTTGACCTGCTAGGGGAGGGTAGAGATGGGTAAAAGTTCACCTGCACTGACTCCTGTCATTGCATCATGCACTTGAGGTGAGTAATTATTCTGCTCTTTATTTATTTCTCATATGCCAGCCCCCATGTATTTCCTTATATTTTGACTGTGTGAAGTGTAGGCAAACATACAGCTTTACCTTTTTCCTTACTCAGGCAGAAAATATCATACTGTCCTACACTCATGACACACAGACAGCAACATACATTGTGAAAATAACAAAGTAAAATGATAGGGAAACATTTAACGTGTTATTACGGGGAAAACACATTTTTTTCCCATCTGTATACATATTTATTTCTGCTTTGTCTCTCTCTTCCTAATAATTATACATATACATAGTTTTGAACCTGCATTACGATTCTATGTATTGCAAAAATAACAAAGTAAAATAATAGAGAAACGTAAACGTGTTATTATGGGAAAAATACGTGTTTTCGCGTCTGTCTACTATCTACTACTGCCAGACACCTCAATCCCGTTTGGGGTGGCCACAAACAAATCGCCTCCAAGTCGCCCTGTCCCCCGCCATTTGACTCCCCTGCTCCCAACTCACACCCCCCTCTCTCATATACCTCTCCACCCCATCCCTCCATCTCATCCTCGGCCTCCCCCTCCCTCTTTCCCCCTCCACCGCACTCACATACACTCTCTTTGTCAGTCTTTCACCCTCCATCCTCTCCACATGGCCAAACCACCTCAGTGTGTTCCTCATAACGCTTCCTATCACATCCACATCAACACCACAACGCTCCTTTATATCCTCATTCGTCAGCCTGTCTCTCCATGTGACTCCACAGGCGTCTGTATTCGTATTTATTTTTGCTTTGCCTCTCTATTCATAATAATTTGACTTATTCATAGTTCTGACCCTGCATTACTATTCTGTATATAGCAAAAACAACAAAGTAAAGTGATAGAGAAACATAACCATGTTATTAAGGGAAAAATACGTTTTTTCCCATCTCTATACGTATTTATTTCTGCTTTGTCTTTTTATTCCTAATAATTTGACTTATTCCTAGTTCTGAACCTGCATTATGGCTCTATATATTGCAAAAATAACAAAGTAAAATGATAGAGAAATTTAAACGTGTTATTACGGAAAAATACGTTTTTTTCCATCTATATACGTATTTATTTCTGCATTGTCTCTCTGTTCCTAATAATTTGACTTATTCCTAGTTTTGAACCTGCATTATGATTCTATTCTAGCCATGCAGGTGATGTGGGAGTGGCTAAAAGTGCCTCCACTTCCCTATTGTTAATCGGAGCTGACCAGGTCCTAATCCACCCAACCCTCCACTTTCATCCCGTGTGGGAGAGCCCACCCTCGGGGGACCAGCAATTTTCTCATTTAGGACTGAATAGTCAACCCATTCACTCTTTCTTCTAACCATACTCACACCACTAACATGCAAAATAACTCAAAACTACCACAAACATATTTTATATAAAAAATGTGAAAAAATATTTTTTTTTTTTTTTTTTTTTTTTTTTTTTTTTAAAGCTAATCCTAACATATTATGTACTGAAATCATTTGTTATCATCATATCTAATATATGCTCAACATTTCAACACCATTTACAGTGTTTTGGGGGGTTGAAAAAGATTATAACAACACATGCAATGTTGCTGCGCGACAATACATCACTGCGGCAGATATCCATTGCTGATATTTCTGCAACTTACGTGCTCCATTACAAGCCACAGAATGGGTCTAGGAAGCTGGGATTTGCACTATTAGGTGCATCTGAACTTCCTCTTCAATATGGCAAGGGAAAAAATCAATTTTCGAAACTTCAGAAAATGGCCCTGGTGTCGGCCAGGGGCACACATAAAATTCCTGACTTATGGCCATGGAAGGGTTAATTAAGGACTTGAGAAGGCATACTTAGGGGGTTCGGAAGGAGTGGGAGTGTGTTAGTTATGGAATATATGATGTAGGAGGGAGTTTGTAGAGGGTAACATTATCTTTGTATGAAGGTAGTACCACGGGTGTCACAGTGGTAAAGAAGCTCGTTGATCCTTTGAACATAATGTAGGTGTAAGACAGGGATGTGCTATGTCACCTTGGTTGTTCAGTATAGTCACGACTCACTATGTGTTCGGGTTGCATCAAATGAAAACCTATTGCATAGTGATTTATTGATATAACATGGATTCAGTGGGGATAGGAAAGGGGTCATAGCCTATGACCATTTAGCCTAAAACCTAAAAAAATCTTTCCATTATAGGCCTGCTCTCAGCACCCCTCAGTAGTACCACACTTTCCACTGGGAATAGCATCCTTTCCAGACACAGTTTCCAAGACACAAGTTTCTGCATTTCACTCAGAAAAAGTTGTCACATCACTTAAAACTGCACAGTACACAACTAGGTATGCATTTGCAATGTTATATGGCATTGGCAGTGGTGTTTCAGTGGCCTTTTACACACAAAATGGACTGAAAGGCAGGCAATCACTGCAAATGTAAACACTGTGCAACCATCTTGACTCAGTCAGCTGACTGAAAGGTACCTTTATCATATGACTGGGCAGCCATCTTTGCTCAGTCAGCTGACTGGGAGGCACCATTATCATCTAACTGGGAGGCCATGTATGCACGATAGATGCAGTTTCCAAGTCTCAAGTTTCAGCATTAAAAAAAAAAAAAAAAAAAAGCTATCACTTCACGTACTAATGAATACTACACTACTTTTTATGCAGTTACTCTGTTATTTGGCGATAGCATTGGTATGTCAGTGGCCTTTCATGCACAAAATGGAATGAAAGGCAGATGATTGCAGTGAATGTAAACACTGGACGCCCATCTTGAGTCCTTCAGCTGTCTGGGAGGCACTGTTATCAGCTGATTGGGGGGAGCATGTACGTTTTCTTCTCTCATAGTTAAAATTTGGGTTTTTTCTACATCTGTTAGTGGCTTGGGACCCATCTCCAATGATTCACTAAGGCAGAGGAGGGTGTGAAAACGAGAGCTTTGAAATTAACAAGGGCCAGGCAGGACAAGAAAATATGACGTTCTTTCCCATCCAAAGTCAGGCAGGCACTGAGCTCAAACTCACAGCATGTGGTGTTAAGCCTGTAAAGTTGCTACAAGCCACCAGAAAAAAAATCCACCGACTACAGGAATTTTATTACAATATTTCTTGGACCCTACCAAATATATGGTGTGAAATAGAGGGTCCAGACTTCCATTGCACTGCCTGTATATATATATATATATATATCTATCTATCTATTGCCAGACGCCTCAATCCCGTTTGGGGTGGCCACAAACAAGTCGCCTCCAAGTCGCCCTGTCCCCCGCCATTTCACTGCCCTGCTCCCAACTCACACCCCCCTCTCTCATATACCTCTCCACCCCATCTCTCCATCTCATCCTTGGCCTCCCACTCCCTCTTTCCCCCTCCACCTCACTCACATACACTCTCTTCGTCAATCTTTCACCCTCCATCCTCTCCACATGGCCAAACCACCTCAGTGTGTTCCTCATAACGCTTCCTATCACATCCACATCAACACCACAACGCTCCTTTATATCCTCATTCATCAGCCTGTCTCTCCATGTGACTCCACAGGCCCCTCTTAAATAACTCATTTCCACGGCTCTCACTCTCGACTTGTGTCCTTCCAACAACGTCCAAGCTTCACTTCCGTATGTTAGAGTTGGTATCACAATACTGTCATGTAGTAACTTTTTCACTTCCATGCTCACTTCCCTGTTTCTTATCAGTGCTTTCAAAGAACCAGCAACCTTTCTTCCCTGCTGTACCCTTTCAAGCACTTCACCCTCCAAACCTCCATCCTTACTCATCACACTACCCAAGTACTTAAACAAACTCACATTTTCCAATTCCTCACCATCCAAACTCGCTGTACATTCACTGACTTCACCTCTCTCAAAGACCATCACCTTACTCTTCCCTACATTCACCTTTAGCTTCCGTTTCTTACACACTCTCTCAAACTCATCCACCAAGCCTTGCAGCTCCCCTTCGTCTTCACTCAACAACACAGTATCATCTGCAAACAACAGTACAGGGAGTTTCCAAACACTATCCTCTCTCACCAGGGCCACTCCAACATCCACTACCCTACCTTGTACCTCTTTTATTACCCCATCCATGTACAGATTGAACAACCATGGAGACATGACACATCCCTGTTTCAACCCAACTTTCAAAGAGAAAAATTCACTTAGTTCACCATCCACATGCACTGCAGCCTTCGCACCATCGTACATACTCTTCACAGCATTCAACAACTTCCCATCTACTCCATATATTCTTAACACTTTCCACAATCATAGTCTATCCACCCTGTCATATGCTTTCTCCAAATCCATGAAAGCCGCATACAACTTCTTTCCCTTCTCTAGAAGCTTTTCCACTAAAGATCTGAGAATGAATATCTGATCTACACAACCTCTTCCCTTCCTAAAGCCTCCCTGTTCTTCTCCAACTAATTTCTCTGTTCTTTCTCTAACTCTGTCAATAAGTATCCTACCATACACTTTTCCTATTATACTAAGAAGACAAATGCCCCTATGATTACCACACACTTCTTATTCCCCTTTTCCTTTGTACAAGGGAATAATTATACCTGACTTCCAATCCTCCGGGACTCTACCTTCCTCCCAGGCCAATCTGCACATCTTCCACATCCATTCTACTACTATCTCTCCCCCATGCTTCAGCATTTCACCACACACTCCATCAATTCCTGGGGCTTTCCCTGATTTAACTTTCTTCATTGCTTCCACAACTTCTGTCTTACTGATTTCTTCCTGTCTTCTCACCTCCCTCCTTCTCCCAGCCATTCCCCAGCCGCTTATACTCACATTACTTCCATCCTCCACGTTCAACAATTCCTTAAAGTGTTCTCTCCATCTGCTCACTTTTTCTCCCTTCTCCACTAGTAATCTACCATTTTTATCTTTCACTCCCCTGCTAACTTCACTTCCACCCTGTCTTATTCTTTTCACCTCTTTCCAGAACATTTTCTTACAGTCCCTCCACTTTACACTCAAATTCCTTCCAAATTCCTCATCCACTCTCTTCTTACTCTCTCTTACTAATCTTTTCACCTCTCTCTTTCTTTCTACATATTACTCTCTCTTCTGCCTCTCAACTTCTTCCATGCCCCTATTTCTCATCCATTCATTGTATGCTTTCTTCTTTTGTGCCACAGCCCGTTTCACCTCTTCAGTCGACCACGCTGTTCCTTGCACCCCCCTCCGTCTTCTCTTCCTTCCACACACCACATTACATGCTACACATATTTCTTCTGTAAATATTCTACACACACCTTCCACGTCCCCCATCTGCTCCAACTCATATTTGCCCAATCGTTCCTCCACTTCTCTCTTATACTCTGCCTTTTTCTCATCCTCTTGTAACCTTTCCACTCTCCTTGCAACTACTCCTTCCTCTCGTCTTTTCCTTCTTCTTTTCCTCCATCTTTCTTGAACTTTAATTCTGGCCACCACCAAGTAGTGGTCAGAAAGTCCACTCCCCCAACCTCTATAAACTCTTGCATCCAATATACATCTTCGCATCCTTTCATCCACACACACATAATCAATCATTGCCTTCCTTTCACTCAGTTCACCACCCACCCTTCTCATCACTCGCCATGTATACCTGTGGATCATTTTATGCCTGAAGAGGGTATTGGCTATCACCAACCCCCTCCCAGCACAAATGTCCACTAACGCACTCCCATTCTTATCTATCTCAGCAGGCACACCCCACTCACCAATTATTCCATCCACCTTCACATGCCCAACTTTACCATTCATATCACCAATCAAAAACACTCTCTCATTCCTTCCAAACTTTTCCATGCACACTTCTACATTTGTCCAGAACTCTTCTCTCACTCTTCTAGCACGATCTTGCGTTGGCGCATACACACACACAATCGCCCACATTTGTATTCCAACTTTCAACTTTACCCACACAATCCTTGATCCAACTGATCCATACTGTCTTATGCTCCTCTTCCATCTTTTACTCACAACTATACATACTCCTTCCTTTGCCCTCTCATTCTCACCTACTCCTGCACATATACCCCATCCATACTCCCATTCTCTAAATATAGATAGATATAGATATAGATATATAAGTTATCCCTCTACTATCTGATGTAATAGAGCCAAAGGCATGTCCGGAAAGTGGGCCTGTGCCTGCTGGACTGGTACTTATGACCCTAACCCAGCCTAACTTTGAAAGCCGCCTAAATAACTCCCTACCGGACATGCATAGCACTTGTTTAAACCTATTTAAGACCCTATTCACACCAATAATGTACATAAAGCATGAAATAAATGAAAAGGAACCAGAGAATGAGGAATTAGATGTGAGTATGGAATATACTTAGGCCTAGCAGTGTACAGGGTACTGTACTTACAGCACGTCTGTGACCGCCTCCTCTAACTCTCTAAAGCTCTGGTAGTTTTGTAAATGCTCTTGAAGCACATATAGTAATCCATTGTTGTGCTACACTTAATTCTTTGCACTGTGAGTTATAATTGTTTAACACTTCACATTGTTCTTAATTGCACCACACCAGTTTCAACCGCCACTTTGCACTCCACATTCACTCCATACTTAATCCTTTGCACTCTAAATTCAAATTTCTTAACACTGCACAACACTGTAAATTCCTATGTAGTCTAGTGGCGAGGTATTGCAGTTTATTCACTGTTTATTCATAAAAAACGAGCATGTGTGGCATCCATTGTGATGGACGTCTTCCGTGAATGAAGGTTAGGCAGTAACTGGGGACAGGGTTGCTAGATCTGAACTTGGCCACATTGCCAAACTCCTCAATTTTCATTACCAAATTTAACTTTTCATTACCAAATTCTTAAGGAAGCATTTATTCTTCACTAATTATATGTACAAATGGAAATAATCACTCTCCTTATAATCAGCAGTGTGTTTATTTTTGTGGTATGTATGGTAGCAGATTAATCAAAGAAAGCGACAGTCCACCATCTCCATTCTCTATATCTTCATACATTTGAAAAATCTGTTCGGTAACGGATCATGCGGATTCACTACCAAGTGAACTTTTCAGTACCAAATTGGCCCACATTTGGTAATGAAAAATACCAAATGGCAACTGTGACTGGGGAGGGGGGAGGGAGGAGGAAGGAAAGGGTGAAGGGGCTGTGGTGTAAACAGTTGTTTGATGCTGTGCTGCGCGCGGCAATTGTAAATTACGGGTGGGAAAAAATTCGGATTTTGGGGGGATTTTTTCTTTTTTTGGCCATTTTTGGGTTCCGAACGTCCGGTAAGTGGGAAGTCCTGGAAGTCGGTGTCCGGAAAGTACAGGGATTACTGCATATGTGTATATATATATATATATATATATATTTGTATATGAGGAACTGAATTCATTACCGGGCTAAGCGCCCAAACTACAAAACGCCAGAAAATGGGTTTAAAGTCTAGCAACTTTAAAACTTTGATATCTCGGTAACTGCTTGTGTTATTTTGATGTGTGCTTTTTTAAATGTAGCTTATGGTATTTCCTTTATAGCAATAACCTCTATTTTGCGTTATCTGTCATAATCATGATGATATCGTGTGAAGAAGGATAGTTTTGCCCCCCACTGCCTTACCTGTCGGCTAAGAAAATATTTTGATCCTACTAATAACTACAGAAATACATCATAAGAGGCCAATAATACAGTGCTCGTCAGAAGTATCGAGCGCCCTGTGTCCCTCCTACGAAACAAACCTTTCAACATTGAAAAAACATATAAATAATGCATTTTATTTACCTTTAGTGCTTCGCAGGGTATCCTTTACGCTTCTTCACGGACCTGAGACGTCTTGGAAGTGAAAGGGTGAGGCTCCTGAGGTGCCGGAGGGGTAATTTGTCCCAGGAGTCACGAATGGCGGCTTCCAGCTTAGGCAGAGAGCTCACGACCTTCCCTTGGAGATTCTACTTTACGAGGTACCAGAGGTTTTCATTCGGGTTGAGGTCTGGGCTATTTCCTGGCCAGTCTTTCATGAATGATACCTCGCAGTCACGAAGCCAATTGGTGACTGATTTGGCCTTATGAGCAGGTGCACCGTCCTGCTGAAACACTCATGCATCTGTTAGCTCGAATGACTCAGGTAAATGATCACACAGAAACTCCAGGTAAACATCCTGATTCACTTTGCAGTTCTTAGGAAGCACAATAAGCTTCCCCAAACCCTTACCAAAAAGACAACCCCATACCATGAGTGAATCAGGATGTTTAACTGTGCTTTCAACATACCGTGGGTCAAGTGGGTCACTACCTTTGCGCCGGTACACACGTTCTCCTCTGTTACAGGTGACACTAAACGTTCCCTCATCAGACCACAGCACTGACAACCATTGCTCCTCACCCCAGTTAAGATATTTGTTAGCAAAGGCAAGCCTATGAAGTCACTGGTTCTTGGTGAGAAGAGGCTTTCTCACAGGTCTGTGACTTGTGTAACCAAGTTCATGGACCCTTCTAGACACTGTGCGCACAGACACCTCACCAAACACTTCCGGGTTGATCTCCTTTACTTTCCTTGCACTCACACGAGGATTAGACTCCACTGCACGTTTTAAAACATTAACAGACCTTGGGGAAGTTTTCCTAGGCCAACCAGACCGTGGTTTCTTTGTGGGAACATCACCACTGTTTTCCACTCGAAACCGCGCACACCACCTACACACTGTCGATCGAGCCACACCAACCAATTCACTAATTTCCTTTGTGGGGTGGCCTGCCTCCTTTAGAGCAATGATCTGGGATATGATTTCACTCGATAGTTCACGGGTAGGTGCCATAACAAAGTGGCGAAAGCCAAAACACTGCAGGACACTCGGTAAAAAAGGGCGCAAAAAGAGAGAGAGACGCGGTGGAGTTCCTCTCTCTCAGGCAGCCTGTGGGCAAGTGAGGCGGGAACCAACCAGCGCGTCGGAAGGCCTCAGGCTACCGTGACGTCATGCTAGCGCCACAAACTTGTGGCTTAATTTTTACTACCAAAAATGGGTGATTCTTTTTTGGCCATAAGTATTGCGCGCCTGGCCATGGGCACTCGATATTTCTGATGAGCACTGTATATTAGCATAATGTCCCATGAGTGTTATACTGTGGAATAAAATCAAAGTTCTATGACATAAGTATTATTATTTTCACAATAATGGCTGTTTAAAGGTTGGAAACTTTGTGCGTGTTTTTCTCAGAGTTTTAAACCTCCAGTAAACACAAGCCACATCATAAACATCAAGAAAAACACAATAAATTATTATATTGCTGATAATAATAAAAAAGTAAGACATTATTCAATGTACAGTATGAGGACATTATTAGATAATCCCTGTAACCTGGATGATAAGAAAAAAAAAAGAACCCATAACCTGAATTAAAAAAACACACATACACACAGACACACACACAATTTCGAGAACCAGTAGCTTCACAAACACACTGACAATAATAATGATAGTAATAATGGTTAAAAATTCTTATAATAGTAATGAGAAAGCACACACAAGGCAGGTGAGAGAACAATACTGTCCCTTCTCTCCCCTCCACAGCTGCTGGTAGGAGTAGTGTCAGGCATCAGCTTATTGGCTAGCTGCAGTGCAGCCTGACTATCTGATTGGCCAGCTTCAAGGGGGGTAAGCAAAGGGCAGGGATACAGCCTGGTAATGCTTTCACATTCACTTCAACACCACGGGGAGTCAACATAAGGAACATAGGACAAGCTGAACTCATAGGAAAAGCAACCATACAGCTGGCGGAATTCTGGACCCAGTCACCTGCCCTGAGCACTAGTGCGGAACCGGACGTTTTTTTTTGCTGTGTGGCATGACACCGCAACACACATGTCTACTTAACCAGGATTTTGACCGCTTTGTAGGTTGTTTCTCAGCACTTTTTTACTTCTAGCATTTGGCAATAGATAGATAGATAGATATAAAGGGATGGTTTAGCTACTTGTTGGTGCATGTAGGTGCTTGGCAGCCATTTTGGCGCTTAGCCCGGTAATGAACTCAGCGCCT
This sequence comes from Coenobita brevimanus, assembly GCF_032717465.1. Classification (NCBI taxonomy): domain Eukaryota; kingdom Metazoa; phylum Arthropoda; class Malacostraca; order Decapoda; family Coenobitidae; genus Coenobita; species Coenobita brevimanus. Next base: position 23,024,595 of record NC_136991.1, on the reverse strand, counting down.
CATATATATATAAGTAATCCCTCCAATATCCGGACACCCACTAACCGGACATAATCGTCCCGAAATCCAATACTCCAAAAATGGTCCGAAAACTGCAAAAAATTTGAAAAGAAAAAAGATTTTTTCCCGCTCGTAATTTCAACTTGGCGCGTTGGGCGCAGGACAGCTTTGTTGTGGCGCATCATTCCTCCGACGTCCGCTAGAGCACCCCTGCATCCTCCCCACTTTCCGCCTGTCTCTTGTTGCGAGTGAACGCTCGTCGTCATGGCTGCCCACGGGCTTGCTTTTGTGGTGGTGCCTTACCTGCTGCAGGCACTCCTGCTGCATGTGTACCTCTCCTTCGTGTGTGTGATGATGGCCCCGCTGCCTGAGAAGAGGAAGAGAGTGGTATTGAGTCTGGAGAAGAAGCGGGAGATATTGGAGAAAGTAGATGCGGGATGGTCTTCTTCACGCATCCTTCGTGAGTTTAACCTGGCCCGGTCTGCTTTGTTTGATATTAGGAGATCCCAAGACAAACTCATGGAGTACACGGCCAACTTCTCGTCGAAAAGCAAACACAGCGTGGAGAGGAAGGTGATGTTTACTCCCAAGTTTGCTGATGTCGACCACTTCACGTTGATTTGGTATCGACAGCAACGTGCTGCTGGTGTGATGGTACGTGGTACGGAGCTGAAGGCTGCTGCTGAGACGTTTGCAAGGCTTCACGACGCCCTAGACTTCAAGGCATCCGAGGGTTGGCTCTTCGCGTTTAAGTTACGGCATGGCCTTACCAACCGCAAGTCTCATGATGAAGCTTTGGATGCTAACGAAGATGGAGTAGAGGAGTTTCAGCACAAGTTGAAGGGCTTGATCGACAGGGAGGGCCTCACTCTCGGTGAAGTCTACAACGCTGATGAAACTGGTTTATTCTATTGCTCTTTGCCAACGAACACTCTAGCCGAGGAGACGGATAAGCGTGTACCTGGCCGCAAGCTCTCCAAGCAACGGTTATCTGCTTTGTGTTGTGCCAATGCTAATGGCATGCACCGGCTTAAGCCTGTTATTGTTGGCCGTGCAAAGCAGCCCCGGTGTCTTCTTGGAGTGATGGATGTCCTTCCTGTCGTCTGGTACCATTCCTTGAAGGCATGGTTCAATGCCCACATCTTCAAAGACTTGTTCCACCGCCATTTCGTCAAGGAGGTCATACAATACCAGATGGAGAAATTGGAAATCCCACGCTACCAGGTAAAGGCCCTCCTTCTCCTCGACAATGCACCTGCCTACCCGTGCGACAAGGACTTGGTGACTGAGAATGGCCACATTAGGTGCATGTTTCTGCCACCTAACACTACTGCTCTCATCCAACCAATGGACCAAGGAGTGATCGTGGCAACGAAGCGCCTATACCGACGGAAGTTCCTGGACGAGGTGATGGTTGTTCTCGAGGACGAGGACGAGCGCAGGGAGGGACGGGACACGCGAGGCCAGCAGACTTTGGAAAACCTTCGCCGCTACAACATTAAGTCTACCATTTACAACTGGGCCAGTGCATGCAAGGAAATCCCTGTCAGGGCTCTAGAAAATGGTTGGTCTCGCCTGCTTCTCGGAACGGATGCAGAGTACGATTTCCTAGGTTTCAACATGGATGACTTCCATGCACGTCTACGTGCGCACGGCAATGATGATATGGACGAAGTGCGTGAGTGGTTGGATGACGACGAGGGCGATCCTGGGTATCAGACCCTGTCTGATATCGAGATCGCATCTTCAGTTGCAGGTGTCAGTACCCAGCTTGAAGATTCCGACGAGGACGGCGACGATGATGCGGACTCCTCTCAGCAGGACACAACTCCAGCCATCCCCAAGCTGAGCACACTCCGGGAACACCTAGAGTTCGTTCTGGACTACCTGGAACACCCGGACTGCAACAGGGAGATGAGGCCCTTGGGACTTGTGGAGGAAGTGCGTGCTTTCAGGCAGCGCATCATAAATCATCAGAATCATCGTTCCTTGCATCAATCACTGATTGACAGCTTTTCCAGGCCCGTGACCCCTGCTGTGCCCAGCCCTGGCTCCACTCCGTTGCCTCCCCAAGACAGGCCCTCATGCTCCGAGCCACAGCCCAGCACATCAGCCATGGTGGAGTCACTGCTCGATGTGAGTTTGCGTCTAAATTCAGAGTCGTCTGCAGGGGGTACGCCATCACCATGACCCAGCGACGCACCCCTAGGTCACCTGCCAGCGATACTCTCAGACTCTGACAGTGATTAAACGGCAAGAACTTCTCCACTAGGCCACATGGGAATTTAGTGTTGTGCAGTGAAAGAAAAACAGTGCATACAGTATTGTAAAGAAAGTAGAAATTTGAGTGAAAAGACAAAATTTTTGGATTAAATTTAACGTAAATACACTTGTGATTTGTTGTGAAATTGGTTTTATGAGGGGAAAGACTTAAAGTGCAGAGTGCAACACTTATTAAGTTACAATGGAGTATAAGTAAGACAAAGAGTGCGCAGTGTGAAGAGAATGGACTTCCGAGTGCGAATGACTAAGTTCAGTGCAAGACTTCATGAACAGTGTACTGCAAGTGCTTCAGGGAATCCTTCTTACTGTCAGAGTCTGAGAGGAGGCGGTTATTCATCGAGATGGCCATGGACTTGCTGTAAGTAGGAAGAGTGTTTCATACTGTACTTTACTCTATTTTCCATACTATACTTACCTCAGACACCTCATTTCACTCTTTTATGTTCCTTATTGGTGTGAATATGTTGTGTCTTAGGTGCTATGCATTTGCAGTAGGGAGGTGTTTTTCTGAGTTAGGCTAGGTTAGGGTCCATAACTACCAGTCCAGGAGCCAGGGACTTGTAAGGACCCAGAATGTTTAATATTGTATGAACCTATCTCAAAAACCTCATTTTATGCTTCTTTTGCATTTATTTCAGTCTTTTATGTCCCTTATTGGTGTGATTTGGGTCTTAAATAGGTGCTATGCATGTCCAGAGTTGTATAGGTGTTTTTCAGAGTTAGGGTCCATAAGTACAAGTCCAGGAGGCTGGTGCCCATTATCTGGACAGGACCACTATCCGGATATGCCTATGGCTCTATTACATCGGATAGTGGAGGGATAACTGTATATGTATATATGAGGCGTCTAGAGCCAAAGGGGCATCCCCACCAATATACTGGTTTTGAGTTAGGTAGGGGAGACAACAGGCTTAACCCTCTTCTCAGTGACAGCACTGGTTGCCATACAAGATTCGGCCTTCTGGACAGTGGTAGAGGGGCTCAAAGTCACGTGGTTTTGTCCATGCTGCCGGGCGAACAAATCAGAGCAGGCAGGCATCTAAGCCACACAGCCCAAACCAATTAGCATTCTCACTCTCTGCCACTCCCCCAGAGCAGCCAATCAGCAAGCGTGTGGCCTGCCCGGTGTGCTGGTGAGACTTCCCTCCCGTATTAACTGAGGTGTCTAATTATTACGTATTGGATTTTTACCCCATTTATCGTAGATTATTGGTGACAAGATGAGCTGTTGTTATTGGGGTTGAAGGGGGGGTGACAAGATGAGTTCATGACATAGTTACAGTGAGGAGGTGGTGCCTATAACCTCTCGTAAGTGTCAGAAGTGTGTGGAGAAGTGGAAAAAGGTAGAAAGGAAGAGGAAAAGAGAGTGGTGAGGGGGAGACAGCGGGAGGGGGGCGTGGCACCGAGGAGGCAGAGTTGGATGTCGTTCTCCTGGAGATGACGACCCCACCATTTAACCCCCCACTACCCCTTCTCAATTTACTTAAGCACTACACTACTTTTTTTTTTTTTTTAGTGTTATTATTTCAATCTATTATGGTAGAGGAAAAATAATAACTGCATTGATTTCAGATTTAGTTGTCAAAAACGTGAAATTACAGTAATAATCATTCGTTTATTAATATTAAGTGAACTGGAATCTTCAGTTAATAAATTTTTGTACATTAATACATTCGTTGATGTTTTTTCTGCCATGTTTTTAAATCCCTACAATATGTTATTATGCTCATTTATAAATTGGGGGTTTGGTTTACTGCCTATTTTGTGGTTACGGTTATTACTGTTTTGTTTTTTTGGCTGTACATGTAGAGCATAGGCGCTGATGATCATTTAGATGTATAAAAGGTCTGTTTATTGCCTTCTGGTTATGACGTTGCCATAAACACAACTTTAAAGCGTCATAACTCAAAAGTACATTTTGGTGCCGATGCCCCTTTGGTTCTAGACGCCTCATATATATATAATAGAGCCAAAGACATGTCCGGAAAGTGGTCCTGTCCGGATAGTGGGCACCAGCCTTCTGGACTGGTACTTATGGACCCTATCCCAGCTTAACTTTGAAAGCCACCTAAATAACTCCCTACCGGACATGCATAGCACCTATTTAAACCTATTTAACCCCTTAAACGCGGATCGTCGCATTTGCGACGGTCGGCCCAAAGGACAGAACGGCGGATAATCGCGTTTGCGATTTGAGTAAATTTTGAATAACCGCGGGCAAGCAGGCTCCAGCTGGTATTGTCTATCAGTACCACCACCCTGTAGCTACAACTAGCATACGTTACCTTTGTACTACTGACCTCAGTTGTTGCCAAATATCGCGTTTTCCCCCCGTCCCCCCCCCACCACCACCACGGCCCGGCCAGCCTGGCTGTGATACATGGCAGCGCTCTGAGCACTCAGAACTGTAAATCTGCGATCTCCTCTCACAAGCAGTTTATGCTACTAGGAAATGCTTGTTTCCCCAGTTGTAACACTAGCTTTTTTTCTCACGGTTTGCCCCTGTTTAGTGTCAGTTTACTGCAGGCTTTCAAAGTGAGATTATGGCGAGTTCTAGCTCTTCCCAGTCAGTGCAAGCGGCCGACAGGAATGAGAATAAAGTGGCGGACGTAAGGCAGAATAAAAAGCGCGCCGTGGTGATCTTTTGGGAAGTAATATGATTGAAAATAATGTAGTATACATGTTTTTAGCTGTGAAAATGGAAATGTTTGTTGAGTGACGGGAAGACCGCCGCCACAGTGCGTGTCGGCCGTATGCTCCGTTGATTTTAGCCTTATTTTCAGTGCTTATTGTACAAATACGGATTCCTAACTACCTTTACGTTGTAGTATAAAGTTTACTGTGACAGAATGAGTCTGTGGTAGAGGGGAAACCGGGTTGCTGGAGGTGTGAAAGTGAAGATTTGGTTACCCAACTTTGCAAGTCTCCACAAGTCCTTGGGTAGTCCACGAAGGCTCAACACCTGTCTCTGGAGAAAGCTGAATGTAAGTACTATCTGCCATACCAAGTATAATTTTCTAGGGTTAATCTCTGATTTTTGGCGAATATTTTCCTACAGGTACTCAGACCGCGATACAACCCCGCCACTCGGGGGGGATCGACTGTACACAGCCGCGTTTAAGGGGTTAAGACCCTATTCACACCAATAATGAACATAAAGCATGAAATAAATGAAAAAGAACCAAAGAATGAGGAATTAGAAGTGACTGTACCTCAGCCAGGGTACTTCCATCACGTTTGTGGCTGCCTTTCTAAGGTTTTGGTAGTGGTGAAAATGCTCTTGAAGCACGTACGGTATTCCAGTGTTGTGCTGCACTTAATTCTTTGCACTGTGAGTTATAATTGTTTAACACTGCTCATTGTTCTTAACTGCACCACTGCAGTTCTAACCGTCAGATAAACTGCCGATTTGCACTCCTCAGTTGATCCATTGCACTCTAAGTTCAAATTCCTTAACACTGCACAACACTGTAAATTCCCATGTGGTCTAGAGGCAAGGTATTGCAGTATATTCACTGTTTATTCACAAAAAACGAGCACATGTGGCTTTCAGTGCGATAAGCATCTATTCACAATCGAAGTTAGGGAGTAACTGTTGATGTCGGAGAAACAGAGTTGTCAGATCGCAACGGCCACATTACCAATCTCCTCAACTTTCATTACCAAATTTAACTTTTCATTACCAAATTCATAAAGCTAGCATTATTCTTCACTAATTATATATACAAGTGGAAATACATGTAATCACTCTCCTTATAATTAACAGTATGTTGATTATTTTCACGCTATGTAGGGTAGCAGATTAATCAGAGAGAGCAAACAATCCACCATCTCCATCCTGTGTATCCTCATACATGTGGAAAATCCGTTTGGCAATGCATTATTCTGATTCATTAGAAAACGAATTTTTCATTACCAAATTGGCCCACATTTGGTAATGAAAAATAACTAACGGCAACCTGACAGGGAAGGGGGGAGGGGGGAGGAAGGAAGGGGTGAAGGGGCCATGGTTTAAGCAGCTGTTTGGCGCCGCGTGGCAATTTCAAATTACGGGTGGGAAAAAATTAGGATTTTGGGGGGATTTTTTTCTTTTTTTGGCTATTTTTCAGTTCCGATGGTCCAGGCCCGCAATGTCCGGTAAGTGAGGATGTCCAGAAAGTGGGCGTCCAGAAAGTACAGGGATTACTGTATATATAATCATATATACACAGTAGATTGTAGCACCAGTCGAGCAGGGCAGTACTCCCAAGGTGGATGGAAAGCTGATGACAGTGAGAGCCGGAGCTCCCGTTTCATCAGCCCTCGGGACTAGGTCCTGACCATCCCCATTTGCTGAATTTTTTCAGTGTCTTGGTAACACAGAGAGTAGGCCAGCATGCTCTCCAATACAAGTTTCTCTAACTATCAACACCAAACTACATGCAAAGTACACACCACACTTCCTTTTCAAAATTTTGAAAAATGGCATTGAATAATGTAGCCTCAGGCTCTCTGGTGGGGGGGGGACCATAAATGCCCCCACCTTCTGCCCCTCTCCCGGTGACGACTCAAGATGCCTGGAACCACTGTCTGACTCTCTTCTTCATTTCTGCAACATTCGTGGCCTTTCCTCTAACTTTCGCTCTGTTGAGCACCACCTCTCCTTCTCCAAACCTCACCTTCTTTTTCTAACTGAGACTCAGCTGTCTGAGACAACTGACAGCAGACCCTTTTCTGTATCCTCCTACTTTCTCTATACTCATTTCAAAGCCAAAGGTGGCTGTTGTGTATGCAGTATATACACAACAACTTATCTTGCTCTCGTGTTCCTGAACTCGATTCTTCCGAATTCTTTACATTCTGGCTTCGGCTTTCCTGTCATTCTCTTACTAAATATATCTGTGCTGTTTACCTATCTACTAATTCTACTGACTATTAAAAATTCTTAGACTATCTTACTTCTACGATGGAACACATTCTGTCCACATCTCCTTTCTCTGAAATCTCCATTCTAGGAGATTTCAGCTTTCACCACCACCTTTGGCTCTCCTCTCCTTTCACTGATCCACCTGGTGAACAAGCCTACACCTTATCTATCCTTAATGACCTGGAGCAGCTTGTACAGCACCCTACACGTATCCCTGACCGCCTTGGAGAGAGCTCCAACATACTTGACCTCTTCCTTACATCTAATCCTTCTGCTTACACTGTTAATCTTTTCTCTCCATTGGGCTCCTCCAATCACAACCTTATCACCTTAACCTGTCCTATTGCTCCGGTACGGCCTGTGGACCCTCCAAAGAAACGTTCTCTTTGGCACTTTGGAGCTGCAGATTGGGAGGTCCTCAGGCAGTACTTCTTTGATTTTCCCTAGAATGATTATTGTTTCCATGGCCGGGAGCCATCTGGGTGTGCCTTGCGCATTACGGAGGTTATTCTCTCGGGCATGGAAGCATACATTCCTTTCTCATATCCTCTGACTAATGCACGAAAGCCTTGGTTTAATCATGCTTGTTCTAATGCTGTCCGCAACAAGGAGAGGGCCTATAAAAGGTTGTTCTGGTGTCAACATCTTTTTCCATTTGAAGTTGTAGTATCACACATTTTACATAATAATTTTTAAAGCTGTTTAGTCATAATTAACAGTGTGTAATGAAGTGTGAATGATGAACAACCAAATATCATTTCACTGTTAGCTGTGGTATGGAGACGAAGGTGGATGGCAGACCACAAGGGCCACCCTGTTTCAATTATAAAATGAAGGTTAGGAGAAGTGAAAAGATATCTGAATAGTGCGTAAGTGTAAAGTCCTGGGGAACCATTTATTATGTTGGTATATGTGAATGTACTTAATACCATTTTATAGAGGTGTATAATGTGCTAGTAGAGTTGTCATTTATCTCTACTTTTTGCATAAGCCCAGAGTATATGTAATGCTCGGCACCTCACTTTTTAGCTGACCTCAGCACCGCGTCCTTGTCCGCTCGTTGACTGTACAGCGTCAGAGGCCGTTTTACAGTTTTAAAGGGAGGTTGTGTCGCTCTTACATATCTCTCGGGTCGCAGTTATATTATTCTGTGCCCAATAAAGAGAGATTTAAACTGCTCATATCTGTCACCTTACGCTACCACTTAATAACAGACCAGCTTCCACCTTCTCGTGGCAGAGGACCTTTGGTGGGAAGTGTTGGGCAGTGACGGCGAGTGGCTGACGTGTACTACAGACAGTGTCGTCGATCCAACACGGTGGTCTAGTTATACTATACAGCAGAACACTTAATATGTAGTCAACTGCTACTCCATAACGGCTACATTATTTTATTGGTGCTAGCGGTGGCACGATATTTAGTGCTAGCCGTTTACCGATACATTAAATTGGTGGCCAGCAGTGCGACGATACATTTTATTAGTGCTAGCCGTGTACTGATACAAGGTACCGGAGCCAACCCACCCCAGAATCACATCTTACATATGTTTCTGCCCGGAATCGTGCTAAGTCTGTTCTTCGCTCTGCTAAAAATAATTTCATCCGTGCAAAATGCTCTCAACTCTCCAGCTCGAATTCTTCCCGCTCCTTCTGGCATCTTGCCGAAAACCTTTCTAACAACTTTACTTCATCATCCATCTCTCCTCTTTTCTACTCTGATGGCTCTGTAGCTATTTCTTCTACCGATAAAGCAGATCTCTTCGCTCAGACTTTCTCCTTCAGTTCCACCTTAGACGATTCTGATGCTGTTCCTCCATCACTTCCCCCCACTGAGTTCTTCATGGCTAACATTAAAATTTCTTCAGCTGATGTATTTTCTGCCATCACAGGCCTCAATACTAATAAGGCATATGGGCCTGATGGAGTCCCTCCTGTTGTTCTCAAGAACCGTGCTTCTGTGTGTACACCCTGCATAGGCAAACTCTTTCGCCTATCTCTATCAACTTGTACCTTTTCTTCTTACTGGAAGTTTGCCCTCATTCAGCCAGTCCCAAAGAAGGGTGACCATTCCCAACCCTCTATCGTCCAATTCCTTTAACATCCTGTATCTCAAAAGTTTTTGAGTCTATTCTTAATAGAAAAATTTTTAATTATCTTTCCTATCACAACCTTCTTTCTGATCATCAGTATGGGTTCTGTCAGGGACGCTCCACTGGCGATCATCTCACCTACCTTTCAGACTCCTGGTCATCCTCCTTTCGGGACTTTGGCACAAGCTTTGCCATTGCACTTGACATCTCACAGGCTTTCGATCGAGTCTGGCATAAATCTCTAATTTCCAAACTGCCCTCTTACGGTTTCCATCCCTCTATCTGTGCCTTCATCTCTAGCTTCCTTTCTGGTTGTTATATAGCTGCTGTTGTAGACGGCCATCGTTCTTCTCCTAGATCTATCAGCAGTGGTGTTCCTCATGGCTCTGTCCTATCACCAACTCTCTCCCTTTTATTCATCAATGACCTTCTAAGCTGTACATCTATCCCTATCCACCCATACTCTGATGACTCCACCCTTCACATTTCCATTCAATTCCCACAAGATCCATCTCAGCAGTTACTGCAAGAAACAAGGGATGAGGCTATGGCACACCTAATGTCTGACTTGGTTCGTATCTCTGACTAGGGTAAAAATAATCTGGTTGTTTTTAATTCATCAAAGACTTAGTTCTTACACCTATCAACCTGACAAAATCTTGAACAGGTATACCCACTAATGTTTAATAATATTCAGCTCAATCCTGCATCATCCTTGAACATGCTTGGGGTTTCATTTATCTACCTGTCTATCTATCATCCAATCCTACATTGCCCCATGGGGAGCGTAGGAGCCTGGGGCTAGGCAGTTAGTCCCGACATTTAAGATGAGGGTGACCAGCCTAACTCATCCCTGAGTGGCATTACATGAGCAGTCAACCCCAACCATCCCTTGGATATAAACCTTCACCGGCTCAATCCGATTGGAGCGCAATAATTACCCACAAAACCAAAAGGTGCCATAATTTGGTTATATGGTTACCACCCAGTGTAGTAAATGGTTTTCTGGTGTACAGGAAACTGTTTGGCCTGTTACTCTGTGTAAAGTCACCCACATGCAGAAGGAAGAGGAAAGAATGAAGGAAAGAAAGACAGAAGAGGGAGTGTAAAGTTACCCGTTGGCAGAAGTACAAGGATAGAATGAAGAAAAGTAAGACAGAAGAGGATGGAAGGAAAGAAGGATGAAAGAGAGGAAAGAGCAGACACCCGACAGTTTAGTCGGGACTTATCTTGGAGAGATCATATTACATCTCTTGTAAAATCTGCTTCCAAGCAATTGGGTGTTCTAAGCCAACTCCGTTCCTTCTTTACCCCTGCACAATTGTTGACTCTATACAGGGGTTTTATCCACCCCTGCGTGGAGTACAACTCTCATGGGTGGGGAGGCTCTCCACATACAGCTCTTCTCAATAAGGTGGAGTTGAAGGCTTTTCGTCTCATTAACTCTCCCCCTCTTACTGACTCCCTTCAACCTCTGTCTCTTCGTCGCACTGTTGCACCTTTATCTCTTTTCTATCACTGCTTCAATGGTAACTGTTCCTCTGAACTGTCTGCATGGATTCCTCCACCTCTTCAACTGGCGCATAGCACCTGTCTAGCAGCAAACTCTCACCCCTTTTCTGTCCAACTCTCTAATGCAAGAGTTAACTGTTACTCCCAGTCCTTCATTTATGCAACAGGTCAACTCTGAAACTGTCTCCCTCTGTCTGTATATCCAGCTTCCCATGATCTCCAGTCTTTCAAACGCAGTGTGTCCAGGCATCTCGAAATTATCGGATCTTGAATTTTGCCTGGGTAGATTGATGGAAATGAGGGGAAAATGTGCAAAACATGTTGAAAGTAAAGTGAGACAAGGAAGAAAAGTAGCTGGTGTAATGAAGGCATTGATAAGAAACAGAGGCTTGAATGTTGCAGCTGCACGAGGCTAACATGAAGGAGTGTTAGTGCCAACTTTAACATATGGATGTGAGTCTATGGTGTGGCATGAAAATGAAAAGTAAAGAGTAAGAGCAGTGGAGGTGGGACTCCCGGGGAATCTATATGGAGTACGGGGGGTGGATAGGATACAAAATTATGTGATTCATGAAAGATGTGGAGTGAGGAAGTCTGTGAATACCAGAATCGAATAAAGTGTGCAGAGATGGTATGATGTTGAAAGAATGGATAAAATAGAGTCATGAAAAAGGTATATCTGAGCGAATCTGAGGGAGGCGAGGTAGGCCAAGAAGAAGGTGGAGAGATATGGTGGATGAGTGTGTGAGGAAGAGAGGTTTGGAAGTTGGTGATGCTAGGGAACTGACAATAGATTGAGCTGGCTGGATGAATGTTGTGAGGAGAAGTGCATGATCAGGGATTTTGGCACTCCTTTTTAATGTTGCAGCGTCCGAATTGACTCTAACGGATACGTTTAAGTGAACGTACAAAACGTAGTGAGAGTTTTTGGTATATCCAATAGAGCCAGGATTCTGGGGGCTTGAATGATTAGTAAATGGAAGCGTGGCCCATTGGATTGGGCAAATTTGGGCTGTCTGGACATTACTACTCCTCACCCTGCTCTAGGATGGGAAAGGAGGTCTGGATGATGATGATGATGTATTTATAATATATGTATATATATACAGTATTTCCTCATTTTTTGCGGGTTGGATTTTCTGCCAAAACCTCACGAAATGTGAAACGTCAAAGTGAGAAGTTAAGAATCAGTGGAAAAAATAGAGGAGTTCTGGTGGGACATATACCTACCCTATCATAAAGTACTATAACACCAAACAGGCCCTACCCAAAATTAAATGAAGAGTGTTTATTAGTGCTAAAACAGCATAACACAATAAACACGTACCTGAAAAAGCATTAAAACTTTTATAAAGAGCTGCAGCACCAAAAATCCTTACCAGAAATAAAGTAAAGACTGGTTTGAGTGGCAAGTGAAGATATGTTGAGGGTGGATGGGCTAGTTCCTGATGTCACTAACCAAGGAAAAACTGCCACTTTTCACCAGATTATTTAATTTTCAATATCAAGTCAGTCAACTAAACCTCGGTCATTTTATGTGCCCTCTTGCAACTAAATGGAAGGGAGAAATTATAACCACATTATTTTATTGCTACAAGGAAGAGAGGCTGTAATATAGTTAAATTGAATAAAAAATTGGAGGGCTGAGTCTACCATCTCAATATTGAGACGGTTATTATTCTTTCCTTCCTTAATTATCGATAAGCTTTATTTTACATTCATTTCATGTATTTGTCCATCAAAACAAAAATAAATAGTGCTATGAGGTATTTGTCCATCAAAACAAAAATAAATAGTGTTACAAGGTATTTATCCATCAAAACAAAAATAAATAGTGTTATGAGGTATTTCTCCATCAAAACAAAGTATATAGTGTTACGAGAAACACGTAACGATTCTTCGTTAAGAAATAGTAGCACGACACGGCTGAAGATTGTACGTTACGATCATAAACAATAACAAACTCACATTTCTCTACTGCCCCGCTGGACCAGCTGTGTATTCACGACATGGCTGAAGGTCATGTGTTACGATCATAAACAATAACAAAGTCACGTGTGTCTACTGCCCCGCTGGACTTGCTGTATAAAGATCATGGAAAACTGTTGCTTAGAAAAATGGACAGTGCCTAGATTGAGCATCAGTATTCGTCGTCTGCTGAAAGTCGGCTGCCAGCTGGGAGCATCGAAGTGCATGGAAACAAGCAAAGTGTGAAACAACTCGGAAACTTTTTTTCTAGGGCAAGAAACGAGACATTGAAGTAAAATGCATCGAAATACATCGGATACTGGAGGGATTACTATATACTGTGTATATATATATATATATATATATGTATATATATATATATATATACATATATATATATATTTATATATATATGTTTATATATATATATATATATTTATATATATATATATATATATATATATATATATATATATATATATATATATATATATATATATATATATATATATATATATATATATATATATATATATATATATATATATATATATATATATATATATATATATATATATATATATATATATATATATATATATATATATATATATTTATATATTTATATATATATATATATATATATATATATATTTATATATATATATATATATATATATATATATATATATATTTATATATATATATATATATATATATATATATATATATATATATATATATATGTTTATATATATATATATATATATATATATATATATATATATATATATATATATATATATATATATATATATATATACAAGAAAAGGAAACTACAGCAAAAATGCAGAATTTTCGGACACTTCACGTGGCCATCATCAGTATATATGTGGGATCCTACCAAAGAGCAGTATTTGTTGTACCACAACAGATATAGATCTAAAATTCATCATTTTATATATATATATATATATATATATATATATACAGTAATCCCTCTAATATCCGGACGCCCAATAACCGAACATCCCCACTAACCGAACCTTATCGTCCTGGGATCAAACATTCCCAAAATGGTCCGAAAATCCAAAAAAATTGGAAAAAAATCGATTTTTTGCCGTCCTCGTAATTTGAACTTGACAGAGCGCGCGTGAGAGCATTGTTTTGGTTCGTCATTCCTCCGACGTCCGATAGAGCGCCGCTGCATCCTCCCCACTTCCCGCCTGTCTCTCACCGCGACAAGACCTACGGCTCACCGTCATGGCTGCCCACGTGCTCGCTTTTGTGGTGGTGCCGTACTTGCTGCAAGGCCTCCTGCTGCTCTCTCTGCCCTACTCTTAGTGTGTGTGATGATGGCCCGCCTCCTGAGAAAAGGAAAGAGAGTGGTGTTGACTCTGGAGAAGAAACGGGAGATATTGGAGAAGGTTGATGCGGGTTGGTCTTCCTCTCGCATTCTCCGCGAGTTCAACCTGGCCCGGTCGACTTTGTTTGATATCAAGCGTTCCCGAGACAAGCTCATGCAGTACACGGCTGACTTCTCGTCGAGAAGCAAACGCAACGTGGAGAGGAAGGTTATGTTTACTCCCAAGTATGCAGAGATCGACCGCTCCACGTTGATTTGGTATCGACAGCAACGTGCAGCTGGTGTGATGGGACGTGGAACGGAGCTGAAGGCTGCTGCTGAGAAGTTTGCAAGGCTTCACGACGCCCTAGACTTCAAGGCATCCGAGGGTTGGCTCTTCGCGTTCAAGTTGCGACATGGCCTTACTAACCGTAAAGCACATGGCGAAGCATTGGACGCTAACGAGATGGAGTGGACGAGTTTCGGCACAAGGTGAAAGGCTTGATCGACAGGGAGGGCCTCACTCTCGGTCAAGTCTATAACGCTGACGAAACTGGCCTATTCTATCGCTCGGTGCCAACGAACACTCTCGCCGATGAGACGGAGAAGCGTGTACCTGGCCGCAAGCTTTCTAAGGAACGGATATCTGCTTTGTGTTGTGCCAATGCTAACGGCATGCACCGGCTTAAGCCCGTTATTGTTGGCCGTGCAAAGCAGCCTCGGTGCCTTCGTGGGGTGATGGATGTCCTTCCTGTCGTATGGTACCATTCTTTGAAAGCATGGTTCACAGCTGTGATTTTCAAAGACTGGTTTCACCATCACTTCGTCAAGGAGGTCATACATTACCAGACGAAGACACTGGGAATTCCTCGCGACCAGGTAAAGGCTCTCCTTCTCCTCGACAATGCACCTGCCCACCCGTGCGACAAGGACTTGGTTGCTGAGAATGGCCGTATTAGGTGCATGTTTCTGCCACCTAATACGACTGCTCTCATTCAACCAATGGACCAAGGAGTGATCGTGGCAACAAAGCGCCTGTACCGTCGGAAGTTCCTGGACGAGGTGATGGTGGTTCTCGAGGACGAGGACGAGCGCAGGGAAGGACGTGACACTCGAGGCAAGCGGACTTTGGAAAACCTTCGCCGCTACAACATCAAGTCTGTGCTGTACAACTGGGCTAGTGCATGGAAGGAAGTCCCTGTGAAAACTCTTGAAAATGGTTGGTCTCGTCTGCTTCTCGGAACAGATGTGGAGTACGATTTCCTAGGGTTTGACGTGGATGACTTCCATGCACGGCTCTGTACGCACGGCGACGATGTTGAGGGGGACGATGTTCGTGAGTGGTTGGACGACGACGAGGGCGATCCTGGGTATCAGACGTTGTCTGATATCGAGATCGCGTCTTCGGTTGCTGGTGTCAGTCCGAACTTGAAGATTCCGACGACGAAGGCGATGATGATGCAGACTCCGCCCAGCTGGACACTACTCCAGCCATCCCTGCTGAGCGCACTCCGGGAACATCTAGAGTTCGTCCTAGACTACCTGGAACACCCGGACTGCGACAGGGAGATGGGGCCCTTGGGACTCGTGGAGGAAGTGCGTGCTTTCCGGCAGCGCATCATCAATCGCCAGAATCGTCGGTCCTTGCGTCAGTCAACGATTGACAGTTTTTTCAGGCCCGTGACCCCCGCTGTGCCAAGCCCTGGTTCCACTCCGTTGCCTCCCCAAGACAGGCCCTCATGCTCCGAGCCACAGCCCAGCACATCAGCTACAGTGGAGTCACCGCTCGACGTGAGTTTGCGGCTGTCTTCAGAGTCTTCTGTAGTCGGTACGCCATCACCACTACCCACCGATGCACCCCTTGGACGCCTGCCAGTGATACTCTCGGGCTCTGACAGTGAATAAACAGCAAGAACTTCTCCACTAGACCACACGGGAATTTTGAGTGTTGTGCAGTGAAAAAACGGTGTGTTGTGTTAAGGTTTTCAAGTTGGGAGAAAAGACTAAGTAGAAAAGAAATTTAACGTAACTAACCTTCTTTGTTTTGGCTTTGGAAACTTAAAAAACTTGGGAAAAGTTAATGTGCAACACTTAAATTTAATGGAACATTATTTGGACTAAAGTGAACACTGTGAAAAGAACGGACTTCTGTGTGTTAGTGACTAAGTTCAGTGCAAGACTTCAGGAAGAGTGTAGTGCAAGTGCTTCAGGAAATCGTTCTTACTGTCAGAGTCCGAGAGGAGGCGGTTATTCATCGAGGTGGCCAGGGACTTGCTGTAAGTAGCCAAAATGTTTCATGTTGTACTATTTTCCATACTATATTTACCAGAATGTTTCATATATGTATTTTTTTCCCATACTATACTTACCAGAAAGTGTCATACTGTACTTCTTTCCATACTAAACTTACCTCATGCATGTGCAGTAGGAATGTGTTTTTCAGAGTTCGGTTAGGTTCGGTTAGGTTAGGTTCGGTTAGAGTCCATAAGTACCAGAATGTTTATTAATGTATAAACATACTTCTAAACCCACATTTATATGTGTCTATTGCATTTATTTCAGTCATTTATGTGCCTTATTGGTGTGATTTGGGTGTTAAATAGGTGCTATGCATGTCCGGAGGAGTTGTATAGGTGTTTCTCTGTGTTAGGGTCCGTAAGTACAAGTCCATAAGCTGGGGCCCAATATCCGGACAAAACCAATATCCGAACCTACCGATGGCTCTATTGATCCGGATATTGGAGTGATTACTGTATATATATATTTATATATATATATATATATATATATATATATATATATATATATATATATATATATATATATATATATATTTTTATATATATATATATATAATATATATATATATATATATATATACATATATATATATATATATATATATATATATATATATAAAGACAAGAAAAGGAAACTACAGCAAAAATGCAGAATTTTCGGACACTTCACGTGGCCATCATCAGGGTATATATGTGGGATCCTACCAAAGAGCAGTATTTGTTGTACCACAACAGATATAGATCTAAAATTCATCATTTTATATATATATATATATATATATATATATATATATATATATATATATATATATATAGATATATGTATTATTAAAATGAAGAAAATGAACAAAAATTATAAACTAACATAAACCAAACTTATCAAATCTATAGTCTTCATATAGTATATATATATATATATATATATATATATATATATATATAAATCCCTTCAATATCCAATGTAATAGAGCCAAAGGCATGTCCAGAAAGCGGGTCTGTCTGGATAGTGGGCCCCTGCCTCCTGGACTGGTACTTATGGACCCTAACCTAGCCTAACTTTGAAAACCACCTAACTAACTCCTTACCGGACCTGCACAGCACCTATTTAAGACCTTATTCACACAAATAAGGGACAGAAAGCATGAAAAATATGAAAAGGAACCAGAGAATTAGGAATTAAAAGTGAGTATGGAAAATATTTAGCAGTATACAGAATACTTACAATACGTCCGTTGCCATTCTTTACGAAGGTTAACCCGCCTCCTCTAAGGCTCTGGCATCGGTGAAAATGCTCTGAAAGCACGTACAGTAATCCGGTGTTGTGCTGCATGTAATGTTTTGCACTACGAGTTATAATTATTCAACACTGCACATTCTGTTATTAATTGCACCATTCCAGTTTCAACTGCCAGTTTCAACTACCAGTGTGCACTCTGTACTTAATCTTTACACTCTGAGTTCTAATTTCATAACACTGCACAACACTGTAAATTCCCATGTGGTCTAGTGGTGAGATATTGCAGTTTATTCACTGTTTATTCACAAAAACGACCACGTGTGGCTTCCACTGCGATGAGCGTCTAGTCAGGATGGTAGTTAGGTGGTAACTGGGAAGGGGGAACCAAGGGGCGTGCGTAAACACAGCTGCACACTTATGCATTATTTGGCATTTGGCAGGCCCTTGACTCTATTATGTAAAATAAACAGGAATTTACTGTATCTCTCTCTCTCTCTCTCTCTCTCTTTTTTATATATATATATATATATATATATATATATATATATATATATATATATATATATAATTTTTTTTTCATTCATTGCCAGACGCCATGTATCCCCAACGGGGTGACCAAGGGCTTAGAGTTAATTGTTTTACAGGGAGGGGCACTAATCCTCCACCAACCCCACTTGACATGTAAGGAGAACGTTATGCCAACAGCATCTGGTGTTCCCAGGCGGTCATCCATCCAAGTACTAACCAGACCCAACGTTATATATATAATACAGCATATATATATAATCATCATCAGCCGTTTGACTATCCACTGCAGGACCGGCCTATCCCGACTGAAGTCAGGACGATACAGTCAATGTATCTCTACCAAGTGGCTTAGGCTGTCTGGTAGAGATCGTATGTAGGATGAGAAGTGCTTGTAAGTGTAATTGTAGTGTTGGAGTGGCTTTGGATGTGTGTGTAGTCTGTGAACCAAGTGTAATCGGCCCGCACCAGCCGACTGGGTGCAAGCATACTTTATAGTAAGCAACGCTGGTTCAACCACAGCACCCCCTGTGTCCGCCAATGCAGTACGTGGCCGGATGAACACTCCCAAAGTTTATTACCCTGGTGGGGTGCGAACCCTGGCTCACCCGTGTACGAAATGCACACTCTACCACTGTACCACAGAGGCTCTATATATATATATACAGTATATATATACAGTAACCTCTCAAATAACACGAGGGTTAGGTTCCTGGAGAGGTCACGTTAGTTAAAAGGACGTTATTTAAACAGTTTTCCCATAAGAAACAGTGGTAATATTGGGGGTTACATTCCTGGACTCTGGAAAAGTCTACCCATTTAGGGAGTTATGCTACTCTAAACTTAAAAGCAACAATATTAATTTGAAAGAAATTCACATAAATATCAAAAACAGTATATTTGGAGAAAAATAAACAATGTTTGAGCCCTAGTTGGGCCGAAGCGGTGTTTACCTCTCCCCAAATACATACATTTTTTTTTTTTTACGTGGATTTTCTTTCAATTCTGCTTCATTCACGTCATTGTGAAAGTTCCTCGACAATATTAATGCATTAGTAGGTCATAAAAACACTATAGTAAAAGCAACATTTTCATCCCAGCAAGTAGGTCACAAACAATAACAACACACAGCCTCACTTCATCTATGCATCACTCGTCGTCTGCTGCTGTCCCTCTTCACTCCGCTCCCCCACCTTCCGCCGCTCCCTAACCTAAATTTGTCGTCCCTTCTTGCTCTGCTGTCCCTCCTTGCTCTGCTGTCCTTCCTCTTCCTCTGACTCCCGTGCTACTGGTGATGAAGATAACTCCCTTAAGTTTTCTGTCTTCTTCATAAAGAACTGTTCTATCTTGGTCTGAGTGGTTCTCTTCTTTTTGTTCTGCAGCATCAAGTTGTAACAATTTGGGTCTGCCATCACTTTCCTGGCCAAATTTTGTCCGAAAATGAGCCAAATTGCTCAGAATGGGGCCAAACTTCATTTTCAAATATTATAGTTTGAATAAAACCAGTTTAAGCAGCAGGCAAATAAAAAATTGTATTTATACGTAAACTGCCACACACAGTCTATCAGCTCGGGACTGTTCAAGGCGCGCGTGGCTAATTTGAAACCATCACGTACGTGTAAAGTCGCGTTAAATCGAGAAACCATTGTTAGTTAAACATATCTTCTTAAATATTTGCTTGTGGTAAAATGAAAATGCGTTTTTTAAACTCGCATTAGTTGAGAGGTTAGTGTATATATATATATATATATATATATATATATATATATATATAATAAATCATCATCATCAGCTGTTGAGGTCCACTGCAGGACCGGCCTATCCCTACCGTAGCAGGGACGATACAGCCAATGTATTTCTGCCCAGTGGCTTAGGCTGTCTGGTAGAGACTGTATGTGGGGTTAGAAGTGCTTGTGAGTGTAATTTTAATGTTGGAATGGCTTTAGATATGTGTGTGTAGTCTGTGAAACAAGTGTAATCGGCCAACTGGGTGCAAGCATACTAGTATGCGACACTGGTTCAATCACGGCATCCCATATGTCCGCCAATGCGGTCAGTGACTTGGTGAACGCTTCCCAAAGTTTTTACAACTCTGGCGTGAGGCAAACCCACATCCATCAGCGTGTGAAATGCACACTCTACCACTGTACCACAGAGGCTTCATATACAGGCATACCCAAGTTTAATGATCTAATTGATTAGGTAAAACCCCATCGTTAGGTGGGGTATCATATATTGGGGTACTTTTAACATGTATTTCAGTGTGAACTGTTTACCATCCTTGGGTTTCCCCCCCAAACCAAGTCCAAAGCCCACCCAGATGAGCCCAGAAACAGGTTTAAAGGCTATCTAAATGGCCTAACAGCTGTCAAGGAAGTTAAACTAAGCCTAACACCTATAAATAACTCACTAAAACCAAAAAATCATATCTGAATATCATCAAATATAATTTTGGAAGAAATCAGGCTTAGCAAGCTGTACCCCAAAATGATAATGTTCACCCCACCTGTAGCTAAAACACATTAAGTGGAGTCTAAAAAGAATTTATAAATCAACCTAAACACAATTTAGTCTAAAATATCATCAAAATCAGTAAGAAAAAATCAAAACCCATCGTTAAACTGGGGTTTGGCCATTGGTAGGTGGGGTATGGTGCAATTTCTACCCCCATCGTTAAGCCGGGGTATCGTATATCGAGGTATTACTGTATATCTATCTATCTATCTATCTATCTATTGCCAGACACCATAGTCCCATAAGGGGTGGCCATTTGACTTTGAGTTATTTGTTTTATGGGGAGGGGCACTAACCCTTCACCAACCCACTTGTTGACACGTAGGGAGCACATATAGTTTGGTTATATGGTTACCACCCAGCGTTGTAAATGGTTTCTTGGCTTCCAGGAAACCATTTGGCTTGTCACTCAATGTAAAGCCACCTGTAAGGAAAAGCAATAAGAAATGACAGGAAAGATGGGAGAAATAGGAAGAGAGGAGGGCAGGCACAGAAAAAGAATGATAAAGGCTAAGGAAGAAGTAGGCAGCACTATATCAAGTGAGTGGATGATGGATAGATATATATATATATATATATATATATATATATATATATATCGTTTCGTTTTCGTTTCGTTTCGTTTTTAAAGGCTCCAACATGCTTGCATGTGACGGCCTTGGTCACCTAATGGCGGCTCTCCACGCTGCACGATCCATTGCAGCCTCCCTGTTCAGTCCCTTAACCCTAAGGTCACACTTAATGACCTCGTCCCATGTCTTTCTCGGTCTACCCCTCATAACCCCACCCCCAATATTAACACTTCTCACCTTCCTCACCCAATTATCATCCCCCATCCTCTCCACATGTCCAAACCACCTCAATCTACCTCTCCTCATCACAACACCAATACACTCCAGTCCCATCCTACCTCTCAACTCTTCCATTGTAAACCCAGCCCCTCCAGGCCTTGGACGCAGGGACGCACTGCACATCCACCTAATCATTGTCATTTCTGTACGTCTGAGCCGGCGAATGTCTTCCTCCTTCACTGCCCAGGTCTCACTGCCATACAGCATTACACTCCTAACACATGCTGCATACAAAGACCCCTTAGCATGTAGGGAGAGCCCTCTCAATGTCAGGAGAGGCAAGAGCTCCCTGAACTTCTTCCAACCACTTCTCACCCTAGCCACAGAGCTAGCTCCAGCCCCACCTCCAGCACACAACATGTCTCCCAAATAACAAAACTCTTCCACACACTCAAGAGATTCACCAGCAAGTTCAATCCTTTCACGTCTGACGATCTCCTCCTGCTCACCCCGGCACGCCATACACATAAAATCAGCATTATCTCGCACTCTACCTCTGATACCACTACATCTCTTATGCACCCATTTATCACACACACCGCACAAGATGGAATTACTTCCCACGCCCTTGTGGCAGACTGCACATGGTCACTCTCCCTCATCTTTGACAGTACGGCCACCAACCCTAGATATCATCACTTTTGTTTTATCTGCATTTACCCTTAAACCCTTTTGCCCCATACCATCTCTCCACTTCCTAAACCTTTCCTCCTCCTCCCTTTCATTCTCTGCAATCAACACCAAATCATCAGCATACAACAACTCCCACGGGAGTCCGTTTCTAAAGTCACATGAAAGGGCTTCAAGTACCATGATAAACAACATGGTACTCCAGACTGACCCCTGATGCACACCAACATTCACGGAAAACTCATCACTCAAATCTCCATTCACTCTCACCTGGGTGTGAGCACCCACATACATGGCCATAACCACCTTAACCAGCCACTCCTCCAAGCCAAGCTTTCTCATTGCCCACTTCACCACCTCTCTAGGGACTCTGTCAAAGGCCTTTTCCAAATCAACAAAAACAAAATAAAGATCCCTTCCCCTACCAATATATTTTTCCTGAAGCTGTCGAACAATGAATATGGCATTAGTGGTCCCCCTACCTGGCATAAACCCAAACTGCATCTCATCAATATTCACTCTTTCTCTAATCATACCTTCTAAAACTCTCTCCATTACCTTCATTATCTGATCTAAAAGCTTTATACCTCTATAATTTCCTCTTTCCAGGGCATCACCCTTCCCTCTATACACATTTACAATTACACTCTTCAGCCAATCATCTGGGACAACACACTCATAAATAATCCTATTTATCAGGTCAGTGACTAAACTCACCCCTATATCGCCTGAGGCCTTCAACATTTCGGCAGTCAACCCAGACACACCTGCTGCCCTCCCCACCTTCATCCTGCCTATTGCCTCACTCACAGTAACAGTATCAATCAAAGGTCAAGGGCCAGACACTGGATCTACTGGCTCCAAACCTTCCCTGTCCCAGTCAAACTCCTCATTCAACAACCGGTTATAATGCTCTCTCCATGCATCTTTAATATCCTCACTTTTCACCACTACCCTTCCTTTATCATTCTTCACACACTGCTCACCTATGATATCCCGATTATCCCTCTTCACCTGACCTGCCACCCTAAATATATTTTTCCTTTCCCCATGATTTAGGTTATCAAGTAATTGTCTCTGTGACTCAGACTTTGCCCTGTATACCTCTCTCCTAGCCCTACGCTTGGCAGCCAAATATTCCTCTTTGCTACCACCCTTCTTCCATTCCCGGAAAAGCCTTCTTTTCTCCTTAATTGCAGCTTCTACACCCTCATCCCACCACCAAGTTACTTTATGTCTTGGTGGTCCTCTTGTCCAGCCGCATGTTTCATCAGTAACTCTCAAGAAATTGTTCTTGAGGGCTCTGTACTGTTCATTAACGCCTCTGTCTACAGCTCCCTGTTCAGCCACCACTCTCCTCAACTCGCTATAGAAGGCATCCCTTACTACTTGGTTTTTCAGCTTCCATATTTTCCTCCTAGGTACATAAGTCCTCTTTTTCATCACTTGTTCTTTAAGCACCATATCACAAATCAATAGTTTGTGCTGCTGCACACACTCCTCACTTCCTATAACTTTAACATCCCTCACTAACCTCCTATCGGCCCTCCTAACCAGAAAATGATCTATCTGACTGCTGTTTCCCCCAGACTCATACGTAATTAACCTACTGTCTCTTTTCCTAAAATATGTGTTGCACACAATCATGTCCGTTGCCTCCCCAAACTCGAGTATCCTTTCCCCTTCTGCATTCCTTAGACCATATGCACATCCCCCATGAACTCCTTCATAACCTTGTGCTGCTTCACCTACATGACCATTTAAGTCCCCTCCCAAAATCACTATCTCATCATCCTGCATACCACCCACTACACGTATTTAATCATCCCAAAATCTATCTTTCTCTGATTCATCCAATCCTGCTTGTGGAGCATATGCCGATATAATCACAGCTATCTTTCTTCCCAACAGAATTTTCACTACCAATATCCTATCGCTTACTCTCAAAACATTCATAACATATTCCACCCATTTCTCCGCAACCATCACACCATCACCTCCATGTCCGTCTGTCCCCCCCTGCCAAAACAACTTATAGCAACAGTCCTTCCCAACAATCTTTCTAGCTGATCCACCCCTGTACCGGACTTCCTGCAAACACGCCACATCCACCCACCTCCTACTGAATGCCTCAACGACTTCCCCTGCTCTTCCTCTCAAACTTCCCACATTCCATGAACCCACTCTCATCCCCATGGGTGATTTACTGTCCTCAGGCTTGCTTTGAAACCTTTTTTGTTTTGTCATCTTCAGGATTAATAAATGGGGACAGACACAGCACAGGTCCCACTCACTGCACAATCCCAGGTCCAGGCAATGGATCTGGGACCCCTAGCCCACCAGCTTACCAGTGGCTGTGGTAGTGGCCTCGGGGCACCCTGCCAGGACAGCTGCAGGGACACCTTCCAAGCGCGTCTTGGCACTGCAACTATCCCGCCATTATACACCCACTGATAGGGCAGTCTCCTGGGGCGCTACTCCCAAGTTCGGGCCCCTCTCTATTGGGCGAAGCGGCATCCTTTGAACTGCAATGCCCTGTACCCTCTAGCACAGGCCCGAGCCCCATCTCGCCCTGGACCCATGATCTATGCCGGCAGAACCCCCGCCACGCCTCCCCCCAGAAGTCCGCCACTAGGTAGCGGGGGCAAAGTTTTCTGGCCGCATGCCCTTGCTGGCGCCAACCCCTGTAACGTAGTGGGATACGTTGTGTGAAATGTAAAGTGCATGTGGTGTAGTGCATAGATAGTTAGAGGAAATGTTTGGGAGAGTATGCTGGTCTACTCTCCATGTTACTGTCACACTGAAAAGGTCAGCAAAGGGGGATGGTTGGATAGCTAGTGAAACAGGAGCTCCAGCTCTCCCTATCACCAGCATTCCCATTCCCCTCAGGAGTACTACCCTGTTTGGCCTGTGCTACGGTCTCCTCCTATATATATATATATATATATATATATATTGTATATATATATATATATATATATATATATATATATATATATATATATATATCCATTGTAAGGGAGGTGTATGCAAGAGTTTTAGGTGGAGGTCTGAGTCTGGTGAATGTTGATGGTGGAGAGTGGAATCTGAAGCAGCTGCTGTTTGCAGATGATACTGCACTGGTGACTGATTCAGAGGAGAGATTGAGACAGTTGGTAGAGGAGTTTGGAAGGGTGTGTGAAAGGAGGAAATTGAAAGTAAATGAGAATAAGAGTAAAGTGATGAAGTGTACGAGGTTGATAGATGGTAGGGGGATGAATATAGGTTTGAATGGTGAATTGCTTGAGGAGGTAGTTTGTTTTAAATATCTAGGGTCACATGTTGCTGTGGATGGAAGAATAGATGCAGAAGTGAAGTTTAGAATAAATGAAGTAGGAAAGGTGCTGGGAGGAATGAAAAAAGTGTTTAAATGTCGTTCGCTTAGAATGGATGTAAAGAGAAGCCTGTATGAGGGTGTTGTGGTACCGACTGCGTTATATGGGGCTGAAACATGGAATATGGGTGTAGCAGAGAGGAAAAGTTTGAATGTAATGAAGATGAGGTGTCTGAGGAGTATGTGTGGAGTGACACGTATGGATCGGGTGCGAAATGATGAAGTGCGAAGGAGAACTGGAGTTGTTCGGGAGATGGCTGGTAGAGTTGAGCAGAGGGTGTTGCGATGGTTTGGGCATATGGAGAGAATGGATAATGAGCAATTGATGAAAAAGATAACTAGATCTGATGTGAGAGGTGTAAGGCTGAGAGGAAGACCACGAATAGGATGGATGGACTGTGTGAAGAGAGCGCTGAATGCGAGAGGGATGTCTGTTGAGCAAGGAAGAGTGGCTGTGCGTGACAGAAATAAATGGAGAGAAATTGTGAATGAATAAGTGATGACGCAGCCCTGAGGGGATATTCTCCCGCATTTGGTCTGATCAGCTAGTCAGGTTAGGTGCGGGTAAGGGGATGGGTCCGTTATGATGTGGCAGGGGTAAACCAGTTCTGCTGTCGGGCCCTGCTGCGGATGTCACTGATTACATTGTGCAGTTGACCCTTGTGCGGTGTGGTGCGGTGAGGATCTGTCTCTTCTCCCCTTTGGGGCTAAGATGCTAATGAATGTGTTTGAATGGATGAGTAAATGGGGAGTGTGTCGTCCTGTCTCGGCTACCTTCCTTTCCTTGGGGGAAGCAGCCTAGGTATATAGGTATATATATATATATACAGTATATATATATATATATATATATATATATATATATATATATATATGTTTATAAATATATATATATATATATTTATAAATATATATATATATATATTTATAAATATATATATATATATATATATATATATATATATATATATATACATAGAGTTCGCTCGCACAGTGCGCGAGAGATTGGGCAGTCCGCGACCTCGCGTAATATGAATATATATATATATATATATACAGTTCGCTCGCATAGTGCGCGAGAGATTGGGCAGTCCGCGACCTTGCGTAATATGAATTCACACACTGAGAACACACACACACACACACACACACACACACACACACACACACACACACACACACACACACACACACACACACACACACACACATCAGTAGTCTGGAGTTCTCATCTCAAAAAACACATAGACATGATTTAAAACGTTCAAAGGGCCAGTACAAGATGGGTACCAAGCTTAAGGGATCTAAGCTACGAAGAAAGACTAGATAAACTGAATCTACCAACACTACAGGAGAGAAGAATAAGAGGTGACATGATTATGCTATATAAATGCATATCAGGGAGGGAGAAAATAGACATAAATGATTGCTGAACTTATAGGGAAGCATCAGCAAGAGGACACTGCAAAAAACTGCATAAGAAGAGAGGTGATAAAGATGTAAGGAATTTTAGTTTCCCAAATAGATCAATTGATCAGTGGAATGCACTACCGAATGAAATAGTGTGTGCCAAAACAATTCACAAATTTAAGGATATGTACGATAAATATGGTTTAAGACACGGGACAGTACGAGCTTGACACATTCCTGTAAAGATACAATTAGGTAAGAACACACACACACACACACACACACACACACACACACACACACACACACACACACACACACACACACACACACAGAAAATCCTTGGTGAAACATACAATAGATCAGTGTCATTTAAACAGCACATCGCAAACATTAAAGATAAATTAACACCAAGACTCAGTGTCTTAACCACTTAACTGCGGGGCATCACTTTCGTGATGTCGGGAGCAAGGGATGATACTGCGGGGCGTCACTTTTGTGATTTTGTGTTTTTTTTTTATTTGCCCGGGCTTTCAAGTGGTGGCTTGTATCATCTATCAGTACTACCAGTGTCCAGCTATACTCAGTTCTGCTAATGTCACCTGTACTCCCATCCATTGTTGACAATTTAGCCATTTTTCTCCTGTCCTTGACTCCCCCCCTCCTTACCTCCCCTCCATTACCCTCTCATCCTGCCTGACCAGCTGCTCTGCGTTACACAGATGCTGGACGGATTTTTCCACCCATTTTATCCATTGAAATGTGCCCATTGCCTTATTCTTATACAAAATAATTTATAAAAGAAAGAGAAAAGGTAATTGATACTGCCATACATCTGGAATGGGCTAATTATCACCTGGCAACACCTCACATGCACTAGTTCGCTAATTTTCCCTGTTTATTTCCCTTTGAAATATGCCGTATGACCTGTTCTCATAATAAAAATATATAAGAAAGGAAGGGAGAAGCCTAAGTGATATTTACATTCACCTGGAACTACCTAATTTATTATGTATTGTCTAGATTTCCTGCCAATCATTTCATAGCGTATATATTAGTAGCTGTCACCACGCTGACATTAGCAGCCCTTCACTGCCTCTAGGCGACAGCATTCAGTTTACTGTCGTCTTTCAAGGTGAAACCAAGTCGGATTCGCGCCTGTCCAATTCCTTTGCTTTTTAGCCCCATGCCAAGGGCCCTGTGACCTCTACCCCTACTAAACCTCGTGTGGAATGGGGTAAAGGGCTAAGTGACTCTGCTGTGGAATGTGAACTGGCTATTTTATCAATGAAAATGATGGATAGTGACTACGATCTTTCTGATGACTCTAAAACAGTGCAAGTGGAAATGTAAATAATGTGTAAACAGCAAGTGAAAGCAATGAACGTAAATATAACTGAACAGTGGAAAATAGTTTTATAAGTTACTGCAAGTGACAGTGCATAACATAGTGTAAATAAAATAGAAATGTAAATAAAATAGAGAATGTAAATAGAAATGTAAATGAGTAGTAATATAAGAATACGAGTATATATACCAGGAGTAATGAAAGTGAAAGTTTCACTCTAGCATGTATGAATACTGGGAGTAATGAAAATGAAAGTGGCAGATTCGCTCTCAACGCTAGTAATGTATACAGGACGAGAAAGTGAATGCATGGAGTGAAAATAAACTACTAGTACTGAAAGAAATTTATAGATAAATATTGTATATATAAATAAGTGTAATAAAGTACTAGGAATATAAAGTGTGAGTGTGTTGATAAATAATAAATGACAGCTTCATCTCAGAATACCATCGGGGAACCAGCACGGGAGGAAAGCTCGTATGCACTTGTAATTTACATTGCTTTCACGGTGTTTTTTTTTTGGAATATGGATTTAAAACTATTTGAAATTCATAGAATAGTGTTTGTAGTTATAATATCAGGCAGTGGTAACCATATTATGGGGTATCAGGAAGTGTATAGCAGAGACTTCGTTACCCAGCTTCAGAAGTCTCCACAAGCCCTACGGTAGACGACGAAGGCTCAACAAACATCCCAGGGGAATGCTGAAGGTATGTGCCATATGCATATATAATTTTAATATTCTGGGACTAATAACTGATTTTTGGCAAATATTTTTAAAAAGTCAGTCGGAGCACGAATATCCTCGCAGGACACGCAAGGAGCACAGAAACAACCCCGCGGTGTAGGGGTTAAGGTCACTTGCTCATACAACATTTGGACACAACAAAGAAACTACCACCTCAGTTTACAAACAATATATCCGTTCAGCGATGAATTATGCAAGCCTTGCTTTGACTTCTAACCTCACTAAAACACACTATAACACTTTATAGACCATTCAGAACAAGGCCTAAAAAATAGTTACAGGCTGCACAGCTCCTACACCCACAGACCACCTACACCAAGAGATGAAAGTCCTCAAAGTCAAGGATCTTCTACAGTAGACATGAGAGTCACAAATTCTTGTCGCAGCCTCCACGAACCCACACCATCCACTACACTACATGGCAGCACATCCACACACACCAAGGAATATCAAAACAACACCCAGCACACGATCATACACAAATACTGTCATCTCTCCCCCTCGCCCACCTCAGACCGGCTTCCAGAATCGTATCCATACTCAAATCACTCGCCACTCCATTCAGTCACATGAAGACAACACACAACTGCATGCATGGCCTGATATCCACCCTTCTGAATCCTCCCTCCCTCATGAGGACAGGGTCCACCTGGCCAGGCTGAGATGTTGGCATCATCCAGCCCTCTTGAGTTATCAGGAGAGGCTGGATGGCTCTGTTGCTGATTCCTGTCCAGGATGCATCTCAGTGCCTCATACTATTGAGCACATTATGGAAGACTGCATTGCACTCAGTCGCCTGCATCAACAAAACAACATACCTGTACACTCCTTGAGAGCTCTGTGGGAAAGCCCAGTCTTAGGTGTGACCTTCCTTAGGGACTCAGGGCTTTTCGGCCAGACTGCCCAGGGAATAACTACTATTACTGTTCCAATCCCATCCTACCTCTTAACTCTTCCATCGTAAACCCAGCCCCCCCAGACCTTGCACTCGGGCGCACTGCACATCCACCTCATCGTTGTCATTTCTGTATGTTTGAGTATGCCAATATCTGCTTCCTTTACTGTTCAGGTCTCACTGCCATACAGCATTACTCTCTTAACACATGGTGCTTACAAAGATCCCTTAGCACATAGGGAGAGCCCTCTCAGTGTCAGGAGAGGCAACAGCTCCCTGAACTTCCTCCAGCCACTTTTCACCCTAGCCACAGAGCCAGCTCCAGCCGACCTCCAGCACATAACATTTCTCCTAAATAAGAAAACTTTTCTACACACTCAAGAGAGCCACCAGCAAGTTCAATCCTTTCACACTTGACAATCTCCACCTGCTCCCCCCAACACACCGCACAGATAAAATTGGCATTGTCTTGCAGTCTACCTTTAATACCACTACATCTCTTATAAACCCAATTATCACAAACACTGCACAAGATAATTACTTCCCATGGCAAATTACACATTACGACTCTCCCTCTTCATTGACAGTACTGCCACCAATCCTTGGTACCATCACTTTTGTTTTTTCTGCAGTTACTCTTAAGCCCATGTGCCCCATACCATCTTTCCACATCCTAAATCTTTCCTCTGTTTCTCATTCTCTGCAATCAACATCAAATCATCAGCGTACAACATCTCCCACGGGCGTCCATTTCTGAAGTCACGTGAGAGGGCTTCAGGTACCATAATAAAGTACAAAGGACTCAAAACTGACCTCTGATACACACCAGCATTCACAGAAAACTCATCACTCAAATCTCCATTCACTCTTACCTGGGTGCAAGCACCCACATACATGGCCATAACCACCCTAACCAGCCACGTCTTGATCTCAGGCTTTCTCATTGGCTACATCACCACCTTTCTAGGGACTCTGTCAAAGGCCTTCTCTAAATCAACAAAAACGAAGCACAGTTCCCTTTTCTTTCCTGTATATTTTTTCCTGAATCTGTTGAACAATGAGTATGGCATCAATGGTCCCCTTTCCTGGCATAAACCCAAACTACATTTTTTTATTTCTTTAAATTACAGAACAGAGAAAGAAAAAACAAATGAATAAAAAAAAAAAATCCATACACCCGATTACGGGCATCCTCCATTCATAAAATATCTGTAATAGTTGGATTTGACTAGCTCTAGGCTGAAGTTTGGGGGGAAACAACTCCGAGGAAGCAAGTTTCGGATAGATGCAGTTCGGGGAATAAAAGAATTCTGGTATTCAGAAGTTCCGCAATATGGCTGTGTGATATGCCAGTCATGAGGACTTACCAGATGCCCATGTTGCACGAGGGAAGACATGGAGAGATGGCACAATGGACGCAGCTTTGTCTGAGCATTTGCCATATAATTACTGTATCTGTAAAATAATACATGGGAGGCAACATACCTTTTTACTAGTAGGGGAGGTACAGTAATTGGTTTATAATAACGGTTATTAATAATTCCAACAGCTTTATTTTGAATTTTGTCTTGTTGTTTTAGTGCAGCCTCTCCACATTCATTCCACAAGGGTGAGCAATATTCAAGCTTAGAGTGCACATGACTCTCATCAATATTCACTCTTTCTCCAATCATACCTTCTAGAACTCTCTCCGTTACCATCATTACGTGATCTAAAAGGTTTGTACCTTTATAATTTCCTCTTTCCAGGGCATCACCCTTCCCCTTATACACATTTACAATTACACTCTTCAACCAATCATCTGGAACAATGTACTCATATACCTGTATAATCATATTTATCATGTCAGTGAGTAACCTCACTCTTATATATCTCTGAGGCCTTCAACATTTCAGCAGTCAGTCCAGACACATCTGCAGCTGCCTTCCCCACATACATCTTGCCTATTGCCTCAGTCACAGTAGCTGCATCAAAGACCAAGGGCCAGACACTAGATGTGCTGGCTCCAAACCTTCCCTTTTCCAGTCAAACTCCTCATTCAACAACTGGTTGTAATGCTGTTTCCAGGCATCTTTAATATCGCCACTGTTCACCACTACCTTTCCTTTATCATTCTTCACACACTGCTTACCTATGATATTGCTGTTTTCCCTCTTCATCTGGTTTGCCACCTTAATTATCATATTCTTCCCTTCCGCACTGTTTAGGTTATCAAGTAAAAGTCTTTGGGACTCGGGTTTTGCCCGGTAGACCTCTTCCCTAGTCTGTACTTGGCAGCCAAGTATTCCTCTTTGTTACCACCCTTTTTCCATTCCCAGAAAAGCCTGCTTTTCTCTTTAACTGCAGCTTCTACACCCTCATCCCACCACCAAGTTACTTTATGTTTTGTGGGGACCCACTGTCCATCCACACACCGAATCAGTAACTCTCATGAGATTGTTCTTGAGATCTCTGTACTGTTCATTAACATTTCTATCAACAGCTACCTGTTTGGCCACCACTCAACTCATCTCACTGTAGAAGACATCCCCTACTGCTTGGTTTTTCAACCTCCATACTTTCATTGTAGCTGCATAGGCCCTGTCTATCATTATCTGCTTCTTAACCCCTACACCGCGGGCATGTTTTGCGTGTGCCGCGGGGTTATTCGGGCTCCGACAGACTCTCAAAAAATATTTGCCAAAAATCAGTTATTAGTCCTAGAATATTAAAATTACATATGCTTATGGCACATACCTTCAGCTTTCTCCTGGAATGTTTGTTGAGCCTTCGTCGGTTACCGTAGGACTTGTGGAGACCTCTGAAGTTGGGTAACGAAGTCTCCACTTTACACTTCCCGACAACCTGGAATATGATTACCACAGCCAGATATTAACACTATAAACACTACTCCATGATTTTCAAGTAGTTTGGGATCCATACTCCAAAAAAAAAACACTGTGAAAGCAATGAAAATTACAACCGAGTCTGACCGTCGCACTTGCGCTAGTTCTCTCTTGGTACTCTGTCATTTATTATTCATAAAACCCCTCACACTTTATATTTCTATTACTATATAACACTTATATATATCTACAGTCTTTATCCATAAGTTTCCTTCAGTAGTATTAGTTTATTGTCACTGTAGGGATTCAATTTCTTTCAGTAAAATACGTAGCATTCACTTTCTCGTCCTGTATACTAGCATTGAGAGTGAATGTCACTTTCACCTTCACTTTCATAACTCATAGTATTCAGACATGCTAGAGTGAAACTTTCACTTTCATTACTGCTAGGGTATATACTCGTATTCTTATAATACTACTCATTTACATTTCTATTTACGTTCTCTGTTTTATTTACGTTATTTACGTTTCTATTTTATTTACACTGTGTTATGCACTTTCACTTGAAGTAACTTATAAAACTATTTTCCACTGTTCACGTATATTTAAGTTCATTACTTTCACTTGCTGTTTACACATTATTTACACATTATTTACAATTCCACTTGCACTGTTTTACTCAATAGAAAGATCGTAGTCACTCTTTTATCAATTGTCAGCCCTTTACCTCTTTCCACACGAGGTTTAGTAGGGGGTAAAGGTCACAGGGCCCTTTGCATGGGAGTGAAAAGTCCCTGAAGTTAGCAAGAGCGAACAGACGTACCCCCACACTGGAAGATGAGAGTGAACTGATAAGGGTGGGCCGGGGTGGTGGCCTACCTATGGAAATCAATACTGCCAACGTTTAGCCTCTTGACACAGCTAATTTATAGCAGTTAAAATGATTGGCAGGAAATCTAGACAATACATTATAAATTAGGTAGTTCCAGGTGAATGTAAATATCACTTAGGCTTCTCCCTTCCCTCCTTGTACAGTATGTATATTTATTACGAAAATAGATTATGCGGCATATTTCAAGGGGAAATAAACAGCGAAAATTAGCGAACTAGTGCACGTGAAGTGTTGTCAGGTGATAATTAGCCAATTCCAGGCGTATGGCACTCTCACTTACCTTATTTCTTTCTTGTATATATTATTTGGTATAAGAATAGGGCATAGGGCTTATTTCAATGGATGAAATCAGTGAAAAATTCCAGGGAAGATTTACTTAGCGTAGCATGGCCAGGCAGGCGAGAGGATAGGGTAATGGAGGGGGGGTAGGGAGGGGAGTCAAGAATGGGGAGAAATGGCTAAATTGTCAACAATGGTTGGGAGTACAGATGAGGTTAGGAGTGCTGACTAGTGTTGGACATTGGCAGTACTGATAGATGATACATGCCCCCACTTGGAAGCCTGGGTGAATTCAAAATAACACAGAATCACAAAAGCGATGCCCCGTGGTATGATCCCTTGCTCCCAAGCGTCACGAAAGTGACGCCCCGCGGTTAAGGGGTTAAGCATTATGTCACACATTAACCCGTCACATCCCGAGCTATTTTGCACCTCTGACACCCCCCAGTCCCGAGGTATTTTCGAAAAAAAATTTTTTGGCTAAAACCTCCGCTTTTCGTGAGAAACATCGAAAATTTATAGAGAAGTCGCTCACCTGAGGTTTAAAATACTCGATCCAGGTACCAGTACCTCCTTACCTGACTGGGTTTTCTAACAGGCTGGCACCAAAGAAAACGAGTTCTATGGGAGGGTAACTATTTCACACCACTCATATAGGTATTTATTTATTTACTTGGTACGAATTTATATGTAGTACGAGAGTATATTGGTTTTCAAACAGTAATATAGGCATTATAAGCATTGTTTCACTCACTAACTCATCACCATACCTGACCTTCTTTTGCTACATTACCTGATCATCATTTCTGACTGTTTCTTCCTCTAATGCTATGTAAACTTTGTCCTCCACATTGTCATCGATTGGGGAATCACTCTGGCCCAGAATGTCTTTATTGGCCAGGTCACTGGTAACAGGTGAATTGCCGAGACAATGGCGTGAGGGGGGGAGGGGGAGGTTATGCGGTGTAAGGCATTGTCCCTGCTTGGCATCTTGTAGAGGAATAGAGGAAGGTGTCCCGTGTATACGTATGAAAAATCACGCGCGAAAATTGAAAATTGTGCAAATTAGGGACCTTGCAATTGCACGACGTACCAGTACGTCATCGGGACTGGCAAATGCACAATGTTGCAATGTACCCATACGTTGACGGGACGGGGTGGATTAATAACTTGTGTTACAGCACACACTCTCTCTTACTATGACGTTATCATCCCTCACAAACCTCCTATCAGCCCTCCTGACCAAGAAATAGCCTATCTGGCTGGTATTTCCCACAGACTCTTAGATAATCAATCTATTCTCTCTTTTCCTAAAATGTGTGTTACATACAATCATGTTCATTGCCTCCCCAGACTCAGGAATCCTTTCCCATTCCTCAATTCATGTACCATATGTACTTCCCCTATGTACTCCTTCATATCCTTGAGCTGCTACACTTACATGGTCATTAAAGTCCCTTCTCAAAACTTCAATCTCCTCATTCCCTGTACCACTTATTACACATATTAAGTCACCCCTGAATCTGTCCTTCTCTACCTCATCCAAGCCTGCTTGTGGAGCATATGCTTATATAGATGAAAACATCCAGCCACACAAAATTTTCACTATTATCGTTTCACTCTCATTACGTTCATGACATATTCCACCCTTTTCTCTTTAACTAGCACACCCACACCACCATATCCGTCTGACCTACCCAGCCAGAACAACTTGTAATAACAATCCCTCCCAGCAGTCTTTCTGGCTGATCCATCACAACACTGGACTTCTTGTACACATCCAACATCCACCAACCTCTTAAATAATGCTTCAGTTACTTTCCCTGCTCTACCCCTTAAGTTTCCCACATTCCATGATACCACTCTGATCCCTTTGGGTGATTTAGTTTCCTCAGGCTTGCTTTCATTGCCTTTCTTGTTTATCATAATCAGTAAAAATAAACAGGGAGAGACACCATAGGCCCCACTCACCCTCAGAGTCCCAAGGCCAAGCATGGGACCTGGGACCCATAGTCCACCAGCTGTGACCCGTGGCATTGGCCTTGGGACACCATTCCGGGACAGCTACAGGGACACCTTCCTAGTGTGCCTTGGCACTGTAACTACCCTGCCATTATACACCTGCCGATAGGGCAACCTCCTTGGGTGCTACTCCCAGGTTTGGGCCCCTCTTTATTGGGCAGCAGTGGCAGCCTGGGAACCACAATGCCTTGTACCTTGAGCACGGATCTGAACTCTATTCCATCCTGGCCCCCAAATCTATGCTGGCGGAACCCTTGTCATGCCTCCTCTCAATAGGTCCAGCACTAGACATTGGGGGCAAAGTTTTCTGGCTGCATGCCCTTGCTGGTGCCAACACCTGTGAAATAATGGGGTATGTTGTGTGATACATATCGCGTGTAGGGTAATGTGTGAAATAGAGGAAAGTGTTTGGGAGAGTATGTTGATCTACTCTTCATGTTAGTATCACATTGAAAAGGTCAGCAAAGAGGGATGGTCAGATATTCTGGTAGCTAGTGAAACAGGCGCGCCAGCTCTCCTTATCACACATTCTTCTCTCCGTATTACCAGCATTATCAGATGCGCCATAACCAAAGGAGGATTGTATATAAAATCCAATACTGTACTGTATATTAATAAATTACAAGTACTGTACTTGATGTTATGATAATTATTAGCAGTGGAAACAGTGAAACACATGACAGTTCTCTGATTTTACATGAATTAATCTTATAGTAAATTGCAAGTACAGTGAGTCCTTGATATACGAAAGGGATAGGGACCAAAAAAAACTTTCGTAATTCAAAATTTTGTACATCGGAACGATTTTCCCCATTGAAATGCACACATAAATGGGGGGATGCGTCCCAGGACTCCCTCGGACCCCCACCTAAACTTCACCCCACCCTATTAAGAAGTAAGCAATACCTGTATACAATTGTAGAGAAGGAGGTGGCCATATTCTTGTACATCTCCTTTTTCTTCGTCACAGTTCCAATGGTGGAAACAGGCAGGCCTAAAGGACGCCCAATCTCCGAGGCTCCCTGCCGCTCCTCATGGGGTCATATAATTTCCAATTTCCGTTTCAAAATTAGAGTACAGTGCTGCTGCTTCTTTGCAGCCGGCTCCCCCAATGCTGGAGATGATGCAGGGCACTTGGGAGGCATGGCGAAACAATACAAAAAGGTGAAGGGCTGCGAAAATATCCTCACGTACAGCGAGGCTGCTAGGAGAGGAGGAACGTGGACTCAACTGAGAAGCGCGCAAAAATTTGTTTACCAGATAGGGGTTAGTTCGTTTTCTCTTGCCAAGCGAGTTCGGCGCTATACACCGCGCCCATTTTGAAGTTTTCTTACAGTATTCCATTAACCCCTTCATAGTTGCCGGCCTTGAACAACACTTCACTGTTTTGGTGTGAATGATGTTGAGTTAGGGCATTATAAAAAACTGCGAACAATTACAGGAAGGAAACGAAGGTCACTGGTGTGTGTACATGACCCTACTCTACCATCCCATCAGTCAGGCATTCTCTTCACTCCATGCCGATGTTTACATGCTTATGTTACATGCGCC
Organism: Coenobita brevimanus; assembly: GCF_032717465.1. NCBI lineage: Eukaryota > Metazoa > Arthropoda > Malacostraca > Decapoda > Coenobitidae > Coenobita > Coenobita brevimanus. Next base: position 22,987,092 of record NC_136991.1, on the reverse strand, counting down.
CTAATTTTGAGTAAGTTCTTGTGGTAGGTGGTGGCGACCATCATCCACTTACTTGATGTAGTGCTGCCTACTTCCTTAGCTTTTATCATTCTTTTTCTGTGCCTGCCCTCCTCTCTTCCTATTTCTCCAATCTTTCCTGTCGCTTCTTATTCCTTTTCTTTCCTTTACAGGTGGCTTTACATTGAGTGACAAGCCAAATGGTTTCCTTTAAGCCAAGAAACCATTTACAATGCTGGGTGGTAACCATATAACCAAAACATACGTTCTCCCTACTTGTCAACCAGTGGGTTGGTGGAGGGTTGGTGCCCCTCCCTGTAAAACAACTAACTCAGTGTCAAATGGCCACCCTTTACGGGATTATGGTGTCTGGCAGTAGATAGATAGATAGATAGATAGACAGTTTCTTTCAGCAAGAGAACATAACTTACCACCCTCAAAATGGTCAGAAAAATCTAGAAGACAAACTAGAGGATTTTGAACTGAATTGGTATGGTCTTGAGGCTATATGCTTACACGAAAGATTATGGGTTTTACAATTTTAAGAGACGATATTGAACAAAAATATTTGCTAATCAGAAAAAAATTACTCTTTCGTTCCACATATTCTCGTAGGTTAGCATTCAGTTCCACAGTCTTCATTCGGTATCACTCTTCCCATTATATTTCGGACCGACTGAGCACAGTTATTTCTGCTCCTTAGAGTTAGTGTACATTTACTGCTCATTCTTTTGTTTGTTCTTATGTGTATGAGTGAAAGAGAGAGGACTGATACAAACAATAATGTATTCCGTTATCGCTTTCATAGCTGCTTGCCCTGAACAACTCCTTACTGTACTGGTGTCAGTGACGTTGAGTTAGGGTGAGCTAAAAAAACTGCGAGCAATTATGGGAAGGGAATGAGGGTCACTGGTGTATTTACACGACCGTACTCTACCACCTCAAGCAGTCTGGCGTTCACAGTTCACTTCGTCCCAGATGTTTTCGGCCGATGTATACATGCTGATGTAACATGCATTCTAATTTTATTAATTCTTACACGAATTATAGCAAATCACAGGATGGGTTTAGGGGAAAAATAATAATAAAAAAATAAAAAAAGCCAGGTGTTCCAGACGAATCTTTTCACATATGTAAGAAAAAGAAATTGATTATAGAACTTTGAAAAAATGGTCCCAAGGCCGACCACGGAAGCACACAAATATCTGAACCCACAGCCATTGAGGGGGCTAAACGTACGTTTTACTTTTAGTAGTAAAAGCACCTCACCAAATCAGTTCTTCCTGATAGTCTGTTATATTTTTCAGATTATTTCTGGGTTGGTAAATACAGTAAATGTTTCTTATTAAATCTGTTTCCCCATCATTTTTAGCTGTTCTGGTGTGACAACTCTTGTTTATTTCGTTAACATAATGGCGACAAGGACTGTTCTTCCCTAAGTGTTTAACTAAACCTGGCCTACCCGAGCTTATCTGTACCTAATAATTTTAACCTAACCTAACTTCCAGTTGGGAAATTAGAAAACGATATCCACATTTGAGCACGTTGAGTTTCTTCCACTGCACTGGAAACAATCGTAGGGGAAAGTGACGATAATAACGGGGAGGAAATTTTCAGCAAGAAAAAGTAATTTGCCAAACTGAAAGTTGTCAGAAAATTACAGAAACTAGCTGGAGGATTATGCATTGAATTGATAAGGTCTTTCTGCTGCTTCAAGTGTACAATGAAAGACACAAGTATCTTCCCAAAGTCTGACGAATATAGCGTGGAAAAATCGAATTATTTGAAACATGCACTAGTAGAAACAGGGTTTTCATTGTATTTCGCCTGGTGTAAATTTTCTTCAGACTGAACTGAGAAGATAGTTGTGTCTTTCATTGTACATTTATCGGTAAATGAATCAATCAAACTACTGTATTTCCAATTTCCTCTCAAGAGTGAGAGTACGATGCTGTTTCTTCTTTGCACCTGGTTCCCCGGATGCTGGAGATGATGCAGGGCGCTGGGGAGGCATGGTGAAAATACGAAAAGGTGAAGAACAGCAAAAAACAGCTTATCGTACAGCGAAGCTAAGAGGAGAGGACGGACGTGACTCGACTGGGAAGCGCATGAAAATGTGTTTACCAAAGAGGGGTTAGTTCGTTTCTTGCCGCAAGCGAGCGTGGCGCTGTGCAGCACGCCCATTTTGAATTTTTCCTATTTCCTCTCATCGTTTTTCGTACCATCGAGACATACTTTTGTATTGTGGAATTTGTCCTACATTTATCGCTTTCGTACCATCGGAAATTCATACTTTGAGTTTTCATATTTCAAGGACTCACTGTATATTGACTTCATTGTATACATCAGTGTGTGTGGCAGCAGAGAAATGTTGGGAATGAAAGATCCACATTGACTGCTGACCTCCTTATATCCTGCTCCAGAGAAATGAATGATTTGAATTGGTCAAGTAACAGATTTAGATGTGGCCACCGAAATATAAAATCTGTCGTTATAATTGGCCATTTCATAGTTAATTATGACTTGATAAACATAGGTCTGTCTTACATATGTCTCAGAGAATATTCCGGACTGCTTTAACACTTGGTAGGACAAACTTATATTTACTATGGATACATTCAAGCTTGTGTGTGTGTGTGTGTGTGTGTGTGTGTGTGTGTGTGTGTGTATACAGGTTTACCAAACCCGTTTGGCATCATGTGTTCTAGTCAAAGGTGATGTTCTTCTCTGAGTGACTGTACAGCAGTATCTGTGTTTGCTTTAGTTATGAACACTTTTTCAAGCAGAAATTCTAGCATTTATAAAGACAGATAGGCAGTTATAGGTTACAGTTTTATGAGGCGAGGCTCTGTTCCTACACCTAATTCCAACAGATGTTCAGAACATGGGCAGTGCAAGAATGGAACTTGCGTGTGCATGACAGGATGGAATGGACGTCACTGCACTCTCTCAGGCTGCCCCGGCAATTGTCGTGATAGAGGGCGGTGTGAAGCAACTGGTGATGGCACTTGGTACTGCAGCTGCCAAACTGGCTGGGATGGACCGGACTGCTCGGACATGCTCGAGACTCAGTGTAATGACCGTCTAGACAACGACAATGGTTGGTGGTTTTGTGGCTTGTATGATAAATTATTGTGATTAACTGAGTCAGTGTTATTGTTGTGGTGTTAGGTAATTAGAGGGTTTGCAGTGACACCATTAGCTTTTTAAAAGTCCTGGATGCACAGCTATTTTAGGTGTGTACTGTGGTAAACATTGGAGTGCCAGTACATTGAGCCTCCACTTCAAATTCGCAGAAGTTACTAAAACATTGATAAATCAGTCCAGAGCTGCTGATATGTATAAGAATGGTCTGTGGAGTGTAGAGAAGAATATTATGCAGCAAATATTAACATAAGTGATGAAGATCTGTATGGGATGATGAAGTAGTCCAGTGAATGGAATGTGCAACCTTGGATATCATTCACAGACATCACTAATTACAGTACGGTGCAGCCTGGTTATATGATGCCTTGTAATGTGATAAATTGTTACAATAATAATTGTAACATTATACCGTTTCTCGGTACAATGCTAACAAAATAATCACAATTTTGCCACAACGTATCCCAGTACATTAAAGGGGTTGGTGTCAGCAAGGGCATGCGACCAGAAAACTTTGCCTCCGCTACCTAGCAGCAGACTTCTGGGGGGAGGCGTGACAGGGGTTCTGCCGTCATAGCTCATGGGTCGAGGGCAAGATGGGGTTCGGGCCTGTGCTAGAGGGTACAGGGCCTTGCGGTTCCCAGGCTGCCGCTTCCGTCCAATAGAGAGGGGCCCGAACCTGGGAGTAGCACCCCAGGAGGCTGCCCTATCAGTGGGTATATAATGGCGGGATAGTTGCAGTGCCAAGGCGCACTTGGAGGGTTTCCCTGCAGCTGTCCTGGCAGGGTACCCCGAGGCCACTACCACAGCCACTGGTAAGCTGGTGGGCTAGGAGTCCCGGATCCATTGCCTGGACCTGGGACTGTGCAGTGAGTGGGACCTGTGGAATGTCTGTCCCCCTTTATTAATCCTGACTGTGACAAAACACAAGAATAAGTTTCAAAGCAAGTCTGAGGACAGTAAATCACCCAGGGGGATGAGGGTGGGTTCATGGAATGTGTGAAGTTTGAGGGGAAGAGCGGGGGAAGTCGTTGAGGCATTCAGTAGGAGGTGGGTAGATGTGGCGTGTTTGCAGGAATTCCGGTACCGGGGGTGGATCTGCCAGAAAGATTGTTGGGAAGGACTGTTGCTATAAGTTGTTTGGCAGGGGGGGACAGACGGATATGGGGGTGTTGGTGTGATGGTTGCAGAGAAATGGGTGGAATATGTTATGAATGTTATAAGAGTAACTGATAGGATATTAGTAGTGAAAATTCTATTCGGTAGAAATATAGATGCAGTTATATCGGCATATGCTCCACAGGTAGGATTGGGTGAAGCAGAGAAAGATAGATTATGGGATGATTTAATCCGTGTAGTAGGTGGTATGTGGGATGATGAGATAGTGGTTTTGGGAAGGGACTTAAATGGTCATGTAGGTGAAGCAGCACAAGGTTATGAAGGAGTACATGGGGAATGTGCTTATGGTATAAGGAATGCGGAAGGGGAAAGGATACTTGAGTTTGGGAAGGCAACAAATATGATTGTGTGCAACACATATTTTAGGAAAAGAGAGAGTAGGTTAATTACATATGAGTCTGGGGGAAATAGCAGTCAGGTAGATTATTTTTTGGTTAGGAGGGCTGATAAGACATTAATGAGGGATATTAAAGTTATAGGAAGTGAGGAGTGTGTACAGCAGCACAAACTATTGATATGTGATAAGGTGCTTAAAGAACGAGTGATGAAAAAGAGGACTTATGTACCTAGGAGGAAAATATGGAAGCTGAAAAACCAAGCAGTAAGGGATGCCTTCTAGAGCGAGATGAGGAGAGTGGTGGCTGAACAGGGAGCTGTAGACAGAGGCATTAATGAACAGTACAGAGCCCTCAAGAACAATCTCTTGAGAGTTACTGATGTAACATGCGGTTGGACAAGAGGACCACCAAGACATAAAGTAACTTGGTGGTGGGATGAGGGTGTAGAAGCTGCAGTTAAGGAGAAAAGAAGGCTTTTCCGGGAATGGAAGAAGGGTGGTAGCAAGGAGGAATACTTGGCTGCCAAGCATAGGGCTAGAAGAGAGGTATACAGGGCGAAGTCTGAGTCACAGAGACTTTTACTTGATAACCTAAATCTTGGGGAAAGGAAAAATATGATATATAAGGTGGCAAAGCAGATGAAGAGGGATAATCGGGATATTATAGGTGAGCAGTGTGTGAAGAATGATGAAGGAAGGGTAGTGGTGAACAGTGAGGATATTAACACGTTACCCACGTTTCGGCAATATGAGTTCTCTCCCAGGCCGCGTTTCACTTCAGAACTCTCTCCCACCAGTCTGCATGGAGCTATCACAGCGAAAGAATTTATGTCGCTTTACTGAGTAGCAATTAGGGATATGCCTTCATAAAAGTAGTGTGTCACTGGTGGCCCAACACGTGGTATCCTGACATTTTCTTCTCATGTTGCATGATGCACCACCGGTGGATCACTGAGGTAGTGTACTAATTTGGCCGAGGTAGGGCAGTCTCCGCTCACCCTTACCTGGCACCTCCATTTTCTGTGGTTTGTTACCATCTCATTCTCTGTCGTGAAGTTCCAGGCGGCACTTAGCTATTTAGGTAATTGAAGGAAGTCCAAGCAAAGGTCCAGCACTACCTTTTTTATTATTATCTTGTCTCTTGTTCATTTTTCCTCCTCCTAATCTCTTCACCAGCCTTCTAATGCTTTTTTTGCATCTCTGAAGACAGTGTTTCTTGCAACCAAGCATAATGATAGCTGGGTACATTGAATGCCGTAATAGTAATCATCAGTATCCAGCCAGGGATCTATCTATCTATAGCTCAACACCCTAATCCCGCAAAGAGTGGCCACAGACAAAATGCCTCCAAGTCGCTCTGTCACCCACGATTTGACTACCCTCCCCCCAACTCACCTCCCCGCTCCCTCATATACACCTCGACTCCATCCCTCCACCTCATCCTTGGTCTACCCCTCCCTCTCCCTCCCTCCACCTCACTTACATACACCCTCTTAGTCAGTCTTTCATTCTCCATTCTCTTCACATGTCCAAACCACCTCAGTGTATTTCTCCTAATCTCAACCACATCCACATCCACCCCACAACGTTCCTTCACTGCTTCATTCGTCAACCTGTCCCTCCATGTCACTGCATGTGCTCCTCTCAAGTAACTCATTTCCACTGCTCTCACTCATGACTTGTTCCCTTCTTGCAAGGTCCACGCCTCGCTTCCGTATGTCAGGGTAGGGATCACAATACTATCATGCAGTGACTTCTTAACTTCCATACTCACCTCCCTATTTCTCATCACTGCTTTCAGTGTACCAACAACCTTCCTTCCCTGCTGTACCCTTTCACGCACTTCATCCCCCAAAGTTCCATCCTTACTCATCACACTACCCAAGTACTTGAATGCACTCGCATTCTCCATATCCTCACCATTCAACCTCATTGCACACTCTGTGACTTCATTCCTCTCAAACACCATAACTTTACTTTTGTTTACATTAACTTTCAGATTCCTCCTCCTACACACTGTCCCAGATTCATCCACCAAACATTGCAACTCCCATTCATCTTCACTTAACAATACTGTATCATCAGCAAACAGCAACACCAGAATCTTCCAAATCTCACCGTCATTCTTTAGAGCCACCCCCACATCCACTGTCCTACCTTGCACCTCCTTTACAACCCCATCCATGTATATATTAAACAGCCATGGAGACATCACACAACCCTGTTTCAGTCCCACATTGAGATCAAAGAACTCACTCAGCTCACCATCCACTCGCACCGTAGCCCTAGCTCCCTCGTACATACTCTTCACAGCACTCAACAATTTCCCCTCCACTCCATATATTCTTAATACCTTCCACATACCTTGCCTATCTATTCTGTCATATGCTTTCTCCAAGTCCATGAAAGCAGCATACACTTTCCTTCCTTTCTCTAGATACTTCTCCATTAAACATCTTAGAACAAATATCTGATCTACACACCCTTTTCCCTTCCTAAATCCCCCTTGTTCTTCTCCAACTAGCTCCTCTGTCATATGCCTAACCCTATCAATGAGTATTCTACCATATACTTTACCGGTCACACTAAGAAGGCAAATACCCCTATGGTTACCACATACTTCTCTCTCCCCTTTTCCTTTGTATAAAGGAACAATTATACCTGATTTCCAGTCCTCTGGAACCCTTCCCTCTTCCCAAGCCAATCTACACAACTTCCATATCCACTCCACAACAATCTCACCCCCATACCTAAGCATTTCACCACACACTCCATCAATTCATGGGGCTCTTCCAAACTTGATCTTCTTCATTGCTTCCACTACTTCTGCCCTACTGATCTCTTCCTCCCTCCTCTCATCTCTTCTCCCAGCCATTCCCCAACCACTTATACTCACACTGCTCGCACTCTCTACTTTCAACAAATCCTCAAAGTGCTCCTTCCATCTCCTCAATTTCTCTCTTTTCTCCACCAACAATCTATTATTCCTATCTTTCACTCCTCTACTATTTCCCCTTTCACACTACCTTACTTTCTTTACCTCCTTCCAAAACAATTTCTTACTCTCCCTCCATTTCACACTCAGATTCCTCCCAAACTCTCCATCCACTTTTTTCTTACTCTCCTTCACCAGTCTCTTAACCTCCCTTCTCCTGCTCACATATACAGTAGGATCTCACCAATAATGATTTCGACAATAACGTTTTCGGCAATAACGGTAAGTTAGAATAGATACCCAGTTTCTATAATAACGTTTGGATTCACTTGAATAACGGTTATTTCGTGAATACCAAGTTGTTATAGTACAAATATGTCCATATAAAGATGAGGAGTGAAACAGACAAACAAGAAAAGATGAAAGAAATCGCCGAAAATGTGAGCAGTAGCGAGGAGGAGATGGAGGATCCTCCCCTCGCCACCTCCCCTGACTCGCCCACTGCCGTCCCCTCCACCTCCACTGCCCTACCTGACTCACAATCTGCCTCCCCCTCCACCTCCCCAGCCCCACATGACTCACCTGCTCCACCTGGCATACCTGCAACCTCTAACATAATGACTGTTGCTGCATTCTGGAAGAAATGTAACATTCAACAGGCCGTAAATTTCTTCGTCAATTCCTGGAATAATACAACATTGGCAACCATTAGACATGCCTGGTCGGCACTCCAGCCACAACTCAAGTCTGCTGAGACAGAGAGAGAGCAGCTATCAGAATTAATGACTAATGATTGGACTTGTAAATCAGATTTCAAGAAAATACCAGAAACAGTATCATGATCGAGTGAATGCCCGCCATCAGTCACTCATCACTCACTCTCTTTCACAAAGCTAGCCAGTCGAGGAAGAACAACAGAGAAGGGTTGAGTAGATGATGACATTGATGACATTGGGGACTTTTCTGTAGATTTTGACTTTATGGGGTTTGATGAAGTGTTGATGGAAGTGGGTGACCCTGGCGTGAGAGGCAGGAGTGGGGATGAGGCCAGCAAGGGGTCAGGGGGTACGGTACAGTAGCATCCATGCACAAGCCTTGAAACAATCATCATACCAAACACCTCATAACTCCTTTAAGGTGAGTTTTATATTATTTATGATGATTCAGTAACTAATCTTAATATTTCAGCTAAAAAATAGTAGTGATAGGAGGATTCCAGGTGGGAAAAATGGATAAAAGTCCTGGAGTGGTGGCACCAATAAACCCTTTAGACATGTATTTTAATGTCACTCAAATAACTTTTTCGCTAATAACGGCATTTTTCTGGCACCAATTAGGCGTTATTGGTGAGATCCTACTGTACCTCTCTCTTCTCTCTCTCATCTTCTCCCCTATCTCTACTCACTAACCATTCTCTATATGCCTTCTTCTTTTGTTCCACAGCTCGTTTCACCTCATCATTCCACCATGCTGTCCCTTGCACACCCTTACATCTCCTCCTCACTCCACAAACCACCTCACACGCTGCGTCTATCTCTTCCGTGAATATCTTACATACGTCTTCCACCCCTTCCATATGCTCTAGCTCATACCTTCCCAATCTTTCTTCCACTATGCTCTTATACTCTGTCATTTTCTCACTATCTTGCAATTTCTCCACTCTTCTCACAGGAGCTGCTTCCTCGTGTCTTCCCCTTCATCTCCTCAACCACTTTCTTTGCGGCTCTACCTTGGCCATCACTAAGTGATGGTCCGAGACTTCATTCCCCCACCCTCTCCACGCTCTTGCATCCAACACTTGTCTTCTCATTTGCTCATCCACACACATGTAGTCTATCATTGCCTTTCGTTCAACAAGTTCACCATCCATCCTCCTCATTACTCTCCATGTATACCGGTGGATCATCTTATGACGAAAGTAGGTGTTGGCTATTGCCAACCCCTTACAAGCACAGATGTCCACCAAAGCACTACCATTCCCATCTACTTCAGCTGGCACACCCCACTGACCAACCACTCCATCCACTCGTACATTCCCAACTTTGCCATTCATGTCTCCAATCAACAGCACTCTCTCGCTCCTCTCAAACTTGTCCATACATGCTTCTTCTCTCGCCCAAGACTCATCTTTCACTCTTGCCACTCGATCCTCTGTCGGAGCATATATACATACAATCGCCCACGCTTGTATACCTACCTTCATCCTCACCCATACAATCCTTGCACCCATTGTTCCATACTCTTTTATATTCTCCTTCCACTTCTTGCTTATCGTCAGACATACTCCCTCTCTTGCTCTCTCATTCTCATTGACTCCCGCACATATACCTAAACCATATTCCCATTCTCTCACCCTTTCACCTTTCCATTTAGTTTCAGTCAATCCACATATATCCACTTTTGCATCCTCAAGCACCAGAACAATCTCTCTCTCTTTCACTTCATCATTCACTCCTCTCACATTCCATGTTCCTACTCTAAGAATGTCCTTTGTCCGTTCCTTAGTCGTCAATGTATGGTCCGTCCGGGTCCGAGGCGCTTTATTCGCTTTTTTAGTTAGTTCTTTTTACGGGGTGGGGCACTAACCCACCACCAACCCTTTTAGTCGCCTCGTACGACAAGCAGGGATACTGGGGGAGTATTCTTGAAACCCCCCTAACCCAGTTTTTTTTTTTTTCATCTCTGAAGACAGTGTTTCTTGCAACCAAGCATAATGATAACTGGGTACGTTGAATGCCGTAATAGTAATCATCAGTATCCAGCCAGGGATAATTACAAGTATTGGTTATAGTTAATCGTTTTTAATTATTAAAAAATGTTTAATAACCAAAAACATCCAGCACTAATCTTTTTTTGTTGTTTCCTAACAAAGTAAATGTAGAACTGTTCGAAACAAGACTGGTTACTCCATTTTTTCTTCCAGTAAAAAATCACAAATATTTAACATTAGTAAATTTACTCTTTGTTTGTTTTTCCAAGAAAAGTGTATTTGCATCTCATGGCCCTAGTTCTGCAACATGGAGTTGTTTTTCAGTGTTTTTGTGTAATTAATAGTATTGTTTGACATCTTAATGAAATGTAATAGTCACTACTGGAAGTCTGATATATATTCTCTAACTAAATAGGGATTTCTCTAATCTTATATCATTATCCTGTTCAACATGTCTTCTACTGCAGAAGCAGCAACAAAAAATCTGCCCAGCCAATATTCGTGAAAGTGAAATACATGAAAAGTGAAAACAAATTATTACTCATTATTGCACCATCAGTGTATCAACACGCTAGGAAAGAAGACATCAATGGTACATCAGTGGCTCAGCACACGGGTAACGTGTTAAAGATGCATGGAGACAGCATTATAGCCGGTTGTTGAATGAGGAGTTTGACTGGGACAGGGAAGGTTTGGAGCCAGCAGATCCAGTGTTTGACCCTTGGCCTTTGATTGATGCTGCTACTGTGAGTGAGGCAATAGGCAGGATGAAGATGGGGAAGGCAGCAGGTGTGTCTGGGTTGACTGCCGAAATGTTGAAGGCCTCTGGAGATATAGGGGTGAGGTTAGTCACAGACCTTATAAATATGATTATTTATGGGTGTGTTTCCCAGATGATTGGCTGAAGAGTGTAATTGTAAATGTGTGTAAAGGGAAAGTTGATGCCCTGGAAAGAGGAAATTATAGAGGTATAAAGCTTTTAGATCAGATAATGAAGGTAATGGAGAGAGTTTTAGAAGGTATGATCAGAGAAAGAGTAAATATAAATGAGATGCAGTTTGGGTTTATGCCAGGTAGGGGGACCACTGATGCCATATTCGTTGTTCGACAGCTTCAGGAAAAATATATTGGTAGGAGAAGGGATCTGTATTTTGTTTTTGTTGATTTGGAAAAGGCCTTTGACAGAGTCCCTAGAGAGGTGGTGAAGTGGGCAATGAGAAAGCTTGGCTTGGAGGAGTAAGGGTGGTTATGGCTATGTATGTGGGTTCTCGCACCCAGGTAATAGTGAATGGAGATTTGAGTGATGAGTTTTCCATGAATGTTGGTGTGCATCAGGGGTCAGTTTTGAGTCCCATGTTGTTTATCATGGTACTTGAAGCCCTCTCACGTTACTTTAGAAACGGACTCCCGTGGGAGATGTTGTATGCTGATGATTTGGTGTTGATTGCAGAGAATGAAAGGGAGGCGGAGGAAACGTTTTGGAAGTGGAGAGGTGGTATGGAGCACAAGGGCTTAAGGGTAAATGCAGATAAAACAAAAGTGATGATATCTAGGGTTGGTGGCGGTACTGTCAAAGACGAGGGAGATTGGCCATGTGTAGTATGCCACACGGGCATGGGATATAATTCCATCTTGTGCAGTGTTTGTGATATATGGGTGCACAAGAGATGTAGTGGTACCAGAGGTAGAGTGCAAGATAATGCTGATTTTATGTGTTCTGCATGTCGGGGAGAGCAGGTGGAGATTGTCAGGTGTGAAAGGATTGAACTTGCTGGTGAATCTCTTGAGTGTGTGGAAGAGTTTTGCTATTTGGGAGACATGTTGTGTGCTGGAGGTGGGGCTGGAGCTAGCTCTGCGGCTAGGGTGAGAAGTGGTTGGAAGAAGTTCAGTGAGATGTTGCCTCTCCTGACATTGAGAGGACTCTCCCTGCGTGCTAAGGGGTCTTTGTATGCAGCATGTGTTAGGAGTGTAATACTGAATGGTAGTGAGACCTGGGCAGTAAAAGAGGAGTATATTCTCTGGCTCAGACGTACAGAAATGACAATGAATAGGTGGATGTGTAGTGCGTCCCTGCGTACAAGGTCTGGGGGGGCTGGGTTTACGATGGAAGAGTTGAGAGGTAGGATGGGACTAGAGTGTATTGGTGTTGTGATGAGGAGAGGTAGATTGAGATGGTTTGGACATGTGGAGAGGATGGGGGATGATATTTGGGTGAGGAAGGTGAGAAGTGTTAATATTGGGGGTGGGGTTGTGAGGGGTAGACCGCGAAAGACATGGGACGAGGTCATTAAGTGTGACATCAGGACTAAAGGACTGAACAGGGGGGCTGCAATGGATCGTACAGCATGGAGAGCCACCATTAGGTGACCAAGGCTGACGCATGCTGACATGTTGGAGCCTAAAAACGAAACGAAACGAAACAAACAATATTTTCAACAGCTGCTTCCAAGAATCTCACGAGGAGGCAGTGACGCACAGAAGCCAAATATACCACCCAGAGCTTATGTTGGCTATGATCATGGCCTTCTTTCTATTGAGTGCATGAAAGGCCTCTGAAACACCATTGTTATTGCTGAATAACAGGGCAAGTGCTCAGCAGATAGTGCAGTGTGCATTATTAAGCAAAGTGATGCTTTTTGTGTGGGAAACCCTGAAACTTTTGACTTAAAAATTGTGTCAGCCTTATGTAATCATCATCCCCTTAATAAGCTTCCACTCGCTGACTGAGCCATGATGCTTTACCAGTATTTACACTTGCTGTGATCATTGCCCTTTGCCATATTTTGTGCATGAAAGGCCACTGAAACACCATTGTTATTGCCAGATAACAGCGCGGGTGCTTAAGTGCAGTGTGCAGCATTAACCCTTTAACCGCGGGTGTCATTCCAGAATGACGTTGCAAAAACTGGACCAAACCGCGGGTGTCATTCTCGAATGTTTGTGAATATTTTGAATACCGCGCGTTTTTTCCGTGCGCCAATTGTTTCAAGGGAGAGTAGCTATTAAGTTCTTTCACTCCAGCCGACCCCCACCTCCCTCTTCCCCCCCCTGGGGCCCCACCTCCCACCCCCTGGGCCCCCCACCCCACCCCTGACCAAGTGCGCATCAGTATCTGTCCAGCTGTGTGAGTGACAACACATGTTGATGTGGCAGTGAAGTGCAGGCAATTACAGTGCCTTTTACCTGTCTCAGTGAACACAGAGTGGGTGTTTATCGTATGTGCAGTGTTCATATATGTTTATAGTATTATTATCAGAATGTGATTGGCATTTGGTAATGGTGTGTGAGCGAAAAATAGTGATTACAACACCGCTGATGTGGCAGTGAAGTGCAGGCAATTACAGTGCCTTTTACCTGCCTCAGTGAACACAGAGTGGGTGTTTATCGTATGTGCAGTGTTCATATATGTTTATAGTATTATTATCAGAATGAGGTTGGCATTTGGTAATGGTGTGTGAGCGAAAAATAGTGATTACAACACCGCTGATGTGGCAGTGAAGTGCAGGCAATTACAGTGCCTTTTACCTGCCTCAGTGAACACAGAGTGGGTGTTTATCGTATGTGCAGTGTTCATATATGTTTATAGTATTATTATCAGAATGAGGTTGGCATTTGGTAATGGTGTGTGAGCGAAAAATAGTGATTACAACACCGCTGATGTGGCAGTGAAGTGCAGGTAATTACAGTGCCTTTTACCTGCCTCAGTGAACACAGAGTGGGTGTTTATCGTATGTGCAGTGTTCATATATGTTTATAGTATTATTATCAGAATGAGGTTGGCATTTGGTAATGGTGTATGAGCGAAGGTAATGATGTGTGAGCGAAAAATAGTGATTTTACACCCCTCACTTCTAATGGCACTGCCCGTCCTGTGAAAGTCAACAAAGTCATGAAACCTACGTCAATGGAAAGCTGAAGGTTAGTACTTTCTAATGGTACCTAATTTTTTTCTCTAGCTTTATTCTGTGCAGAGTTATTAAGGTTTAAAGGTTTGTTTACATTTGGCTGAAACCCCCGCGGGAGAGGACAGTCAGACCAAAACAATACCCGCGGTTAAAGGGTTAAGTGAAGTGATCTTTTGTTTTTTTATGAAATACTTGGAAATTGTGTCAGCCTTACATAACCATCATTCCCATAACAGGCCTCTACTCAGCTGACTGAACCAAGATAGCCACCCAGTGTTTACATTGGCTGTGATCCTTGCCTTGCATTCTGTTGTGTGCATGAGAGGCCACTGAAATGTTATTGCTGTCTCCAAATAACAGCATTACTGCTAAACTAACAGTGCAATGTGTGATATTAAGTGATGTGATACCGTATCTTTTGTGGGGAGTGATCGTCCAGGCCTTCCAACTTTCCCCCAGTCTGGGGGAGGGGGGAACCCCTGGTGATGACTCATACTGGCATAGGACAGACTTCAGGTGGGTGGCAGAGTCTCTCTCTATTGTTTTTTTAGGCTTCGTGGTCAAGGTAACCCTCCCCTAACCCCATTGAACCCATGTTATATTGACCTCATTTTGTGATACTTCGTTCTGCAGTATGTCTTCATTTGATGGAATCCTATTGCATAATGAGGCTGACTGTATCTTTTCTTTCCACTGAACCCACACACTGCTTTAAACACCTTGAAGCCAAAAATCATATTGTGGATGGATTTGGAAGGTAGTCAAAAAAAGTTAACCCTGTCAGGTGTCTGGGCCAGGAAGATTATGTCTATGCTAGAGTCAGCCACTCTCGCGCTGACCCACATCTTCGCGCCAGGATATTTTTCTCTGATCACTCGGTATAAATACACTTGTGAGGATAGAATGTTGGTTTTCTGAATAGTTGTACTTTATCGTAGTATGTTAAAAAATGGAAAACAAGGAAAATAAAAAGCCAGAATGAGGGTTTAAGTTGGGCAAACACCAAAAATTTTATACCTTGCTGTAGAAAAATATAGTGTTTGAGGGGGGAAAAAAAAAAAAAGCTAATGAAGTTGTTTATCTATCTATTGCCAGACGCCACAAGCCCGTAAGGGGTGACCATTTGACTTTGAGTTATTTGTTTTATGGGGAGGGGCACTAACCACCCACCAACCAACTTGTTGACATGAAGGGAGCATGTATGGTTTGGTTATATGGTTCCCACCCAGCGTTGTAAATGGTTTCTTGGCTTACAGGAAACCATTAGGCTTGTCACTCAATGTAAAGCCACCTGTAAAGGAAAGAAAAGCAATAAGAAGTGACAGGAAAGATTGGAGAAATAGGAATACAGGAGGGCAGGCACAGAAAAAGAATGATAAAGACTAAGGAAGAAGTAGGCAGCACTACATCAAGTGAGTGGATGATGGTCACCACCACCTACCACAATGAAGTTGTATAAATCTGATTTAAACCATGGAATACTACAATAAATTACCTTTACAATGATATATAGATTATGGTTATTTCTGCATTTTATTGTGTAGTAAAGTGAAAGGAAAAAGATGCACAGCTTTTTATTATTCTCGACTGCATACCTTGTATTCGCCTCGTGATTTTTTTTCTTTGATCGGTCAATGTAAATACACTTTTTATGACAGGATGCCGGTTGTGGTGTTATTTTGAAGCTAAATAATTGGACGTTATCAAAATATGTTCAAAAAAGGAAAACAAAGAATATAAAAAGTCAAATGACGAGTTGAAGTTAGGTGAAAACCAAAAATTTTATACCATGCCATAGAAAAATATTCGGCAAAAAAAATAAATAAATAAATAAAAATAATAATAAAGATATATAAATCTGGTTTCCCTACATGTCAAGGAGTGGTTTGGTGGAGGGTTAGTGCCCCTCCCTGTAAAATAAATAACTCAAAGTCAAATGGCTTACGGGATTATGGCGTCTGGCAATAGATAGATAGATAGATTAAACTATGCAAAATGCACAGAGCAAGCATTCTGTGACATCATGCCCAAGTCTCTTTGTTATGACATGTAAACACAATTTATGGTGCATATTTTACAAAAGTATCTCAAAGTGATGAATAAATTCATCATCAGAATCTCTAAGTTGGATTTGAAATGATGCCAAAAAGCGTCATCGGAATCTCAAAGAGTGAATGGGAAATGCTTAGGGGAAAAGAAAGTTAAGTTTGCCTTCAGTACCAGTTTATTGAATAACCATGTGCTTAAAAAGTAGTTTGTGGGCTCCATGTGGGGAGCTATGTGCAAGAAAAATTTTAGCTACTCAGAAAAAAATACTTGCATTCAAGTGCTGTCCTAAATTAGCATTCTTCTTACTACTGGTCATGCGACTGTGCAATTTCCACACCATTTGGACTGACTAAGCTTATGGTCAATACAGGAAGCTTAGGTTAGTCCAATGTAAATTCCTGTTGGCCAATATTTCACCATGGCCATGATTAATGTCACCTCCAGAGGTCAAAGTCCCAGTCTCAGTGTGTTATGATGCTGTCCAACAGATAGCTGACCGAAGAATACTTTACGTTAGAAGAAACATAAAATATTTTTGTACTTGACACAAAATGAGCTGAACAGATTCTCATATTATCCACGTTTTAACTTCAAGATATTAGTTCAGCTGAGCAGTTTGTAAGAATCACCTTTCATCAGTCAGTTATGATTTTTTTTTTCTTGGTTTCATACTATCTGAATTGTAAGTGTTATTCTTGAGCTGCCTCTTATGACAGCTCTGGACTCCGCAGTACTTCCCACTTTTTAGATTATACACCCAGAAAATGAATGGAAAATGGTAGGATACTGATTTCCTACACAGCACAAATGACTTCAGTATGGACGACCTCCACTTTGATGACATCATGTGAAAACCCTCTAATGGTGCTTTTTGTTGCATGAGCCAGTATTCAATAATTGATGGTTTTGATTTCTCAGACTTTAATACAGCATTGTGGTAGGCAGGGGTGCCCTTCATCTGCTCACTCATTGTAGTGCCCTCTCTCCCCTCCCTCCCCCCTCTCTCTCTCTCTCTCTCTCTCTCTCAGATCATGCCTAATAAATGTGCTTAAATTTTTCCACAAAATGTTGAGTGAGTATGATAGGAATAATGAAGCATACAACCTTTATTTACACTTTCAAAAGGGATTCAGCAGAGTACCTCATCCCATACTAATGTGAAAAGTGCATGTAGTTGATATTAATAGAGAGAGTGCACTCTGAATAGAAAACTGGCTAATGGATAGGGAACTGTGAGCAGTCATCATCATCATCAATAGCATAGGGGAAGGTAAGTGCTGTGTGGTGTATAGCCCCACTCACCCTCTGACTTCACCCACAAGGGTCCCATCGTGCAACCCTCCAGGCACCAACTTTTCCCCTATGTATATCTTGAATGATCAACCTACTTCAGCCATGAGTTCCGTGGTCTTCCCCGTAGTCTCCTCCACCCCTTGTCAACACTCTGAGGTCACCCAGTGGGCAGAGTCAGCCACAGGAAAATGGGCTACGTGTTCATGTAGCTCGAGTTAGCACTGATATTTTGTGGGGAATAGGCCTTGACTCAGTGTCATGGAGTAGTTGCTCGTTACGTACCCAGTCGTACCATCGATATCCCTTTATCCTGCAAGGGCACTTACAACTAGAATTATCATTTTGCCACTTCAAGTCACCGCCTAGTGTCCATGTCTCACAGCCATAGAGTAAGACAGGGAGCACCAATGCCTTTAACCCCTAAAGACAGCATTTTTCTGAAGCTATGTTCCATCCCTGGCACAGTTCAGGGTTGATTTGTCAGTATTTACCCAGGTATTATTTTTTCTTACAGATTTGAAGAGCTTGAATTTACACACCTGAAAATGACAAGTTCAATCCCCAAGAACTAATGGTTACCGCAAAACTGCCTGTCAAACATTATAAAAGTCCCCTCTCACCGTAAGGGAGAAAACAGGAAAACATCAGTGGAAACATAATTTTTGCTAGACAGCCTTACCAGAATCAATGAAATTAATGTAAAATATGTTTCTATTGATGAGACTAGGTGCAGGAGTCAGCATGAGAGTTAAAAAAAAAAAAAAAAAAAAGTTTGGCATAAAACTTATTTTTGCTAATGGAGAGAGTTTTAGAAGGTATGATTAGAGAAAGTGTGAATATTGATGAGATGCAGTTTGGGTTTATGCCAGGTAGGGGGACTACTGATGCCATATTCATTGTTCGACAGCTTCAGGAAAAATATATTGGTAGGAGACAGGATCTTTATTTTGTTTTTGTTGATTTGGAAAAGGCCTTTGACAGAGTCTCTAGAGAGGTGGTGAAGTGGGCAATGAGAAAGCTTGGCTTGGAGGAGTGGCTGGTTAGGGTGTTTATGGCTATGTATGTGGGTGCTCACACCCAGGTAAGAGTGAATGGAGATTTGAGTGATCGTTTTTCCGTGAATGTTGGTGTGCATCAGGGGTCAGTTTTGAGTCCCATGTTCTTTATCATGGTACTTGAAGCCCTCTCACATGACTTTAGAAACGGACTCCCGTGGGAGTTGTTGTATGCTGATGATTTGGTGTTGATTGCAGAGAACGAAAGGGAGGCGGAGGAAAGGTTTAGGAAATGGAGAGATGGTATGGGGCACAAGGGCTTAAGGGTAAATGCAGATAAAACAAAAGTGATGATATCTAGGGTTGGTGGCGGCACTGTCAAAGACGAGGGAGAGTGGCCATGCGCAGTTTGCCACAAGGGCATGGGAAGTAATTCCATCTTGTGCGGTGTTTGTGATAAATGGGTGCATAAGAGATGTAGTAGTATCAGAAGTAGACTGTGAGATAATGCTGAGTTTATGTGTACGGCGTGTCGGGGAGAGCAGGTGGTGATGGTCAGACGTGAAAGAATTGAACTTGCTGGTGAATCTCTTGAGTGTGTGGAAGAGATTATTTTTTGTCCTGGAGGTGGGGTGAGAAGTGGTTGGAAGAAGTTCAGGGAGCCGTTGCGTCTCCTGACATTGAGAGGACTCTCCCTACGTGCTAAGGGGTCTTTGTATGCAGCATGTTTAGGAGTGTAATGCTGTATGGTAGTGAGGCCTGGGCAATGAATGAGGAGGATATTCGCCGGCTCAGACGTACAGAAATGACAGTGATTAGGTGGATGTGTAGTGCGTCCCTGCATCCAAGATCTGGGGGGGCTGGGTTCATGATGGAAGAGTTAAAAGGTAGGATGGGACTGGAGTGTATTGGTGTTGTGATGAGGAGAGGTAGATTGAGATGGTTTGGACATGTGGAGAGGATGGGGGATGATAATTGGGTGAGGAAGGTGAGAAGTGTTAATATTAGGGGTGGGGTTACGAGGGGTAGACCGAGAAAGACATGGGACGAGGTTATTAAGTGTGACCTCAGGGTTAAGGGATTGAACAGGGAGGCTGCAATGGATCATGCAGCGTGGAGAGCCGCCATTAGGTGACCAAGGTCGATGCATGCAAGCATGTTGGAGCCTTTAAAAACGAAACAAAAGAACTTTACCAAAATCAACGAAACAATGTAAAATTTGTTTCCATTGATGAAGCTAGGTGCAGTAGTCAGCATGAGGGGGGGGAAAAAAAAAAAAAAAAAAAAGGTGTTAGTAGCTGGACACAGTCCGATCATGGCAGGGAAATTACCATGTCATATTCGGAACAAATGATAGGGAGGGAGGAAGACGGAGGTGGGGTTTGGGGTCTCTGGTGGCGATGAGGGGGAATGTGACACCCCCAATGTGGGGGATATGGTGTAGGGGGTATTACAGCAGAAGGAAATACACACAAAGTGATCTGTCTATCTATCTATTGCCAGACGGCTCAATCCCATTTGGGGTGGCCTCAAACAAATCGCTTCCAAGTTACCCTGTCCCCCGCCATTTCACTGCCCTGCTCCCAACTCACACCCCCCTCTCTCATATACCTCTCCACCCCATCCCTCCATCTCATCCTCGGCCTCCCCCTCCCTCTTCCCCCCTCCACCTCACTCAAATACACTCTCTTCGTCAGTCTTTCACGCTCCATCCTCTCCACACGACCAAACCACCTCAGTGTGTTCCTCCTAACACTTCCTATCACATCCACATCCACACCACAACGCTCCTTTATATCCTCATTCGTCAGCCTGTCTCTCCATGTGACTCCACAGGCTCCTCTTTAATAACTCATTTCCACTGCTCTCACTCTTGACTTGTGTCCTTCCAACAACGTCCAAGCTTCACTTCCGTATGTTAGAGTTGGTATCACAATACTGTCATGTAGTAACTTTTTCACTTCCATGCTCACTTCCCTGTTTCTTATCACTGCTTTCAAAGAACCAGCAACCTTTCTTCCTTGCTGTACCCTTTCAAGCACTTCACCCTCCAAACCTCCATCCTTACTCATCACACTACCCAAGTACTTAAACGTACTCACATTTTCCAATTCCTCACCATCCAACCTCGCTGTACATTCACTGACTTCACCTCTCTCAAAGACCATCATTTTACTCTTCCCTACATTCACCTTTAGATTCCGTTTCTTACACACACTTCCAAACTCATCCACCAAGCCTTGCAGCTCCCCTTCGTCTTCTCTCAACAACACAGTATCATCTGCAAACAACAGTACAGGGAGTTTCCAAACACTATCCTCTCTCACCAGGGTCACTCCAACATCCACTACCCTACCTTGTACCTCTTTTATTACCCCATCCATGTACAGATTGAACAACCATGGAGACATGACACATCCCTGTTTCAACCCAACTTTCAAAGAGAAAAATTCACTTAGTTCACCATCCACACGCACTGCAGCCTTCCCACCATCGTACATACTCTTCACAGCATTCAACAAAGTGATCATAGCAGGGAAATTGCCACATCATTGAATATATATATATTTTTTTTTTAATGTTTCCAACTCTGGGCACAAGCTTCACAGCCTCCTCTGAAGGCCCAGTAGTCCTCCTACATACCATACACCTCTCTACATGTCACCACTTTGGCGCTAACACCCACCGTCCTTATTGAATACATGGTAGGACTGTCTCATACAGGACTTGTGTACTGGTATTAGCAGAGGTATTTTTACGACATGTCGGCGGGTCTTCTGGTAGATCAGTAAAGTCTGATTTCATGACATTCAAATCCTTGAACTATTCCCTGCCCCAGCGGGGATTTGAACCTGGATCCGGTAGGACTACTGGCCACCTCTCTACCGATTGAGCCAGTGACCTTCGTTCCCTTCCCATAATTGTTCAGAGTTTTATAGCTCACACTAACTCGAGGTCACTGACACCGGTACTGTAGAGGGTTGTTCAACGCCGGGGGTTATTTAGGGGTTAATGGAATACATTACTGTTTGCATCAATACTCTGTCTTGCACATATAAACACAATAACGAACAAAAGAATGAGTGCTAAATGTACGTTTAACTTTCATCTGAAAGACCTTACCAATTCATTTTCCTCCAGTTTATTTTGTGTATTTTTCCGGCTGTTTTATTTTGTGTATGGAGAGAGTACTGTAAACAGTACTCACTCCAAACACATTTGTAATAACATGAGTAATGATGAGAGTGTTCATCAGTACAAATGATGTACTGAGCGGGTAGGTAATATTCTTTATCATTTCGGCCGTCCAGGAAGTGTTATCTGTGACTTGTAGGCCTGCTGTGTCATTACACTTGTATATATTCACAAATTTATATATATTTCTGATTCTGGTATAGTACTGTATTGATTACAGTATTGTACAGTATCATACAGCATACAGTATTCTTTCCAAACACATTTGTAATACCATAAGTGGTGAAGACAGTGTTCACTAATACATATAAGGTACGGGGTGGGTAGGTTTTTCTATTATTTGGCAAATCCGATTTCTCGGCATCGGCCCGGTCCCCTAGATGCCGAATAATAGGACTTTTACTGTAAAAAGGGGGGGGAACAGGCATGAGACACCCCAACCCCCCATATGATGTAGTTGTGGTATTGATGAGTAGTTTGGGTGGGAGGGAACAGAGTGGGCTGTATCCAGTCGGCCAGAGGGAGGTGGAGAAGTGGCTGGGGGGCGGAGGGCACTCTCAGAGCTGGTGAGGGGCTGGGATCTTCTTTCTCACCCCCTCATTCCTTAATTCTGATTGAGTAGGAACTATTTACGTCATAAAAGGGGCTGGCTTAGTGCTCGGCAGTTTTTGACAGACCTACTACGATCGTCAGTTATAGGACTATACGTGGAAACTTGCAAATTGACGATCATCAGTCATGGTACTTTAGGGGTTAAGATGCAAATTTTCATCCTTCTACACATATAATGGCAATGCCTGACTGATACAGCAAGAAATCTCATCATTTGATCTACCATTGTTATGTACTACTACAAAGATAAGTGAATCTTTCCAAGACTCCCACATTCTCACCATTTTTTTTTTTTTTTTTTTTTTTTTTTTTTTAATGCAAGGAAGAGGGAACCAAAGGCCATGAGCCCGCAGTAACAGTTCCCTCCAAGAGAAAAACAAAATACAATAGAGGGCTAAATTCAAGATCCGATAATTTCGAGATGCCTGGACACACTGTGTTTGAAAGACTGGAGATCATAGGCAGCAGGAAATACAGACAGAGGGAGACAGTTCCAGAGTTGACCTGTTGCATAAATGAAAGACTGGGAGTAACGGTTAACTCTTGCATTAGAGAGTTGGACAGAGAAGGGATGAGAGTTTGCTGCCAGACGGGTGCTATGCGCCCGTCTTAGAGGTGGAGGAACGCAAGCAGACAGTTCAGAGGAGCAGTGACCATTAAAATAGTGATAGAAAAGAGATAAAGATGCAACAGTGCGGCGAAGAGACAGAGGTTGAAGGGAGTCAGTAAGAGGAGGAGACTTAATGAGACGAAAAGCCTTTGACTCCACCCTATTGAGAAGAGCTGTATGTGGGGAGCCTCCCCACACTTGAGAGTTGTACTCCACACAGGGGCGGATAAAACCCCTGTATAGAGTCAACAATTGTGCAGGGGTAAAGGTAAGAGCGGAGTCGGCTTAGCACACCCAACCTCTTGGAAGCGGATTTTACAAGAGATGTAATATGATCTTTCCAAGATAAGTCCCGAGTAAATGAAACCCCAAGCATGTTCAAGGATGATGCAGGATTAAGCTGAATATTATTAAACATTAGTGGGTATACCTGTGGAAGATTTTGTCGGGTTGATAGGTGTAAGAACTGAGTCTTAGATGCATTAAAAACAACAAGATTATTTTTACCCCAGTCAGAGATACGAGCCAAGTCAGACATTAGGTGTGCCATAGCCTCATCCCTTCTTTGTTGAAGTAACTGCTGAGATGGGCGTTGCGGGAACCGAATGGAAAGGTGAAGGGTGGAGTCATCAGCGTATGAGTGGATAGGGTTAGATGTACAGCTTAGAAGGTCTGTCTATCTATCTACAGTATCTATTCCCAGACGCCTCAATCCCATTTGGGGTGGCCACAAACAAATCGCCTCCAAGTTGCCCTGTCCCCTGCCATTTCACTGCCCTGCTCCCAACTCACACCCCCTTGTCTCATATACATCTCCACCCCATCCCTCCATCTCATCCTTGGCCTCCCCCACCCTCTTCCCCCCTCCACCTCACTCACATACACTCTCTTCATCAGTCTTTCATCCTCCATCCTCTCCACATGGCCAAACCTCCTCAGTGTGTTCCTCATAACACTTCCTATCACATCCACATTCATACCACAACGCTCCTTTATATCCTCATTCGTCAGCCTGTCTCTCCATGTGACTCCACAGGCTCCTTTTAAATAACTCATTTCTTTCTCTCACTCTTGACTTGTGTCCTTCCAACAACATCCAAGTTTCACTTCCATACATTAGAGTTGGTAACACAATACTGTCATGTAGTAACTTTTTCACTTCCATGCTCACTTCCCTGTTTCTTATAACTGCTTCCAAAGAACCAGCAACCTTTCTTCCCTGCTGTTCCCTTTCAAGCACTTCACCCTCCAAACCTCCATCCTTACTCATCACACTACGCAAGTACTTAAACGTACTTACATTTTCCAATTCCTCACCATCCAACCTCGCTGTACATTCACTGACTTCACCTCTCTCAAAGACCCTCACTTTACTCTTCCCTACATTCACCTTTAGATTCCGTTTCTTACACACTCTTCCAAACTTATCCACCAAGCCTTGCCTCTCCCCTTCGTCTTCACTCAACAACACAGTATCATCTGCAAACAACAGTACAGGGAGTTTCCAAACACTATCCTCTTTCACCAGGGCCACTCCAACATCCACTACCCTACCTTGTACCTCTTTTATTACCCCATCCATGTACAGATTGAACAACCATGGAGACATGACACATCCCTGTTTCAACCCAACTTTCAAAGAGAAAAATTCACTTAGTTCACCATCCACATGCACTGCAGCCTTCGCATCATCGTACATACTCTTCACAGCATTCAACAACTTCCCATCTACTCCACATATTCTTAACACTTTCCACAATCCTTGTCTATCCACCCTGTCATATGCTTTCTCCAAGTCCATGAAAGCCTCATACAGCTTCTTTCCCTTCTCTAGAAACTTTTCCACTAAAGATCTTAAAATGAATATCTGATCTACACAACCTCTTCCCTTCCTAAAGCCTCCCTGTTCTTCTCCAACTAATTTCTCTGTTCTTTCTCTAACTCTGTCAATAAGTATCCTACCATACACTTTTCCTATTATACTAAGAAGACAAATGCCCCTATGATTACCACACACTTCTTTTTCCCCTTTTCCTTTGTACAAGGGAATAATTATACCTGACTTCCAATCCTCTGGGACTCTACCTTCCTCCCAGGCTAATCTGCACATCTTCCACATCCATTCTACTACTATCTCTCCCCCATGCTTCAGCATTTCACCACACACTCCGTCAATTCCTGGGGCTTTCCCCGATTTAACTTTCTTCATTGCTTCCACAACTTCTATGCTACTGATTTCTTCTTGTCTTCTCACCTCCCTCCGTCTCCCAGCCATTCCCCAGCCACCTATACTCGCATTACTTCCATCCTCTATGTTCAACAGTTCCTTAAAGTGTTCTCTCCATCTGCTCACATTTTGTCCCTTCTCCACTAGTAATCTACCATTTTTATCTTTCACTCCCCTGCTAACTTCACTTCCACCCTGTCTTACTCTTTTCACCTCTTTCCAGAACATTTTCTTACAGTCCCTCCACTTTACACTCAAATTCCTTCCAAATTCCTCATCCACTCTCTTCTTACTCTCTCTTACTAATCTTTTCACCTCTTTCTTTCTACATATAACTCTCTCTTCTGCCTCTCAACTTCTTCCATGCCCCTATTTCTCATCCATTCATTGTATGCTTTCTTCTTTTGTGCCACAGCCTGTCTCACGTCTTCAGTCGACCACGCTGTTCCTTGCACCCCCCTCCGTCTTCTCTTCCTTCCACACACCACATCACATGCTGCACATATTTCTTCTGTAAATATGCTACACACACCTTCCACGTCTCCCATCTGCTCCAGTTCATATTTGCCCAATCGTTCCTCCACTTCTCTCTTATACTCTGCCTTTTTCTCATCCTCTTGTAACCTTTCCACTCTCCTTGCAACTACTCCTTCCTCTTGTCTTTCCCTTCTTCTATTCCCCCATCTTACTTGAATCCTAATTCTGGCCACCGCCAAGTAGTGGTCAGAAAGTCCACTCCCTCAACCTCTATAAGCTCTTGCATTCATTACACATCTTCGCATCCTTTCATCCACACACACATAATTAATCATTGCCTTCCTTTCATTCAGTTCACCACCCACCCTTCTCATCACTCGCCATGTATACCTTTGGATCATTTTATGCCTGAAGAGTGTATTTGCTATCTCCAACCCTCTCCCAGCACAAATGTCCACTAACACACTCCCATTCTTATCTATCTCAGCAGGCACACCCCACTCACCAACCATTCCATCCTCCTTCACATTCCCAACTTTACCATTCATATCACCGATCAAAAACACTCTCTCATTCCTTCCAAAGTTTTCCATGCACACTTCTACATTTGTCCAGAACTCTTCTCTCACTCCTCTAGCACGATCTTGCGTTGGCGCATACACACACACAATCGCCCACAATTGTATTCCAACTTTCAACTTTACCCACACAATCCTTGACCCAACTGATCCATACTGTCTTATGCTCTTCTTTCATCTTTTACTCACAACTATACATCCTCCTTCCTTTGCCCTCTCATTCTCACCTACTCCTGCACATATACCCCATCCATACTCCCATTCTCTCACACTTTCTCCTCTCCATTTTGTTTCAGTTATTCCACATACATCCACTTTCGCACCTTCAGGCACCTGGACAATCTCACTCTCTTTCACCTCATCATTCGCTCCTCTTACATTCCATGTACCCATTACCAAGTCCTTTGTCCGGTCCTGGGTCGTCATCGTTTGGTCAGTCGTTGTCCGAGGCTTCTTGTTTGTTTTTTTTAGTTAGTTGTTTTCCGGGGAGGGGCAGTAACCCTCCGCCAACCCTTTTAGTCGCCTTTTACGACAAGCAGGGATACTGGGGGAGTATTCTTGAAAACAAACCCTACCCCCAGGGGAGGTAGGGGGGTTTTTGATGAATAAAAGGAAGACAGTTGGTGATAGGATAGAGCCCTGAGGAACACCACTGTTGATAGATCTAGGAGAAGAACAATGGCCGTCTACAACAGCGGCTATAGAACGACCAGAAAGGAAGCTAGTGATGAAGACACAGATTGAAGGATAGAAACCGTAAGACGGCAGTTTGGAAATTAGAGATTTATGCCAGACTCAATCGAAAGCCTTTGAGATGTCAAGTGCAATGGCAAAGCTTTCACCAAAGTCCCGAAAGGAGGATGACCAGGAGTCTGAAAGGTAGATGAGAAGATCGCCAGTGGAGCGTCCCTGACGGAACCCATACTGACGATCAGAAAGAAGGTTGTGATAGGAAAGATGCCTTAAAATTTTTCTATTGAGAATTGACTCGAAAACTTTTGAAATACAGGACGTTAAAGCAATTGGACGATAGTTGGAGGGTTGGGACTGGCTGAATGAGAGCAAACTTCCAGCAAGAAGGAAAGGTACAAGTTGACAGACAAAGGCGAAAGAGTTTGCCTAGGCAGGGTGTAAGCACAGAAGCACAGTTCTTGAGAACAACAGGAGGAACCCCATCAGGTCCATATGCCTTGTTAGTATTGAGGCCAGTGATGGCAGAAAATACATCAGCTGAAGAAATTTTAATGTCAGCCATGAGGAAGTCGGAGGGGGGAAGTGATGGATGAACAGCACCGGAATCGTCTAAGGTGGAATTGGAGGAGAAAGTCTGTGCGAAGAGGTCTGCTTTATCAGTAGAAGAAATAGCTACAGAACCATCAGAGTAGAAAAGAGGAGGGAAGGATGATGAGGTAAAGTTGTTAGAAAGGTTTTTGGCAAGGTGCCAGAAGGAGTGGGAAGAATTCGAGTTGGAGAGTTGAAAGCATTTAGTACGGATGAAATTATTTTTAGCAAAGCGAAGAACAGACTTAGCACGATTCTGGGCAGAAACGTACAGATGATGTGATTCAGGGGTGGGTTGGCTCCGGTACCTTTTGTAGGCCCTCTCCTTGTTGCGGACACATTAGAACAAGTGTGATTAAACCAAGGCTTTCTTACATTAGTCGAAGGATATGAGAAAGGAATGTATGCTTCCATGCCCGAGAGAATAACCTCCGTAATGCGCAAAGCACACTCAGATGGCTCATGGCCATGGAAGCAATAATCATTCCAGGGAAAATCAAAGAAGTACTGCCTGAGGGCCTCCCAATCCGCGGCTCCAAAATGCCACAGACGACGTTTCCCTGGAGGGTCCACAGGCCGTACCGGAGTGATAGGACAGCTTAAGGTGATAAGGTTGTGAATGGAGGAGCCCAACAGAGAGAAAAGATTAACAGTGTAAGCAGAAGGATTAGTTGTGAGGAAGAGGTCAAGTATGTTGGAGCTCTCTCCAAGGCGGTCTGGGATACGAGTAGGGTGCTGTACAAGCTGCTCTAGGTCATTAAGGATAGAAAAGATGTAGGCTTGTTCACCAGGTGGATCAGTGAAGGGAGAGGAGAGCCAAAGGTGGTGGTAAACATTGAAATCTCCTAGAATGGAGATTTCAGAGAAAGGAGAAATGGATAGAATGTGTTCCATCGTAGAAGTAAGATAGTCGAAGAATTTTTGATAGTAGAATTAGGGGATAAGTAAACAGCACAGATATATTTAGTCAGAGAATGACAGGAAAGCCAAAGCCAGAGTGTAGAGAATTCAGAAGAATCGAGTTCAGGAACACGAGAGCAAGATAAGTCGTTGTGTATGTATACACAACAGCCACCTTTGGCTTTGAAATAAGTATAGAAAAAGTAGGAGGATACAGAAAAGGGTTTGCTGTCAGTTGCCTCAGACAGCTGAGTCTCAGTTAGAAAAAGAAGGTGAGGTTTAGAGGTGGAGAGGTGGTGCTCAACAGAGCGAAAGTTAGAGGAAAGGCCGCGAATGTTGCAGAAATGAAGAAAAAGAGAGTCAGACAGTGGTTTCAGGCACCTTGAGTCATCACTGGGAGAGGGGCAGATGGTGGGGGCATTTATGGTCCCCCCCCCTTTGGACCCCGAGGCTGGGTGATGAGATGCCACAATTTTTTGAATTTTGGAAAAGGAAGTGTAGTGTGTACTGTGTATGTAGTTTGGTGTAGATAGTTAGAGAAATTTGTATTGGAGAGCATGCTGGCCTACTCTCTGTGTAACTGAGACACTGATAAAGTTCAGCAAAGGGGAATGGTCAGGAACTAGTCCTGAGGGCTGATGAAACGGGAGCTCCAGCACTCCCTGTCATCAGCTTTCCATCCACCTCGGGAGTACTGCCCTGCTCGACTGGTGCTTCATTCATTAATCTCCAAATGACCAGCGATTTCACATTCTCGTGAAATTACTAAAGGGCATTCAGTAGTGTCTCCATTGATTCTGCTAGGATAACTGCATCATCAGGAAAATCAAGGTCAGTGACCCTGAAATGGCCAGTTGATACTCCACAGTGACTTCAACTCACAGGCTGGTTAAGTATCCAGTCCATGAATATGTCGAAAATGTGAGAGCAAGGACACATCCGAGTCTTACTCCAGGACCTACAGAGAAGAAGTCAAATGTTCCTCCTCCACATTTGACAGTGCTCACACTGTTTGAATTGAGGCCAGCAGTCAGTCAGATTATCCCCAATATTATCCCACAAAGCCACAGAAGTTCCCATAGTACCTCCCAGTTGACTGAGTCAAACACCTTGAGATCAACATAGGCTGCAAGCAGATTTCGTTGATACTCAAGGCAGCATTCCATTACAGCTTAAGGAGCTAGGTTGCATTTGGCTTAGACTTCTACGGTGTAACTCCAGATTGTTCAGGCCTCTGATATTTTAGCATATGGTACCGGATACCCATCAGGAGATTGTGAGCAAGAACCCTGGCTGGTACAGAGTAGTTTTGAATGAGGGTGATCAACAGAATTTCTTCTGATTGTTCCTCAGTCACTTGTGGAGTTCCACAAGGGTCAGTCCTTGGTCCGCTTTTGTTCATCATCATATCAGTGACATATGTGTTGGTCTTTTACTTACAGTGTCAGAGTTTGCAGATGACCTCAAACGTGGATCAAACGTGAACAATCTTGAAAAGATCGAAAAACTGCAAGCAGGCTCGTGTTGGCTATGGAGATGGTCTGAGATATGGCAATTTGCCATTGAACTAAGGAAAGTGCAAGGTGATGCATATTGGCCATGCAAATATTCACTTTTGGGGAGAATTATGAGGATGACTAATTTGGAAAAGGATTCAGGTGTACTGATCAGTTGAGACTAAAGATCTCCAAACAGTGCATCAGAGTACAGAGAAAGACCCAGAAATTGATAAATTACATCCAGAGACAATTTTGTATTAGGGATAAAGATTGTTTTTACACTCAATAACTCCATAATATTACCATTTCAGGAGTATGCTGTTCATTTCTGGGCACCTACACTTTGGAAAAACACAACATGAACTTAACATGCAACCTTGGTTGGAAGCTGGAATTGAAAGGATTTAACACCAGCATTTATGGAAACTCTTTTCTGTACAAGATATGCTTCTCCTGAAGCAGACTCCTATACATGTTGTTATTAGTGCTACAGTAAAGCAGTTTATATATCATCATCATCATCATCATCATCCGGACCTCCTTTCCTACCCTAGGGGAGGGTGAGTAGCAATGTCCACACAGCCTAAATTTGCCCAGTCCAATGGGCCACGCTTCCATTCACTCATCATTCAAGCCCCCAGATTCCTGGCTGTATCGGATAAGCCAAATACACGTTCTGTAGCTTCAAATAAACATATGCAATGGAGTCAATCCGGATGCTGCCATGTTAAATAGGGGTGCCAAATCCTTTATCATGCACTTCTCCCCACAACATTCATCCAACCAGCTCGATCTCTTGTCAGTTCCCTAGCCTCACTGACTTCCAAACCTCTCTTCCTCACAGACTCATCTACCATATCTCTCCATCATCTGTGACCTACCTCGCCTCCTTCCTCCTTTAAATTTACTCAGATATACCTTTTTCACCACTCTGTTGTTATCCATTTTCTCCACATGACCATACCATCTCAGTACACCCTCTTCGACTCTGGTGTCCACCGACTTCCTCACTCCACATCTTTCACGAATCACATTATTTTGTATCCTATCCACCCTCTGTACTCCACATACATTCCTCAGCAGTCCCATCTCCACTGATATTACTCTTGACTTTTCATTTTCATGCCACACCATAGTGTCACATCCATATGTTAAAGTTGGCACTAACACTCCTTCATGTAAGTGACGTGGAGCTGCAACACTCAAGCCTCGTTTCTTAATAAGGCTTTCATTGCACCAGCTACTTTTCTTCCTTGTGTCACTCTACTTTCCACTTCTTTTGCACATTTTCCTCTCTTTTCTATCACTGTACCCAGGTATTTGAACTCTCACCAATTCCAGTCTCTCTCCATTCACTGTAACATTGCACTGGGAGTCACCTTCTCTCTCATTAATCATCACTTTACTGTTTTCTGCATTTACTCCCAAGGCATGATGCTCACAGACATCAGCAAAACTCTGCACTAGCCTGCCAAGCTCTTGTCCGGTATTTGCAAGCAGTACTGCATCATCAGCATACAACATAGATTTGAGATATTCCATTCGTCATCATTCAATACCAACGCCATCCCTTTCTCGATTACTCGTGTTTTTACTTCTCTCATCACCCCATTCATATATATATTGAACAACCATGGGGACATCACACAACCTGATTGCATGCCCACACTGATCATGAACCATTCACTTAGATGCCCATTAACCCTTATACAGTACATGCTTCACTACCATCATAAAATCTCCTGACGTTACCTAGCAGCTTACCATACATGCGCAAAATTTTCCACAATCCTTCTCTATCCACTTTGTTGTATGCTTTTTCCGGATCCATGAATGCTATAAACACCATATGGACCTTCTCTTAAGCATCCTCTGCTATCTGTCACATTGCAGATATTTGATCCACACATCCTCAGCCACTTCTAAAGCCACCCCGTTCATCAATCACTAGGACTTCTAATATCTCTCTTACATTCTGTATAATAATTTTTTCCATATACTTTCCCTACCACACTCAATAAACTTATGCCATGATACTTTCTGCACTCACTTCGCTCACATTTAATCTTGTACAGGAGTGCAGTCACGGCCTTTTTCCACTCTGCTGGCACAGTTTCACTCATCCATGCCCCCTTACATATCTCCAACAACCACTTCATTCCACTCTCTCCACTACACTTAATCATCTCTACATGCACCTCATCAACCCCAGCTGCTTTCCCATTTTTCAGCCACTTCACAGCACTCTTCACCTGTGCGAGTGTCACGTCTCCTGGCACTGCATCTTTCACACTGTCAAATTTCTTTCTGCTTTCACTTCTAGATTTCTGCACCTCTTTCCAGAATAATTTCCTAGTTTCAGAGTAGTTTGCATTCATTTTTCTTCCTAGATCATCATTTACCTCATTCGTTTTCCTCCTCACTAGTCTCTTTATGTGCTTCATGTTCTCAATATACTCAGTTTTTATTTAAACTGAACCCTTGTCCTGTGACCACTTTAGCCACTTCTTCGTCTTTTCCTCCACTGCCCTCTTAACCTCATCATCCCACCATGCCATACCTTTCTTTTTTATTATTACTTATGCCACACCACACACCACTTTAGCATTCCTAACTAAGCAGTCCGTATATGCATTCCACAGGCTGTCCAGATCATTTCTTTGCAATTCACTGATTCTAACTCCTCCCTCTACTTTGGTCCTGTAATCATCTGCCATTTCTTTCATCCTCAGCTTTTCAACTTTCAGTCTTTCTCCCTGACTGCTCCTGTCTCTCCTGATCCACCTCACTCCTCTCAGCTTGATCTTGCATAACACTATCATATGATTTGACAGACCTCCACATCGTCCTCTCACAGCCCTCATATCAGCAACCATTCCCATCATCGACCTCTGTATGAGCATGTAATCAATCAAGTTTCTTTCAGCACGATCCCCGTTCCCTCTGTACCATGTACATCCATGCACCAAAGTTTCTGTACCCCCCTTGGTAGAAGGAAGTGGAAGTCAGGGTTAGAGAGAGGGCACGTGAACAGATAACCATCAACGGTAGTTTGGTTCTGAGCTACAAGGCGAATGGTGAGAAACTTAATGAAACTGGATATGAAACATTTCCATGCCATTCACTTGCAAAACATTATGAGTCCGTAACATACATAGCATATAACAAAGACTACTATGTTATCATGGAGTCCTGCGAAACTGGTCAAGACACGATCCATCTGTTTCGGATCCTCATCATACAAATAAAGCACTGAAACAGTTGCATATAAGCTGCGACTGGTCATTATCACTGCAGTGATAATTTTTGTGAATGTTATTCCTGAATTGCTTACAGCTATAATATAGAATGACTGTGGATTTAATGTTGATTCCCACAGTAGCTGTGCGGATGGTTATAAATGTTAAAATTATTTTATGTGGACGAATAAATTACCAATAATTAACTATAACCAGATGAAATTAGAAGTAAACTACACAAAATATTATGAGACAATGAAGATACAACTGTGGTATCCTGCTCCGCCTCATTATCCAGGCCTTAGCTGTTGCTTCACCTCATACGTGCATTATATTCCTTCAGTCTCTGCCTCTTCTGTTACTCTTACTTCCCTGGATCCTCTTACTGCATGCCGTCATATTCCTTAGGGGATTTCTGGTTGTCCGGTCCTATAACCCCTACATATACAGTAACATCATTCGTCACATCATCACTCCCACACAAAGTTAACACGAGACTGCTGAATCTATTACTATCATTATTGGCATTTCAACTACTACCCTTCTCCCCTTTTCCCACTGACTGTCTCATTTCCCTCACAATACTACTACTGCTACTTCCACAACTAATCCAGTATAATTCAGTATAATAAAACATATGATTGTACCTATGTCTTTGTATCTGCCAACCACATTGTCCCTCTCCCACCGTCGACAACTCATCACTTACCCCCACCACAACTGCAGCCCAGTTGCACCCCACTCTCTCCCAGCCACCATCGACCCTACTACTCCCCCTCCCCTCCGACACCAGACTACCCCTCACCTCAACCCTGGGCCACCAGGCCAGTTGTCCACCCTTTACCATTGAATTTACTTGATATACATTAATCATAATAATAATTATAATAACAACAAGAACAGCAACAACAACAACAACAACAACAACATAGACATGTAGTGTTCCTAACATTACATATAAAAATTGCAGACCCAAACGTGCCTATATTACGGAGCACTAATATATTAACCACAGAACCGACCACAGACCATTCTTATCATTACCACTGGACCTTCCCTACAGCACTTCACCATGGTAATACAACCCATTTTGGGTGGGATCTATACAACTGTTTGCGAAAAATAACATTGTGCACGATATGCCTACGACTGATCAAAATACACATGTGACCTTTCACTGGCATCCATCAAATAGCCTATCGGTAGTTAGCGGACAAACAAACAAACGACTGGACAGACAGACAGAGGCCGATTGTCTCGCATCGGTATATGATGACCTGACAAAACTGTTACCATCCTACTTTGCAGGTGTCATCATAGTTATAGCAATAATAATAATAATAATAATAATAATCTATCTATCTATCTATCTATCTATCTATTGCCAGATGCCTCAATCCCGTTTGGGGTGGCCACAAACAAATCCCCTCCACGTCGCCCTGTCCCCCGCCATTTCACTGCCCTGGTCCCAACTCACACCCCCCTCTCTCATACACCTCTCCACCCCATCCCTCCATCTCATCCTCGGCCTCCCCCTCCCTCTTCCCCCCACCACCTCACTCACATACACTCTCTTCGTCAGTCTTTCACCCTCCATCCTCTCCATATGGCCAAACCACCTCAGTGTGTTCCTCATAACACTTCCTATCACATCCACATCCACACCACAACGCTCCTTTATATCCTCATTCGTCAGCCTGTCTCTCCATGTGACTCCACAGGCTCCTCTTAAATAACTCATTTCCACTGCTCTCACTCTTGACTTGGTGGTAGTAGTAGTAGTAGTAGTAGTAGTAATGGTGCTAGTAGTAGTAGTATAGTAGTAGTAGTTTAATATTAATAACATTAATTCTACTGATAATAATGATAATAGTAGCAGTAGTAACAGGCTACTAGGCACGATATAGAGGAGGACATCATAATCTCCCTGATAAAACGCGTGAACACAGCTTTGATAAATGAAACTAAACAGTGCCATAATATGCTGTAATGGTAGGGTTATGGTAATACTGACTAAATTAATGTTTGACAGCAACCCAACCTTTTGTCATGGCAAACAGATACTGCATTGCATCAACACATGCTTTTTTGGGTGTTTGTCCACCTCAATATCGCGCCTGATAACATGTGATTATTATTTTCATCATCATCATCATCATTATCATTATCATTATCATCATCATGATGACACCTGCAAAGCAGGATGGTAACAGTTTTGTCAGGTCATCATATACCGATGCGAGACAATCAGCCTCTGTCTGTCTATCCAGTCGTTTGTTTGTTTGTTCGCTAACTACCACTAGGCTATCTGATGGATGCCATTGAAAGGTCACATGTGTATTTTAGCCGGTTGTAGGCATATCATGCACAATGTTATTTTTCACAAACAGCTGTAGTGATCCCACAAAGGACTACAGTGGGTTGTATTACCATGGTGAAGTGCTGTAGGGAAGGTCCAGTGGTAATGATAAGAAAAGTCTGTTGTTGGTTCTGTGGTTAATATCAGTGCTTTGTAATATAGGCACGTTTGGGTCTGCAATTTTTATGTGTAATGTTAGGAACACTACACATCTATGTTGTTGTTATTATTATGATTTTTATTATCGCCTGCATTTAGAAGGCGGAGCGATAGTGCCTTTGCCTCTATCTGTGTGTGTGTGTGTGTGTGTGTGTGTGTGTGTGTGTGTGTGTGTGTGCACGCTTCCATCATATGAACGGCTTGAGCTATCAACATGAAATATTCAGGGTATCAAGATATGGCCAAAATCTAGAACGAGTTCAACAATGGGCACTTGGGGTCAAGGTCAAGGTCACCAAAATGGTTGCTAAAGGTCTGTCTATCTATCTGTCTATTGCCAGATGCCATAATCCCATACATGGTGGCCATTTGACTTTGAGTTATTTGTTTTACGGGGAGGGGCACTAACCCTCCACCAACCCACTTGTTGACACGTAGGAAGCATGTATAGTTTGGTTATATGGTTACCACCCAGCAATGTAAATGGTTTCTTGGCTTACAGGAAACCATTTGGCTTGTCACTCAATGTAAAGCCACCTGTAAAGGAAAGAAAAGCAATAAGAAGTGACAGGAAAGATGGAAAAGAGGAGGACAGGCACAGAAAAAGAATGATAAAGACTAAGGAAGAAGTAGGCAGCACTACATCAAGTGAGTGGATGATGGTCGCCATCACCTACCACCAACTAGTTTTTATCGCCCCCATTTAGCACCATAATACAGTAATCCCTCCAGTATCCAACGTAATAGAGCCATAGGCAGGTCCGGATAGTGGTCCTGTCCGGATATTGGGCCCCAGCTTATGGACTTGTACTTATGGACCCTAACTCAGAAAAACACCTATACAACTCCCTCTGTACATGCATTGCACCTATTTAAGACCCAAATCACACCAGTAAGGGACATAAAAGACTGAAATAAATGCAAAAGAACCATAAAATGAGGTTTTAGAAGTGAGTTTATATAATATTAAACATTCTGGGTACTTACGAGTCC
Organism: Coenobita brevimanus; assembly: GCF_032717465.1. Lineage (NCBI taxonomy): Eukaryota > Metazoa > Arthropoda > Malacostraca > Decapoda > Coenobitidae > Coenobita > Coenobita brevimanus. Next base: position 22,950,419 of record NC_136991.1, on the reverse strand, counting down.
CTTGCTCCTGGACTGGTTTGAACCGCCAGTTTGCAGTCCACAGTTAATCCTCTGCACTCTAAATTCTAATTTCTTAACACTGCACAACACTGTAAATTCCTGTGTGTTCTAGTGGCGAGGTATTGCAGTTTATTCACTGTTTATTCACAAAAAACAAGCACCTGTGGCTTGCACTGCTATGAGCATCTGCTCTCGATCGGAGTTAGACTGTGATTGTTGATGTTGGCGGGGTAACAGGGTTGCCAGATCGCAATGGCCACATTACCAATCTGCTCAACTTTCATTACCAAATTTAACTTTTCATTACCAAATTTGTAAAGCTAGCATATATACTTCACTAATTATATATACAAGTGGAAAAACATGTAATCACTCTCCTTATAATTAACACCATGTTGATTATTTTCACACTATGTAGGGTAGCAGATTAATCAGAGAGAGCAAACAATCCACCATCTCCATCCTGTGTATCCTCATACATGTGAAAAATCCATTTGGTAATGCATTATTCTGATTCATTACCAAGCGAATTTTCCATTACCAAATTGGCCCACACTTGGTAGTGAAAAATACCAAATGGCAACCCTAACAGGGGAGGGGGGAGGGGAAGGAAGGAAGGGGTGAAGGGACCATGGTGTAACAGCAGTTTGGCACCAAGTGGGAATTTCAAATTATGGGAGGGAAAAAAGTCAGATTTTTTTCGAATTTTTTGGTGGTTTTTGGCCCATTTTGGGAATGTTGGACCCCAGGACGATTATGTCCGGTTAGTGGGGATGTTCGGATATTAGAGGGATTACTTATATCTTGAACGGCTTGAGCTATCAGCATGAAATCTTCAGGGTATCAATATATGGCCTAAATCTTGGACTTGGCCAACAGCATATTCTGGCAGGCGATTAGCATTCGGCTTCCGAATGCCTCTCTGTCATTATTAATGCAAACCACGTATATTCAATAGTAAAGGGTGGACAACAGGCCTGGTGACCCAGGGATAAGGTGAGGGGTAGTGTGGTGTCGGAGTGGGGAAGGAGTAGTCAATAGGGTCGATGGTGGCACGAAGAGAGGGGAGTGCAACTGGGGCAGCAGTGGGGGGTAAGGGACGAGTTGATGACTGTGAGACAGGGAACATGTGGTTGGCAGATACAAAGACATAAGGACAATCATCCAGTAAAAATTATTATACAGATTTATACTGGATTAGTTGTAGGAGTAGCAGTAGTAGTATTGTGAAGGAAATAAGACCCAGTCAGTGGGAAAAGGGGGGGTTAGTAGTGGCAGTGCCAATAATGGTTGTAACAGATGCAGCAGTCTTGTGTTACCGTTGTTTGTGTGGGAGTGATGATGTGACGAATAATGTTATACAGTAGGGGTTACAGGATCCGACGACTAGAAATCCCCTAAAGAATATGACGACACGCAGGAAGAGGATGCAGGGAAGTAAAAGTAATAGAAGAGGCAAAGACTGAAGGAAAATAATGCACGTATGAGGGTGAGAGAATGGGAATGTGGTTTAGGTATATGTGCGGGAGTTAATGAGAATGAGAGGGCAAGAGAGGGAGTATGTCTGATGATAAGCAAGAAGTGGAAGGAAAATATAAGAGAGTATGGAACAGTGGGTGCAAGTATTGTATGGGTGAAGATGAAAGTAGGTATACAAGCGTGGGCGATGGTATGTGTGTATGCTTTGACAGAGGACCGAGTGGCAAGAGTGAAAGATGAGTTTTGGGTGAGAGTAGAAGCATGTATGGACAAATTTGAGAGGAGTGAGAGAGTGCTCTTGACTGGAGACATGAATGGCAAAGTTAGGAATGTACGAGTGGATGGAAGGGTTGGTCAGTGGGGTGTGCCAGCTGAAGTAGATGGGAATGGTAGTGCTTTGGTGGACATCTGTGCTGGTAAGGGGTTGGCAATAGCCAACACCTACTTTCATCGTAAGATGATCCACCGGTATACATGGAGAGTAATGAGGAGGATGGATGGTGAACTTGTTGAACGAAAGGCAATGATAGACTAAGTGTGTGTGGATGAGCGAATGAGAAGACAAGTGTTGGATGCAAGAGTGTGGAGAGAGTGGGGGAATGGAGTCTCGGACCATCACTTAGTGATGGCCAAGGTAGAGCTGCAAAGAAAGTGGTTGAGGAGACGAAGGGGAAGACAGGAGGAAACAGCTCCTGTGAGAAGAGTGGAGAAATTGCAAGATAGTGAGAAAATGGCAGAGTATAAGAGGGAAGAAAGGTTGGGAAGGTATGAGATAGAGCAGATGGAAGGGGTGGAAGATGTATGTAAGATATTTACGAAAGAGATAGGCGCAGTGTGTGAGGTGATTTGTGGAGTGAGGAGGAGATGCAAGGGTGTGCTAGGGACAGCATGGTGGAATGATGAGGTGAAACGAGCTGTGGAACAAAAGAAGAAGGCATATAGTGAATGGTTAGCGAGTAGAGGTAGGGGAGAAGATGAGAGAGAGAAGAGAGAGGTATATGTGAGCAGGAGAAGAGTAAGAAGAAAGTGGATGAAGAGTTTGGGAGGAATCTGAGTGTTAAATGGAGGGAGTGTAAGAAATTGTTTTGGAAGGAGGTAAAGAAAGTAAGGCAGTGTGAAAGGGGAAACAGTAGGGGAGTGAAAGATGGTAATAATAGATTGTTGGTGGAGAAGAGAGAGAAATTGAGGAGATGGAAGGAGCACTTTGAGGATTTGCTGAATGTAGAGAGTGAGAGCAGTGCGAGTATAAGTGGTTAGGGAATGGCTGGGAGAAGAAGAGATGAGAGGAGGTAGAAAGAGATCAGTAGGGCAGAAGTAGTGGAAGCAATGAAGAAGATCAAGTTTGGAAGAGCCCCAGGAATTGATAGAGTGTGTGGTGAAATGCTTAGGTATGGGGGTGAGATTGTTGTGGAGTGGATATGGAAGTTGTGTAGATTGGCCTGGGAAGAGGGAAGGGTTCCAGAGGATTGGAAATCAGGTATAATTGTTCCTTTATACAAAGGGAAAGGGGAGAGAGAAGTATGTGGTAACCATAGGGGTATTTGCCTTCTTAGTGTGACTGGTAAAATATATGGTAGAATACTCATTGACAGGGTTAGGCATATGACAGAGGAGCTAGTTGGAGAAGAACAAGGGGGATTTAGGAAGGGAAAAGGGTGTGTAGATCAGATATTTATTCTAAGATATTTAGTGGAGAAGTATCTAGAGAAGGGAAAGAAAGTGTATGCAGCCTTCATGGACTTGGAGAAAGCATATGACAGAATAGATAGGCAAGGTTTGTGGAAGGTATTAAGAATATATGGAGTGGAGGGGAAATTGTTGAGTGCTGCGAAGAGTATGTACAAAGGAGCTAGGGCTACGGTGTGAGTGGATGTTGAGCTGAGTGAGTTCTTTGATCTCTATGTGGGACTGAAACAGGGTTGTGTGATGTCTCCATGGCTGTTTAATATTTACATGGATGGGGTTGTAAAGGAGGTGCAAGGTAGGGCAGTGGATGTGGGGGTGGCTCTAATGAATGAGGGTAAGATTTGGAAGATTCTGGTGTTGCTGTTTGCTGATGATACAATATAGTTGAGTGAAGATGTATGGGAGTTGCAAGGTTTGGTGGATGAATTTGGGACAGTGTGTAGGAGGAGGAATCTGAAAGTTAATGTAAACAAAAGTAAAGTTATGGTATTTGAGAGGAATGAAGTCACAGAATGTACAGTGAGGTTGGATGGTGAGGATATGGAGAATGTGAGTGCATTCAAGTACTTGGGTAGTGTGATGAGTAAGGATGGAACTTTGGGGGATGAAGTGCGTGAAAGGGTACAGAAGGGAAGGAAGGTTGTTGGTACACTGAAAGCAGTGATGAGAAATAAGGAGGTGAGTATGGAAGTTAAGAAGTCACTGCATGATAGTATTGTGATCCCTCCCCTGCCGAATGGAAGCGAGGCGTGGACCTTGCAGTATTGTGATCCCTACCCTGCTGTATGGAAGCGAGGCATGGACCTTGCAAGAGGGGAACAAGTCAAGAGTGAGAGCAATGGAAACGAGTTACTTGAGAGGAGCATGTGGAGTGACATGGAGGGACAGGTTGATGAATGAAGAAGTGAAGGAACTTTGTGGGGTGGATGTGGATGTGATTGAGAAGATTAGGAAAAATACACTGAGGTGGTTTGGACATGTGGAGAGAACGGAGAATGAAAGACTGACTAAGAGGGTGTATGTAGTTGAAGTGGAGGGAGGGAGAGGGAGGGGTAGACTGAGGATGAGGTGGAGGGATGGAGTTGAGAGGTATATGAGGGAGGGGGGAGTGAGTTGGGGAGAGGGTAGTCAAATGTTGGGTGACAGAGCAACTTGGAGGCATTTTGTCTGCTGCCACCCTTTGCGGGATTAGGGCGTCGGGCTATAGATAGATAGATAGATAGATGAAGTGAAGCAACAGGTACGGCCTGGATAATGAGGCAGAGCAGAATACTACAGTTGTATCTTCATTGTCTCATAATATTTTGTGTAGTTTACTTCAAATTTCATCTGGATATGGTTAATTATTAGTTATTTATTCCACGTAAAATAATTTTCAACATTTATAACTATCCTCACAGCTACTGTGGGAATCAACATTAAATCCACAGTCATTCAGTATTATAGCTATTGACAATCCAGGAATAACATTCACAAAAATTATCAATGCAGTGATAATGACCAGTCGCAGCTTATATGCAACTGTTTCAGTGCTTTATTTGTATGATGAGGATCTGAAACAGATGGATCGTGTCTGGACCAGTTTCGCAGGACTCCATGATAACATAGTACTCTTTGTTATATGCTGTGTATGTTACGAATGCATAATGTTTTGCAAGTGAATAACACGGAAATGTTTTGTATCCGGTTTCATTAAGTTTCTCACCATTCGCCTCGTAGCTCAGTACTAAACTATTGCTCACGGTTGTCCGTTCGCCTGCCCTCTCTCTACCCTGACTTCCACTTCCTTCTACCGAGGGAGGTACAGGAACTTTGGTGCATGGGTGTACATTTATGCGCATCTTTGTGTTTGAAATATAAGTTACAGATGCACAGCCTCTTCTCCTGACATATCTTTTAGTCGCTTCTCATTATCATTTTCTTCTATTACACCATTACAACCCATTATGTTATCCTTAGGATCAATGCCTACTCTTCCATTCATATCCCCCATTACAATCACCTTATAGCTCCTGGGCATTTCTCCCACTACTTGATCCAGCTCATCCCAAAATCTGTCTCTCCCTCACTCCTGTCCTCACATGGTGCATACGTTACAATCACCACCACTTTCATCTTCTCAAACTTGAACTTGACATATATACACCTCAAGCTGACACATTTGTAGTCTCTCATTCCATTCTGCCACACCTCATTCATCAACAAAGCAGGTCTTTCTTTGCATCTTCCTCACCCATTCATGCCTGATCTTATACATTTCGTACCCTCCCACTCCTCCAGTTTACACCTTTCATCTTCGTTTCACACATTGCCATCATGGGATATCTTGCACTCATGAACACATTTATATATATATATATATATATATATATATATATATATATATATATAAAGTATATATATATATATATATATATATATATATATATATATATATATACAGTATATATATATATATATATATATAGCCGTGGCTCAGTTGGTTAAAGCGCTCCGCTCTGACCGAAGGGTCGGAGGATCGAATCCACCCAAGAGTCATTGGTAGACATCAGGAAGGGCATCCGGTCATAAAATGCTACACGCTCCAAACCAAAGTCCTCTACCCAGGGGCAACGCCTTAGCCCTTATCCAAAAACGGGGGATGGCGTAAAACTCAAATATATATATATATATATATATATATATATACACAGTATATATATATATATATATATATATATATATATATATATATATATATATATATATATATATATACTGTATATATATATATATATATATATATATATATATATATATATATATATATATATATATATATATATATATATATATATATATATATATATATATATATATATATATATATATATATATATATATATATACATACACATACGTATATACAGCTACCGCAAATTGACTTAGGACCTCCCCCCAACAAGGTATTAAAAAACACAGAAATCATAGTATATCACAGTGCTTGTTCATGAAATGCCATTCATTAATATGATGTCATGTGTCCCTTGTTTTTCAGGACCAATTGGATGCATTTTGGCATGAAATCACTTAGATCTGTAAAGTAATTTAAGGAGATTTGTTTGCACCAAACATTTGTCAGTTCAGTTTTGAGGTTTTCCAGATTGGGTGTCTTCTTCTCTGCCATGATTTTCTTCATCTTTGCCCAGCAGTTTTCTGTCGGATTTAGATCCGGACTGTTGCCAGACCAGTCGAGGACCTCAATCCGATTATCCTGAATCCATTTCGTCACCTTTCTTGACTTGTTTTTCATGAAAAAGTTACACGCACGAATAGCAAAAAACTTTAAGAAATGATCTTTCAGAACTTGAATGTACCGGCCACCATTCATCATCAGGTTTTTAGGAAGAAAGTAGAGGCCTCCCCTTACCATTCTATCTGAGAAACACCCCCATACCATTACTGATTGCGGGTGCTTAACAGTCGGCACTGTGTAAATAGGGTCATTTTGACTATGGGAGGCAGGGCGACGAACCTTGGCAGAACGTCCCTGGAACACTTGAAATGTGCTTTCATCGGAAAACATAACTTTTCTCCACTCATCCGATGTCCAGTGTGTATGCTTCTTGGGAAACTGAATGTGTTGCTTCTTCATGCAGTCAGTGAGAAGCAGTTTCTTGGCTGCAGTGCGGCTTGACAAACCCAGCTCCCTCTGTAAGCAGTGTTGGATAGTTCGAATTGAGACATCTTGTAACAGCTGGGGATGCATTCTCTTCAAGTCTGCTACTGTCAGTCGAGGATTCTTGATTACTTCCCTCATCAGAAGCGTATCTGTACCTCTGGAAGTCGTCCTCTTCTTTCCACCACCATGCTTGTGATCTGATACGACATCAGGTGGCAGGCCGCATGCTGCAGCAAGAATCTTCATGATGGGCGACTTTGTGCGTCCAGTACGTTCACAAATCTTGTTGCCTACATGTGAATGATATGGACCTTCTTATCCCTTGAGCTGTACTTTCCAGGCATGACAACTCGACTCTAGGAAAATAACAGGGTAAACAGTAATGCATATGAGAAAAGAGGGAGGTACAGGCTCGGAGCGACGGGACCATATACTCCCACACTCGCTTCTGGGTGTGCTGAGTGTTTCACCACCTCCTGCCAACACCAAAGGAGTTGCCAGTTACTTCATGCCCAAAAAATTTACATGGTAGAGATGGAAACACAAAGCAAAGACAGACAACTCTCCCATAGCAATTCTGTGTGTAGGTCCTAAGTCAATTTGCAGTGTGTGTATATGTATACAGTAACTCCTCATTTTTCAACGCATTTTACTTCGACACCTTGTTTTTCGCTCAAGAAGAAAATTTCCGAGTTGTCTCACAATTCACTAGTTTCCCTACATTTCACTGCTCCCAGCCCGCAGCCCAAACTCAGCAGACAATGCGTCCTGACGCTCAGTCTAGGCTCTGTCCATTTTTCTGTGCAACAGTTTTCCATGATCTTTATACAGCAGGTCCAACGGAGCAGTAGACACACATGAGTTTGTTACTGTTTATGATAGTGACGTACGATCTTCAGCCATGTCGTGAATACACAGCAGGTCCAGCGAGGCAGTAGACACACGTCAGTTTGTTATTGTTTATGATCGTAACATACGTATGTATGATCTTCAGCCTTGTCATTATATTATTTCCTAATGAAGAATCGTTATATGTTTCTCATAACACTATTTTTGTTTTGATGGACAAGTACATGAAATGGATGTAAAATAAAGCTTATCGATATTTAAGAAAGTAAAGAATAATAACCGTCCCACGACCGAGGTGGTAGACTCAGCCCACCAATTTTTGCTTCTATTTGACTGTTATTACAGCCTCTCTTCCTCGTAGCAGTGAGTAAAATAATGTTGTTATAATTTCTCCCTTCCTTTTAGTGACAAAGAGGGCACATAAAATGACTGTGGTTTAGTTGACAGACTTTGATGTCGAAAATTAAATAATCTGGTGAAAAGTGGCAGTTTTTTCTTGGTTAGTGACATCAGGAGTCAAGCAAGAAACTACAGACCTGTGGCCCTCACTTCCCACGTGATAAAGATATTCGAGAAGCTACTGAGGGACACAGTCATTATGTATTTGGAGAGCAATGATCTCCTGACATATGCTCAGCATGGGAACCAGCCTATCCACCCTCAACACACCTTCACTTGCCACTCAAGCCAGTCTTCACTTTATTGCTGGTAAGGATTTTTGGTGTTGCAGCTCTTTATAACAGTTTTAATGTCTTCTTTAGGTACATGTTTATTGTGTCATGATGTTTTAGCACTAGTAAACACAATTCATTTAATTTTGGTTAGGGCTTGTTTCGTGTTATAGTACTTTCTGTGGGTGTTATGGTGCTTTCTATTAAGGTAGGTACGTGTCCCACCGGAACACTCCTCTATTTTTCCCATTGATTCACACTTCGATGTTTCACGTTTCGCACGGTTTTGGCAGAACACCCAAGTAGCAAAAAATGAGGAGTTACTATATATATATATATATATATATATATATATGTATATACAGTATATGTACAGTATATAGTATATATATATACTGTATACATATGAGGCACCCAGGACCATAGGGGCATAAGCCACACTTCCCAACTTTCTGAGTTAAAAGTGGGAAAAATTAGCTCAGAGGTTCAAAAATATCGTACAACAAACATTTCACAGAAAAAGAATCCCTGCGGGTCGTGAACAAGGGTCGAAAGTAGCATGTTTTTTGTGCATGGGTTTATATAGAGGTACTTGAAGGCACAGGTCCATAGGGGCGTAGGCATCAGCCAATGAGTGCGCACCTGGCAGCCACACACCCGGTCTCAGCCAATCACACAGCACTGTCCGTGAACAGCTGACTGCCTCCTCACTCAGTGCTACGTTTGGTGGTGTATGACATGACAGAGATCTGTGAGAATTATCCTCCTCTATTTCGCCATTTTTTCATGAATTAAATAGACAGTCATGGGTGATAGTGATTCAGCAAGTGATGGTGAGGCCAGGAAGTTAACCACGAAGAGAGCAAGGCGGCCAGAGACTTGGAAGAAGAGGGAATTGAAGAGGAAGAGAGATAGTGGTGAAGCTTACTTCAGCCATGCAACAAGTAAACACGTGAATGCTCAGGCAGTGGGTGAGCCTTGCAAGTGTTCTGCACAATGTTTTGATGCTGTGAGTTGGGACAACATCCAGACAATATTCAAGAACTACTGGCGTAATGTCCTTCGTAATTTTTTGTCAGGTCTTCGAAAAATAAAAAAAACACCAAAAAACACCATTTAAAAATTCATATAAAAAAACTATTGGCTCTAGGATAATAAAACTTTAACATGTTACTAATACCATTATGTATATATTACAAAGTAACATTAATTTCATGCATGAACGTTTAATGTATAGGTTTATTTTGGGGGTGTAAGAAAAAAAAACGAAAAAAAAAAAAATCCATCCATCCATCATCCAATCCTACGTTACCCGATGAGGAGCGTAGAAGCCCGGGGCTAGGCAGTTGGTCCTGACATTTAAGATGAAAGTGACCAGCCTCACTCATCCCTGAGTGGCATTACATGAGCAATAAACCCCAATCACCCCTTGGATATAAACCTTCACTGGTTCAATCCGACTGGAGCACAATAATTACCCACTAAACCACCAGGCGCCAAAATTTGGCTATATGGTTACTATCCAACGTAGTAAATGGTTTCTTGGTGTACAGGAAACCATTTGGCTTGTCACTCAATGTAGAGAAAAAAAAAAACATACACAAAAACACCCTAAAAAACATGTGAGAAAACATGTTTTGATGAGACATTTCCATTGATATATATTATAATGCCTTAACTGTCGAAATGATGTATGTAATTAAACCCTAACTTTAATGATTAATTACTCAAAACAAGGGTCTTCTGGGTAATGTCCCTCTGGTCCTGGGTGCCTCATATATATATATATATATATATCAATCAGTGGTAGGTGGTGGCAACCATCATCCACTTACTTGATGTAGTGCTTCCTACTTCTTCCTTAGCCTTTTTCATTCTTTTTCTGTGCCTGCCCTCCTCTGTTCCTATTTCTCCCATCTTTCGTGTCACTTCTTATTGCTTTTCCTTTACAGGTGGCTTTATATTGAGTGACAAGCCAAACGGTTTCCTGTAAGCCAAGGAACCATTTACAGCACTGGTTGGTAAACATATGACCAAACCATACGTGCTCCCTACATGCCAACAAGTGGGTTGGTGGATGGTTAGTGCCCCTCCCCGTAATACAAATAACTCAAAGTAAAATGGCCACTCCTTACGGGATTATGGCGTCTGGCAATATAAAGTGTATATATATATATCTATCTATCTATCTATCTATTGCCAGACGCCTCAATCCCGTTCGGGGTGGCCACAAACAAATCGCCCCCACGTCGCCCTGTCCCCTGCCATTTCACTGCCCTGCTCCCAACTCACAACCCCCTCTCTCATATACCTCTCCATCCCATCCCTCCATCTCATCCTAGGCCTCCCCCTCCCTCTTCCCCCCTCCACCTCACTCACATACACTCTCTACGTCAGTCTCTCACCCTCCATCCTCTCCACATGGCCAAACCACCTCAGTGTGTTCCTCATAATGCTTCCTATCACATCCACATCCACACCACAACGCTCCTTTATATCCTCATTCGTCAGCCTGTCTCTCCATGTGACTCCACAGGCTCCTCTTAACTCATTTCCACTGCTCTCACTCTTGACTTGTGTCCTTCCAACAACATCCAAGCTTCACTTCCATACGTTAGAGTTGGTATCACAATACTGTCATGTAGTAACTTTTTCACTTCCATGCTCACTTCCCTGTTTCTTATCACTGCTTTCAAAGAACCAGCAACCTTTCTTCCTTGCTGTACCCTTTCAAGCACTTCACCCTCCAAACCTCCATCCTTACTCATCACACTACCCAAGTACTTAAACGTACTCACATTTTCCAATTCCTCACCATCCAACCTCACTGTACATTCACCTCTCTCAAAGACCATCACTTTACTCTTCCCTACATTCACCTTTAGATTCCATTTCTTACACACTCTCCCAAACTCATCCACCAAGCCTTGATGCTCCCCTTCATCATCACTCAACAACATATATATATATATATATATATATATATATGTATATATATATATATATACAGTATATATATATATATATATAATATATATATATATATATATATATATATATATATATATATATATGTATATATACAGTGGTTTGTCAGATTTCGATGGGGATATGTACCAAAAAAATGCATTGAAATTCAAAACATTGAAATTTAAACTGAACTTCTTATGGGAAAAATTTGTTTGGGTCCGGGGCCTCCCAACTTCGCTACGTAAAATCATGATTTTTTGCCCACACTCCCTGTAAACTTTATGAACTATAAATGTGGTTATGTAACTGTAGTTCTGTACTGTATTGCCATACTGTACTGTAGTTTAGGAAACAGGATAATTTGTTACAGTTTGTCAGTATCTTGTCACAATTTTTATTACAGTAGTTACAGCACTGTACCTACTTCTACAGTACTAACCTTGGGTTATGGAATATTATCACTTGGCTGTATGGTGTTGGTGGTGTGTTCCAGGGGTGGACTACTCAGTTGAAGTAGCCTTCTCTGTAGAGCAGAGGTCGGCAACCTCCGGCCCGCAGGCCAGATCCGGCCCGCAGAGTCCGAACTCATGGCCCATCACCCTGCTTGATATTTATATGACAATCCGACCCGCAACAGCCTAGCCAACTAAATGAATCACATCTCCATGGCAAACAGCACCAACCATCCCACTAATTTGCATGTCTCTTGATAAAACTGTTTTCTGCAGTCACTGATTTGCATATTTTTCAATAAATTTCTAGTAATCTGGTCACTGGTTTGCTTGCTTTTCTACAAAATTTTTGTATATTGTCACAAACTGTTTTCCGCAGTCACTGATTTGCATGTATTTCAATAAATTTCTTGTAATCTAGTCACTGGTTTGCCTTGTTTTCTGTATTTTTTTTTTTTTTTTTTGTATATTGTCACAAACTGTTTTCGGCAGTCAATGATTTGCATGTTTTTCAATAAATTTCTTGTAATCTAGTCACTGGTTTGCCTGCTTTTCTATAAAATTTTTGTACACTGTCACTTCTGGGTTCTCTTTGGCACTCCGGCCTGCAGGCTACTCCTAGAAGCTTTCTCTGGCCCTCACACTGAAAAGGTTGCCAACCCCTGCTGTAGAGGTATCCAACCCGAATCCCTCAAAATCAAAATCATCCTCAAGTATTTGGATATCTGCAGTGTTGATGTCTTGCTCCTCACCCTCTTGGATGGTTATATCTTGCAACACCCTAGTAATTGGTCTGAAGGTGATGATCTTTGACAGTTCCTGCTTATGAAGGTGCATGCTGTACAGCTCCATAACTTGTCCTCTGAATTCTTGGAGAGCCTTGATAAGTTCATCGTGCTTTGGGATGTCAGCCTTGTTGAATGTATCTTTCATCTCTGTCAGATAGGCCAGGTACTGTGAGAGTGTGTGTGCTGAGACATGTGGTTTTGGCTGCTCTGGAACAGCTGTCTCCTCTTCTGTGTCATCAGATTCATCCTGATCAACCAACTTCACAGTCTCCTTCTCTACAGTGAAGCCAACCAGATTCTCCCTTAGTGTTGTGGTATCAATGGCAGCCATCTTCCCACCTGTGCGCTAGATGGCCTGCACAGTCTCTGCTACAGTGTCTTCCTCATGCTGCCTCACCCCCTCTACATTCAAATCTGGGAACAGCTACGTCCAGCCTTGCATGATGGTAGCACAGTTTACCTTCCTCCATGACTCCACCATCAGGTCCACAGCGTTCTTGATATTGAACTGCTTGCAGAATTCCAGTGGTGTCTTGCACTTGCCTTTTGGTGAAAAGCATCTGGACTGAAAGACCTGTGTTGAGGTCCCAGGTGTCAGTGAAGTGGAAGTTGGATGTTCTTGCAGGCCAATCTCCTCTTCAATCTCGTTTCGTTTCGTTTCGTTTCGTTTTTAAAGGCTCCAACATGCTTGCATGCATCGGCCTAATGGCAGCTCTCCATGCTGCACGATCTATTGCAGCCTCCCTGTTCAGTCCCTTAACCCTGAGGTCACACTTAATGACCTTGTCCCATGTCTTTCACGGTCTACCCCTCATAACCCCACCCCCAATATTAACACTTCTCACCTTCCTCACCCAATTATCATCCCCCATCCTCTCCACATGTCCAAATCATCTCAATCCTACTCTTCTCATCACAACATCAATACACTCCAGTTCCATCCTACCTCTCAACTCTTCCATCGTAAACCCAGCCCCCCCAGACCTTGCACGCAGGGACACACTACACATCCACCTAATCATTGTTATTTCTGTACGTCTGAGCCGGCAAATATCCTCCTTCTTTACTGCCCAGGTCTCACTACCATACAGCATTACACTCTAACACATGCTGCATACAAAGACCCCTTAGCATGTAGGGAGAGTCCTCTCAATGTCAGGAGAGGCAAGAGCTCACTGAACTTCTTCCAACCACTTCTCACCCAGCCCCACCTCCAGCACACAACATGTCTCCCAAATAACAAAACTCTTCCACACACTCAAGAGATTCACCAGCAAGTTCAATCCTTTCATGCCTGACAATCTCCACCTGCTCTCTCCGACACGCTGTACACATAAAATCAGCATTATCTCGCAGTCTACCTCTGATACCACTACATCTCTTGTGCACCCATTTATCACAAACACTGCACAAGATGGAATTACTTCCCACACCTTTGTGGCAAACTGCACATGGCCACTCTCCCTCAGCTTTGACAGTACTGCCACCAACCCTAGATATCATCACTTTTGTTTTATCTGCATATACCCTTAAGCCCTTGTGCCCCATACCATCTCTCCACTTCTTAAACCTTTCCTCCGCCTCCCTTTCGTTCTCTGCAATCAACACCAAATCATCAGCATACAATATCTCCCACGGGAGTCCATTTCTGAAGTCATGTGAGAGGGCTGCAAGTACCATAAACAACATGGGACTCAAAACTGGAGGAAATGTCTGTCTTCTTTGTAATCCTCCAGCTGCTGATGATGACTGGTGTAGAGCAAATTCTTCACTGTGGCTATGATTTCCTGGTCCAAGGGCTGGATGCAGGAGGTGGTGTTGGGAGGCAGGAAGCACACCTGCACATTAGGATGTCAGTCCACGAGGTACTTGGCATGTGCAGGTGCGTTGTCCAAGAACAGGAGGATCTTTAAGTCAAAGTTGAGCTGCTTGCAATGTCTTCTAGCATCAGGGACAAAATAATGATCAAACCACTCATGCGATAATTTCTCTGTCATGTAGCCACGGTTGGTCACTTCCCAGTAGACATTGAGGCGTTTCATGTTGCAGTGTTTGTAGGCCCTGGGTCGATGGAATCGGTGAATGACAAGGGGCTTCATCTTGTGTGATCCAGTGGCATTGCAGGTGAAAAGGACACTGAACCGTTCCTTGGACATCTTCTCACCGATTGCTTGTTTCTGTGCTTTGGGCAGGTAAGTGTACCTGGTGGACCGCTTCCAGAACAAGCCAGTCTTATCGCAGTTGTAAACCTGGTTGAAAATGTGGCAAAAACATAATATCTGCAGTACAGTACAGTAACTGTAGGTAACCCTAGCTAGTCATTATATCAAGCCTGCCAACAATAGGAAAAATAAATTTTTTAGTACTCCACAGAAAAGTACAGTACAGTACAATACAGTAACTATAGGTAAACCTAGCTAGTCATTGTATGAAGCCTGCCAACAGTAGGAAAAAATAAATTTTTAGTATTCTACACTACAGTACAGTGCAGTAACTATAGGTAACCCTACCTAGTCATTGTATCAAGCTTTCCAACAGTAGGAAAAATATTTTTTTTAGTACTCTGCTCAACAGTACAGCACAGTACAGTACAGTAACTATAGGTAACCCGAGCTAGTCATTGTATCAAGCCTGCCAACAGTAGGAATAAAAAAATTTAGTACTCCACACTACAGTACAACACAGTACAGTAACTATAGGCAACAATAGCTAGTCATGGTATCAAGCCTGCCAATAAAATACTGTACTGTAATTTTTACTGTAGGAAATCTATTGATATGTGCAATACTATACAGTACAGGATGTCATTTGTAGTGATTAATTCTCCTACAGTAATGTACTGTAGCTGCAGTAGTTACCCAAAATGTACAAAATGATGGATGGAATACTGTATACCGTATACATATTCTGCATTGTTACCATTCCTTACCTGCCTTAAGCATACAGCACACAGCTTCGGTGACTTCATGAGCAACTTAATGCCTGTTTTATTATTATCACCGCCATCACTGCATCACACATTATCAACAGTATTGAATTTAAGAGCTAATTTCTACTCCGTGGCAGAAACTGAATTCATCATTATAGGGGAGTAAACATCTTAATGTAACCGTTCCTGATATTTATAGATAACCCTTGTTACTGATATTTATAGAGACAGTAATAAAAGGCAACAATAATATCACCTGGTCATAGCTGTAGCTGCCGTCTTCCACCAGCTTCTTGGCCTCCAAAGTGAAAGCTGACACTTCTTCATCAGTAGAGGCAGCCTCACCAAGAAAGCGAGCGTGCTTCACCTCTAAGCGCCTTTAAAAGTTGGCTAACCATCCGCTTGAAGCCATGAAGTGGGGTGGTGATGCGATGCTCTTTTTGCAGCACACTGCAGCATAGATCTTGAGTGCTTGTTCTCGAAGCAAACGGCCAGACACACTTTCACCACAAGCCATTTTCCTTGTCATCCAACACAACAGATAACCCTCCGTAATAGCTATAATCCTGCGGAACTCAGTGGTGTCAGCACTAATGTTTTTCTGGCCAAGTCCAAAAAACTACTTCCCAATATCGACCTGCTTCTTCACATCAGCTCTCTTCTGCTTCAGGGTACGAATTGTGCTCGCAGGTGCTCTCATAAGGTAGCGGATTTCAACAGCAGTCAAACCCTCGTCCAGGTACTCTAGGATTTTCGCCTTGTCAGCAAGTGTATACTTGGTGTATTTCTGCCCCTTCCTGTATTCCCTTTTCTTCTTTGGCTGCGAAGATTTAGAGGTGCCAGGCTGTTCTCGTTCATTACCACTGCTACCCAAAGGACCACTCTTCCTTGCCATCTTGAAACATGTAAGTTTTAACAAAAATACGACGAAATTGCAGCGAAATGCACACCCACACATGGATGGTACAGGCTGAAACTGTGGTGCTTGGCTATAGAGGACAGGACAGTTGCAAGATGGCCGCCGACAATAGAACATCGCCTTGTGCACGGTTTGTTTTGGTTGGAGTCGGGTCCTCAAGAGCATCAAAATTAGCAACTTTACATCAAAAAGTGAGGTAGGTGGACCACTCCAAAATGCATTGAAATTTGATTCATCAAATTCAAAACCGTCGAAATTTGAGAAACCACTGTGTATATATATATATATATATATATATATATATATATATATATATATATATATATATATATATATATATATATATATATATATATATATATATATATACAGTATATACTGTATATATATATATATATAGCCCACAGTAGACCCTAGTTATCCGCGGGGGTTACGTACTAGAGACCCCTGCAGAAGGCAAATTCCACGGATACTCAAGTCATCATCACAAAATGGCATATTATTTCCACATGTGCTAAGCACATGCTTGAAAAAATAAAAAACATACTTTAAAATATTACAAATACATATTAACACTCACCAAAAGACTGTTAGTTCTCTTAATAACCTTCATACAATGATGATAATTGCTGTATGACTATGATGATTGCTGTATAGATGACAGTGATTGCTTTATGATGACGATGATGGTTGTAGTGCAGTTCCTATGGTGCCAAGGTGGTGAGGCTATGAGATGTGTGATGGCACTGTAGGTAAGTTGTGAGTCAAGTCTGACCCATCTGACAGGACTCCAGATAACACTTTACTCTTTCTCTTTGGCTTAGAAAGATTGCTTTTATCCTTTACTTGTTTATTGGGAGGCATTTTTCACTTACACAATGAAGTACAGGAGAGTTGTGAACATGAGAAGGGTGACGATGATGTAAGTAATGAACTGATTGGTGTTTACAAGAAGACTGGCAGAGTGGCGGGAATGCCCGTGGGTGCGGGTATGCTAACTGTAGCTACAAAAGAAGTGAGAGTTGTGCGCCAGTTTCAAATTAAGTTGCAGTGTATAGAACAATGTTAAAAGTTTCATCCGCAGAAACTTAAATCCGCGGATAAGAAGGGTCTGATGTGTATATGTATATATATATATATATATTATATATTATATATACAGTAGTCACTCCAATATCCGACGTAGGTCCGGTTATTGGTTTTGTCCGGATATTGGGCCCCAGCTTATGGACTTGTACTTATGGACCCTAACTCAGAGAAACACCTATACAACTCCCTCTGGACATGCATAGCACTTATTTAACACCCAAATCACATCAATAAGGCACATAAATAACTGAAATAAATGCAAAAGAAACATAAAATGAGGGTTTAGAAGTATGTTCATACATTAATAAACATTCTGGTACTTATGGACCCTAATCTAGCCTAACTCTGAAAAACACATTCCTACTGCACATGCATGAGGTAAGTATAGTATGGAAAAAAGTACAGTATGAAACATTCTGGTAAGTATAGTATGGAAAAAAGTACAGTATGAAACATTCTGGCTACTTACAGCAAGTTCCTGGCCACCTCGATGAATAACCGCCTCCTCTCGGACTCTGACTGTAAGAACGATTTCCTGAAGCACTTGCAGTACACTCTTCCTGAAGTCTTGCACTGAACTTAGTCAGTAACACATAGAAGTCCGTTCTCTTCACAGTGTTCACTTTAGTCCAAATAATGTTCCAGTTTAATTTTGTGTTGCACAATAACTTTTCCCAATCTTTTCAAAATTTCCAAAGCCAAAACAAAGAAGTTTATTTACGTTAAATTTAGTTTCTACTGAGTCTTTTCTCTCAACTCGAAAACCTTAACACAACACATCGTTTTTTTCACTGCACAACACTCAAAATTCCCGTGTGGTCTAGTGGAGAAGTTCTTGCTGTTTTTTCACTGTCAGAGTCTGAGAGTATCACTGGCAGGCGACCAAGGGGTGCATCGCTGGGTCGTGGTGATGGCGTACCCACTGCAGAAGACTCTGAGGAAAGCCGCAAACTCACATCGAGCGGTGACCCCACCGTGGCTGATGTGCTGGGCTGTGGCTTGGAGCATGAGGGCCTGTCTTGGGGAGGCAACGGAGTGGAGCCAGGGCTTGGCACAGCGGGGGTCACGGGCCTGAAAAAACTGTCAATCGTTGACTGACGCAAGGACCGACGATTCTGGCGATTGATGATGCGCTGCCTGAAAGCACGCATTTCCTCCACGAGTCCCAAGGGCCCCATCTCCCTGTCGCAGTCTGGGTGTTCCAGGTAGTCTAGGACGAACTCTAGATGCTCCCAGAGTGCGCTCAGCTTGGGGATGGCTGGAGTAGTGTCCTACTGAGAGGAGTCCGTATCATCGTCGCCTTCGTCGTCGGAATCTTCAAGTTCGGGACTGACACCAGCAACCGAAGACGCGATCTCGATATCAGACAACGTCTGATACCCAGGATCGCCCTCGTCGTCGTCCAACCACTCACGAACATCGTCCACATCAACAACGTCGCCGTGTGTACGTAGCCGTGCATGGAAGTCATCCACATCAAACCCTAGAAAATCGTACTCCACATCCGTTCCGAGAAGCAGACGAGACCAACCATTTTCAAGAGTTTTCACAGGGACTTCCTTCCATGCACTAGCCCAGTTGTACAGCGCAGACTTGATGTTGTAGCGGCGAAGGTTTTCCAAAGTCCGCTTGCCTCGTGTGTCAAGTCCTTCCCTGCGCTCGTCCTCGTCCTCGAGAACAACCATCACCTCGTCCAGGAACTTCCGACGGTACAGGCGCTTTGTTGCCACGATCACTCCTTGGTCCATGGGTTGAATGAGAGCAGTCATATTAGGTGGCAGAAACATGCACCTAATACGGCCATTCTCAGCAACCAAGTCCTTGTCGCACGGGTGGGCAGGTGCATTGTCGAGGAGAAGGAGAGCCTTTACCTGGTTGCGAGGGATTCCCAGTGTCTTCGTCTGGTACTGGATGACCTCCTTGACGAAGTGACGGTGAAACCAGTCTTTGAAAATCACAGCTGTGAACCATGCTTTCAAAGAATGGTACCATACGACAGGAAGGACATCCATCACCCCACGAAGGCACCGAGGCTGCTTTGCACGGCCAACAACAACGGGCTTAAGCCGGTGCATGCTGTTAGCACTGGCACAACACAAAGCAGATATCCGTTCCTTAGAAAGCTTGCGGCCAGGTACACGCTTCTCCGTCTCCTCGGCTAGAGTGTTCGTTGGCAGCGAGCGATAGAATAGGCCAGTTTCGTCAGCGTTATAGACTTGACCGAGAGTGAGGCCCTCCCTGTCGATCAAGTCTTTCACCTTGTGCCGAAACTCGTCCACTCCATCCTCGTTAGCGTCCAATGCTTCGCCATGTGCTTTACGGTTAGTAAGGCCATGTCGCAACTTGAACGCGAAGAGCCAACCCTCGGATGCCTTGAAGTCTAGGGCGTCTTGAAGCCTTGCAAACTTCTCAGCAGCAGCCTTCAGCTTCGTTCCACATACCATCACACCAGCTGCACGTTGCTGTCGGTACCAAATCAACAGGATCAGTCGATTTCTGCAAACTTGGGGGTAAACACAACCTTCCTTTCCACGTTGCGTTTGCTTCTCGACGAGAAGTCAGCTGTGTACTGCATGAGTTTGTCTCGGGAACGTTTGATATCGAACAAAGTCGACCGGGCCAGGTTGTACTCGCAGAGAATGCGGGAAGAAGACCAACCCGCATCAACTTTCTCCAATATCTCCCTCTTCTTTTCCAGAGTCAACACCACTCTCTACCTTTTCTCAGGTGGCGGGGCCATCATCACACACACTAAGAGGAGGCCCGAGAGCAGCAGGAGGCCTTGCAGCAAGTACGGCACCACCACAAAAGCGAGCACGTGGGCAGCCATTGCGAAGAGCGTAGGTCCAGTCGCGGTGAGAGACAGGCGGGAAGTGGGGAGGATGCAGCGGCGCTCTATTGGACGTCGGAGGAATGACACACCAAAACAATGCTCTCCCGCGGCGCACGCGGCAAGTTCAAATTACGGACGGCAAAAAATTGATTTTTTTAAAAAATTATTTTGGGTTTTCGGACCATTTTGGGAATGTTGGATCCCAGGACGATAAGGTCCGGGTAGTGGGGATGTTCGGTTATTGGGCGTCCGGATATTAGAGTGATTATTGTATATATATATATATATATATATATATATATATATATATATATATATATATATATATATATATATATATATATATATATATATATATATATATTTATATATACATACAGGTCTCCCTCGTTTTACGATATTTTGCATTTATGATCCTTATTTTTTAGTACCAAGTTTTCATTTTACCATTGAGCTCCCTCGCATTTACGATTGGGCATGTGGAAATCCCGCACTCACAGGCAAATCAGCTGAGAGTTGCGTGGCATACCCAACCACGCACACAGTTTCCCGTGCCAGTGTTGCCAATATATGGTAGCGGTTTTCCCGCTAAATGTGGAGGTTTCGTTTGTAATTTAGCTGGTAAAATACTGATTTAGTGGCTAGAGGGATTGCATACTCGTCTGATGGTTTGCAATCCCACAAATTCAACGAATAAAATTAGTGAACTTGTAATCAGTCTGCCTCCCACTCACAAGCATGTACGTATGTTACACTACTGCCTTTGTTCAGTTCACGTTCATTGGTTCATGTTTGTGTCTGTTTCCTGTCAGTTCGGTCATACTGAGCATCGGTGAGTCGGTTTCTGCCCCCGGTGAATCAGTTTACAGCTTTGATTGTGATGGATGTACTGTTGCTTTCAGTATTCCTAGAACACATCTTCATTTATCGAGGTCTGGAAATCACATGTATTCTCTTTTCAAATGCATTGATGACTAACTTCAGCATGAGCTAGTACGTAATTCCGGCTTCCCATGTTTAATTTTTCCATACAAATGGAATGCCCTGTTGTATAGCCAGATCTCTATCTATCTATCTATTGCCAGACGCCTCAATCCCATTTGGGATGGCCACAAACAAATGGCCTCCAAGTCGCTCTGTCCACCGCCATTTCACTGCCCTGCTCCCAACTCACACCCCATTCTCTCATATACCTCTCCACCCCATCCCTCCATCTCATCCTCGGCCTCCTCCTCCCTCTTACCCCCTCCACCTCACACACACTCTCTTCATCAGTCTTTCACCTCCATCCTCTCCACATGGCCAAACCACCTCAGTGTGTTCCTCATAACGCTTCTTATCACATCCACATCCACACCACAATGCTCCTTTATATCCTCATTCGTCAGCCTGTCTCTCCATGTCTCCATGTGACTCCATGGGCTCCTCTTAAATAACTCATTTCCACTGCTCTCACTCTTGACTTGTGTCCTTCCAACAACGTCCAAGCTTCACTTCCGTACGTTAGAGTTGGTATCACAATACAGTAGTGCACCGACTTTTGCTACAGCAGGATTCGTGGAATCCACTTTCGCGGCATGCACCAAATATTCCCTAACTTCCACTTTCGCTTGAAAAAAATCGATTTTCGCGCACAAATTTTGGGTTTGGGACAATATTTTGAACTTTGAATTTCCTGCACCACCCGCCCGCAACCCACCGCCATCTTAAATGACGTCATGTCAACACTCTGTCCACCCATTCCCGCCATTGTGTACGAGCGTGCTAGCTCCATTGTGTTGGATTCTCACGGTTCAATGGCCTCTACTATACCTGGTAGTGTGGGGAAAGGGCCTGGTGGTGTGGGGGGAGATCCTGGTGGTGTGGGGGGAGGGCCGGGAGGTAGTGGTGGTGATAAAAAGTGGCCGGGACATTCAAAGACGGGAGGAAAGGCCAAAGCTAAAAGAGAGTATCGTGTTGGAGTGAAGAAACGGCAGTATAATAATGAAATGAAAAGGAAGATAGTTGAGCACATGGACAAGGGCGCAAAAAACAGTGAAATCTGTTTTATATTTAACATCCCAGAATCGACAGTGCGTAGTATGAGGAAACAGCATGGTGGTAGCGAGGCAGCAAGAGGTGGCGCCAATACGTCTGGCGTGGCTAAGTAAGCCCGCCACGCGCCTCGGATACTTACCCCCAACATCCATTAAACACCTCAACCTGGTCTCTGTGGTATGTTTCTCCTCATAGAATGTGTACTGTACAGTTTTTATTGTTTGTATCTCACAATGCAATGTACAATAGTGATTTGATGTACTGTATTGCAAGTGAAAATGAAAATCTGATGTTACTTTAGGATAACCGGGAACCAATTAGCCTTTTTGCCATAAAGACAATGCCCCAATTTTCGCTAATTCTACTTTCGCGCATTATTTTTGGACCCAATTAGGCGCGAAAATTGGTGCCCCACTGTACTGTCATGTAGTAACCTTTTCACTTCCATGCTCACTTCCCTGTTTCTTATCACTGCTTTCAAAGAACCAGCAGCCTTTCTTCCCTGCTGTACCCTTTCAAGCACTTCACCCTCCAAACCTCCATCCTTACTCATCACACTACCCAAGTACTTAAACATACTCACATTTTCCAGTTCCTCACCATCCAACCTCGCTGTACATTCACTGACTTCACCTTTCTCAAAGACCATCACTTTACTCTTCCCTACATTCACCTTTAGATTCCGTTTCTTACACACTCTCCCAAACTCATCCACCAAGCCTTGCAGCTCCCCTTCGTCTTCACTCAACAACACAGTATCATCTGCAAACAACAGTACAGGGAGTTTCCAAACACTATCCTCTCTCACCAGGGCCACTCCAACATCCACTGCCCTACCTTGTACCTCTTTTATTACCCCATCCATGTACAGATTGAACAACCATGGAGACATGACACATCCCTGTTTCAACCCAACTTTCAAAGAGAAAAATTCACTTAGTTCACCATCCACACGCACTGCAGCCTTTGCACCATCGTACATACTCTTCACAGCATTCAACAACTTCCCATCTACTCCATATACTGTATTCTTAACTATCTATCTATCTATCTATAGCCCGACGCCCTAATCCCGTAAAGGGTGGCCGCAGACAAAACGCCTCCAAGTCATTCTGTCACCAACCATTTGACTACCCTCCCCCCAACTCACCCCCCCTCCCTCATATACCTCTCAACTCCATCCCTCCACCTCATCCTCGGGCTACCCGTCCCTCTCCCTCCCTCCACCTCACCTACATACACCCTCTTAGTCAGTCTTCCATTCTCCATTCTCTCCACATGTCCAAACCACCTCAGTGTATTTCTCCTAATCTTTTCAACCACATCCACATCTACCCCACAACGTTCCTTCACTTCTTCATTCGTCAACCTGTCCCTCCACGTCACTCCCATGCTCCTCTCAAGTAACTCATTTCCACTGCTCTCACTCTTGACTTGTTCCCCACTTGCAAAGTCCACGCCTCGCTTCCATACATCAGGGTAGGGATCACAATACCATCATGCAGTGACTTCTTAACTTCCATACTGACCTCCCTATTTCTCATCACTGCTTTCAGTGTACCAACAACCTTTCTTCCCTGCTGTACCCTTTCATGTACTTCATCCCCCAAAGTTCCATCCTTACTCATCACACTACCCAAGTACTTGAATGCACTCACATTCTCCATATCCTCACCATCCAACCTCACTGCACACTCTGTGACTTCATTCCTCTCAAACACCATAACTTTACTTTTGTTTACATTAACTTTCAGCTTCCTCCTCCTACACACTGTCCCAAATTCATTCACCAAACCTTGCAGCTCCCATTCATCTTCACTCAACAATACTGTATCATCAGCAAATAGTAACACCAGAATCTTCCAAATCTCACCCTCATTCAATAGGGCCAGCCTTACATCCACTGCCCTACCTTGCATCTCCTTTACACCCTCCACTCCATATATTCTTAATACCTTCCACATACCTTGCCTATGTATTCTGTCATAAGCTTTCTCCAAGTCCATGAAGGCAGCATACACTTTCCTTTTCTTCTCTAGATACTTCTCCACTAAACATCTTAGAAGAAATATCTGATCTACACACCCTTTTCCCTTCCTAAATCCCCCTTGTTCTTCTCCAACTAGCTCCTCTGTCATATGCCTAACCCTGTCAATGAGTATTCTACCATATATTTTACCAGTCACACTAAGAAGGCAAATACCCCTATGGTTACCACATACTTCTCTCTCCCCTTTTCCTTTGTACAGAGGAACAATTATACCTGATTTCCAGTCCTCTGGAACCCTTCCCTCTTCCCAAGCCAATCTACACAACTTCCATATCCACTCCACAACAATCTCACCCCCATACCTAAGCATTTCACCACACACTCCATCAATTCCTGGGGCCTTTCCCAGCTTAATCTTCTTCATCGCTTCCACTACTTCTGACCTACTGATCTCTTCCTCCCTCCTCTCTTCTCTTCTTCTCCCTGCCATTCCCCAACCACTTATACTCACACTGCTCTCACTCTCTACATTCAACAAATCCTCAAAGTGCTCCTTCCATCTCCTCAATTTCTCTCTCTTCTCCACCATCAATCTATTATTCCTCTCATTCATTCCTCTACTATTTCCCCCTTCACACTGCTTTACTTTCTTTACCTCCTTCCAAAACAATTTCTTACTCTCCCTCCATTTCACACTCAGATTCCTCCCAAACTCTTCATCCACTTTCTTCTTACTCTCCTTCACCAGTCTCTTAACCTCCCTTCTTCTGCTAACATATACCTCTCTTCTCTCTCTCTCATCTTCTCCCCTACCTCTACTCGCCAACCATTCACCATTTCCTTAACACTTTCCACAATCCTTGTCTATCCACCCTGTCATATGCTTTGTCCAAATCCATGAAAGCCACATACAACTTTTTTCCCTTCTCTTGAAACTTTTCCACTAAAGATCTAAGAACGAATATCTGATCTACACAACCTCTTCCCTTCCTAAAGCCTCCCTGTTCTTCTCCAACTAATTTCTCTGTTCTTTCTCTAACTCTGTCAATAAGTATCCTACCATACACTTTTCCTATTATACTAAGAAGACAAATGCCCCTATGATTACCACACACTTCTTTTTCCCCTTTTCCTTTGTACAAGGGAATAATTATACCTGACTTCCAATCCTCTGGGACTCTACCTTCCTCCCAGGTCAATCTGCACATCTTCCACATCCATTCTACTACTATCTCTCCCCCATGCTTCAGCATTTCACCACACACTCCATCATTTCCTGGGGCTTTCCCCGATTTAATTTTCTTCATTGCTTCCACAACTTCTATCCTACTGATTTCTTCTTGTCTTCTCACGTCCCTCCTTCTTCCAGCCATTCCCCAGCCACCTATACTCGCATTTCTTCCATCCTCTATGTTCAACAATTCCTTAAAGTGTTCTCTCCATCTGCTCACTTTTTCTCCCTTCTCCACTAGTAATCTACCATTTTTATCTTTCACTCCCCTGCTAACTTCACTTCCACCCTGTCTTACTCTTTTCACCTCCTTCCAGAACATTTTCTTACAGTCCCTCCACCTTACACTCAAATTCCTTCCAAATTCCTCATCCACTTGATACTGACTAATGTGTCGAAAGAACAATGAAGGCAATTGTATTTTTTATTATTCTTTTTCTTGAAGTAATCAAGTTAATTGTATTGAATTATGAAACATTTAACTCTTGATTAGTTTCTCAGACTGTGTGAATTAATGTTTTCTTAGTAAGTTTTATATAATAGACAATATTTTAAAATCTTGCAGGTTTTTGCCCAAATCTAGTGTTTTTTTGAGTCCAGCCTAACAGGGTTTGAAATTCGGAGTGGGCAACATTGTCCCGCGCTTTTGCCAGTCTCTGTCTCACCCGCCTGCTTGTTAAGCATACAACCTTTGTGCGTCTGTGTGCATCAGTGCCTAGGATATTACTGTTTCTCCTGTTCTTCATATTTTGCACCCCTAGTGCCACCACCGTGATGTCTTGTAAATGCCCTGCAACATCTGGTGCTGGTGATATGAAGCCAAAGAAAGCAAGAACATCCCTAACCCTGGAGTCTAAGCTTAATATTGTGAAGCGGCACGAAGCAGGTGAGGGGGCAAAGTCCATCGCTCGTTCCCTGAGTCTTATACAGTCAACTGTATCGACTGTTATAAAGCATGCTGTCAACATTAAGAAAGCTGGGGAGACAAGCACGACTCTACAATACATAAAACATCATCATTATTATTGCATATTAGATCGCTTGTATGGGTCTTGGGTTCCTTATACACGAGTCCAGGAATGCATCCCTCTTTTTCCCATTAAACCTTAATTTCGCTTTACGATATTTCGGTTTACAATTGCCTTTCTAGGAACGCATACCAATCGTAAAACGAGGGAGATCTGTATATATATATACAGTAATCACTCTAATATCCGGACGCCCACTAACTGAACCTTATCGTCCTAGGATAAAAAAAAAAAAAAAAAAAAAAAAAAAATCAATTTTTTTGCCGTCCGTAATTTGAACTTGCCGCGCACGCCGCGTGAGAGCATTGTTTTGGTTCGTCATTCCTCCGACGTCCGATAGAGCGCCGCTGCATCCTCCCCACTTCCCGCCTGTCTCTCACCGCGACTGGACCTACGCTCTTCGCAATGGCTGCCCACGTGCTCGCTTTTGTGGTGGTGCCGTACTTGCTGCAAGGCCTCCTGCTGCTCTCTGCCCTCCTCTTAGTGTGTGTGATGATGGCCCCGCCTCCTGAGAAAAGGAAGAGAGTGGTGTTGACTCTGGAGAAGAAACGGGAGATATTGGAGAAAGTTGATGCGGGTTGGTCTTCTTCACGCATTCTCCGCGAGTTTAACCTGGCCCGGTCGACTTTGTTCGATATCAAGCGTTCCTGAGACAAGCTCATGCAGTACATGGCTGACTTCTCGTCGAGAAGCAAACGCAACGTGGTAAAGAAGGTTACTTTTACCCCCAAGTTTGCAGAAATTGACCGCTCCATGTTGATTTGGTATCGACAGCAACGTGCAGCTGGTGTGATGGTACGTGGAACGGAGCTGAAGGCTGCTGCTGAGAAGTTTGCAAGGCTTCACGACGCCCTAGACTTCAAGGCATCCGAGGGTTGGCTCTTCACGTTCAAGTTGCGACATGGCCTTACTAACTGTAAAGCACACGGCGAAGCATTGGACGCTAACGAGGATGGAGTTGACGAGTTTCGGCACAAGGTGAAAGGCTTGATCGACAGGGAGGGCCTCACTCTCGGTCAAGTCTATAAAGCTGACGAAACTGGCCTATTCTATCGCTTGCTGCCAACGAACACTCTAGCCGATGAGACGGAGAAGCGTGTACCTGGCCGCAAGCTTTCTAAGGAACGGATATCTGCTTTGTGTTGTGCCAATGCTAACGGCATGCACCAGCTTAAGCCCGTTATTGTTGGCCGTGCAAAGCAGCCTCGGTGCCTTCGTGGGGTGATGGATGTCCTTCCTGTCGTATGGTACCATTCTTTGAAAGCATGGTTCACAGCTGTGATTTTCAAAGACTGGTTTCACCGTCACTTCGTCAAGGAGGTCATCCAGTACCAGACGAAGACACTGGGAATTCCTTGCAACCAGGTAAAGGCTCTCCTTCTCCTCGACAATGCACCTGCCCACCCGTGCGACAAGGACTTGGTTGCTGAGAATGGCCGTATTAGGTGCATGTTTCTGCCACCTAATACGACTGCTCTCATTCAACCCATGGACCAAGGAGTGATCGTGGCAACAAAGCGCCTGTACTGTCGGAAGTTCCTGGACGAGGTGATGGTTGTTCTCGAGGACGAGGACGAGCGCAGGGAGGTACGTGACACTCGAGGCAAGCGGACTTTGGAAAACCTTCGCCGCTACAACATCAAGTCTGCGCTGTACAACTGGGCTAGTGCATGGAAGGAAGTCCCTGTGAAAACTCTTGAAAATGGTTGGTCTCGTCTGCTTCTCGGAACAGATGTGGAGTACGATTTCCTAGGGTTTGACGTGGATGACTTCCATGCACGGCTACGTACGCACGGCAACGATGTTGATGTGGACGATGTTCATGAGTGGTTGGACGACGACGAGGGCGATCCTGGGTATCAGACATTGTCTGATATCGAGATCGTGTCTTCGGTTGCTGGTGTCAGTCCCGAACTTGAAGATTCCGACGACGAAGGCGATGATGATGCGGACTCCTCTCAGCAGGACACTACTCCAGCCATCCCCAAGCTGAGCGCACTCCGGGAACATCTAGAGTTCGTCCTAGACTACCTGGAACACCCGGACTGCGACAGGGAGATGGGGCCCTTGGGACTCGTGGAGGAAGTGCATGCTTTCCGGCAGCGCATCATCAATCGCCAGAATCGTCGGTCCTTGCGTCAGTCAACGATTGACAGTTTTTTCAGGCCCATGACCCCCGCTGTGCCAAGCCCTGGTTCCACTCCGTTGCCTCCCCAAGACAGGCCCTCATGCTCCGAGCCGCAGCCCAGCACATCAGCTACAGTGGAGTCACCGCTCGATGTGAGTTTGCGGCTGTCTTCAGAGTCTTCTGTAGTCGGTACGCCATCACCACGACCCACCGATGCACCCCTTGGTCGCCTGCCAGTGATACTCTCGGACTCTGACATTGAATAAACAGCAAGAACTTCTCCACTAGACCACACGGGAATTTTGAGTGTTGTGCAGTGAAAAAAACTGTGTGTTGTGTTAAGGTTTTCGAAATGAGAGAAAAGACTCAGTAGAAAAGAAATTTAACGTAACTAGCCTTCTTTGTTTTGGCTTTGGAAAATAAAAAAAACTTTGGAAAAGTTAATGTGCAACACTAAATTAAAATGGAACATTGTTTGGACTAAAGTGAACACTGTGAAGAGAACGGACTTCTGTGTGTTATTGACTAAGTTCAGTGCAAGACTTCAGGAAGAGTGTACTGCAAGTGCTTCAGGAAATCGTTCTTACTGTCAGAGTCCGAGAGGAGGCGGTTATTCATCGTGGTGGCCAGGGACTTGCTGTAAGTAGCCAGAATGTTTCATATTGTAATTTTTTCCATACTATACTTACCAGAATGTGTCATACTGTACTTTTTTCCATACTATACTTACCTCATGCATGTGCAGTAGGAATGTGTTTTTCAGAGTGAGGTTCGGTTAGAATCCATAAGTACGAGAATGTTTATTAATGTATGAACATATTTCTGAACCCTCATTTTATATTTCTTTTGCATTTATTTCAGTCATTTATGTGCCTTATTGGTGTGATTTGGGTGTTAAATAGGTGCTATGCATGTCCGGAGGGAGTTGTATAGGTGTTTCTCTGAGTTAGGGTCCATAAGTACAAGTCCATAAGCTGGGGCCCAATATCCGGACGAAACCAATATCTGAACCTACCGATGGCTCTATTGAATCGGATATTGGAGGGGTTACTGTACTAGCATTGAGAGTGAATGTCACTTTCACCTTCACTCTCATAACTCATAGTATTCATACATGCTAGAGTGAAACTTTCACTTTCATTACTCCTAGTATATATACTCGTATTCTTATAATAGTACTCATTTACATTTCTATTTACGTTCTCTATTTTATTTACATTATTTACATTTTTATTTTATTTACCCTGTGTTATGCACTGTCACTTGAAGTAACTTATAAAACTATTTCCCACTGTTCACTTATGTTTACATTCATTGCTTCACATGCTGTTTACACATTATTTACACATTATTTACAATTCCAATTGCACTGTTTTACTCAACAGAAAGATCATAGTTACTCTCTTTCAATTGTCAGCCCTTTACCTCTTTCCACACGAGGTTTAGTAGAGGGTAAAGGTCACAGGGCCCTTTGCATGGGGCCAAAAAGGGCCGAAGTTAGCAGGAGCGAACTGACGTACCTTCACCTTGGAAGATGATAGTGAACTGATAGGGGTGGGCTGGGGTGGCCTACCTAGGGAAATGCATTACTGCAAACGTCAGCCTCTTGAGAGCTGCTAATATATAGCAGTGAAATGATTGGCAGGAAATCTAGACAATACATTATAAATTAGGTAGTTCCAGGTGAATGTAAATATCACTTAGGCTTCTCCCTTCCCTCCTTATATATATTTTTAGTACGAGAATAGATTATACGGCATATTTCAAGGGGAAATAAACAGCGAAAATTAGCGAACAAGTGCACGTGAGGTTTTGTCAGGTGATAATTAGCCAATTCCAGGTGTATGGCACTCTCACTTACCTTATTTCTTTTTGGTATATATTATTTGGTATAAGAATAGGGCATAGAGCTTATTTCAATGGATGAAATCAGTGGAAAATTCCAGGGAAGATTTACTTAGTGTAGCACGGCCGGGCAGGCGAGAGGAGAGGGTAATGGAGGGAAGGTAGGGAGGGGAGTCAAGAAGGGGGAGAAATGGCTAAATTGTCAACAATGGATGGGAGTACAGATGAGATTAGGAGTGCTGACTAGTGTTGGACATTGGCAGTACTGATAGATGATACAAGCTAGCACTTGAAAACCCGGGCGAATTCAAAATAACACAGAATCGCAAAAGTGACGCCCCGCGGTATGATCCCTTGCTCCCAAGCATCGCGAAAGTGACGCCCCGCGGTTAAGGGGTTAAATAGGTATCATTGAAAATATAATAAATCTTTATAATATGTATCAGTGGTAGGCCACATTTTTTTTGCATTTTAGTTACGTACCAGTATGTTACTTTCAGTAGGTATACTAGGTAACAATGTAAAAGAACATTTGTTATATTGTACAGTAAGTAGCTTCTTCCTGTACCTTCGGCTTTAAGCTTCATTAAAGTGACACCGACATGTATATGATGTTTTTTTTTTTTTTTCAATATAAGTATATACTGACATTACTGATACACAACATAACCACTCAGACTGACTAATACAGTAATCCCTCCAATATCCGACGTAATAGAGCCATAGGCAGGTCCGGATAGTGGTCCTGTCCGGATATTGGGCCCCAGCTTCTGGACTTGTACTTATGGGCTGTAACTCAGAAAAACACCTATACAAATCCCTCTGGACATGCATAGCATTGATTTAAGACCCAAATCACACCAATAAGGGACATAAAAGACTGAAATAAATGCAAAAGATGCATAAAATGAGGTTTTTGAGGTAGATTCATACAATGTTCAACATTCTGGGTACTTACAAGTCCCTGGCTCCTGGACTGGTAGGTATGGACCCTAACCTAGCCCAACTCAGAAAAACACCTCCCTACTGCACATGCATAGCACCTAAGACACAGCATATTCACACCAATAAGGGACATAAAAGAGTGAAATGAGGTGTTCGAGGTAAGTATAGTATGGAAAATACAGTACAGTAGAGTACAGTATGAAACATTCTGCCTACTTACAGCAAGTCCATGGCCATCTCGATGAATAACCGCCTCCTTTCAGACTCTGACAGTAAGAAGGATTTCTTGAAGCACTTGCAGTACACTGTTCATGAAGTCTTGCACTGAACTTAGTCATTCGCACTCAGAAGTCCATTCTCTTCACAGTGCGCACTCTTGTCTAACTTATGCTCCATTGTAACTTAATAAGTGTTGCACTCTGCACTTTATGTCTTTCCACTCTTATAACCATTTTCTAAAGCAAAAACACACAAGTTAATTTACGTTAAATTTAGTCCAAAAATTGTTTGTCTTTTCACTCACAACGGTAAATCCTTAACACAATGCACTGTTTTTTTCACTGCACAACACTGTAAATTCCCGTGTGGTCTAGTGGAGAAGTTCTTGGCATCTATTCACTGTCAGAGTCTGAGAGTATTGCTGGCAGATGACCCAGGGGTGTGTCGCTGGGTTGTGGTGATGGCGTACCCACTGCAGACGACTCTGAAGACAGACGCAAACTCACGTCGAGCGGAGACTCCACCGTGGCTGATGTGCTGGGCTGTGGCTCGGAGCATGAGGGCCTGTCTTGGGGAGGCAACGGAGTGGAGCCAGGGCTGGGCACAGCGGGGGTCACGGGCCTGAAAAAACTGTCAATCATTGATTGACGCAAGGAACGACGATTCTGACGATTAATGATGCGCCGCCTGAAAGCACGCACTTCCTCCACAAGTCCCAACGGCCCCATCTCCCTGTCGCAGTCCGGGTGTTCCAGGTAGTCCAGAACGAACTCTAGGTGTTCCCGGAGTGCTCTCAGCTTGGGGATGGCTGGAGTTGTGTCATGCTGAGATGAGTCCGCATCATCGTCGCCGTCCTCGTCGGAATCTTCAAGCTGGGTACTGACACCTGCAACTGAAGATGCGATCTCGATATCAGACAGGGTCTAATACCCAGGATCGCCCTTGTCGTCATCCAACCACTCACGCACGTCGTCCACATCAACATCGTTGCCATGCGTACATAGACGTGCATGGAAGTCATCCACGTCAAAACCTAGGAAATCGTACTCCACATCCGTTCCGAGAAGCAGACGAGACCAACCATTTTCTAGAGTCTTGACAGGGATTTCCTTGCATGCACTGGCCCAGTTGTAGATTGCAGACTTGATGTTGTAGCGGCAAAGGTTTTACAAAGTCCGCTGGCCTCGCGTGTCCCATCCCTCCCTGCGCTCGTCCTCGTCCTCGAGAACAACCATCACCTCGTCCAGGAACTTCCTTCGGTACAGCCTCTTCATTGCCACGATCACTCCTTGGTCCATTGGTTGGATGAGAGCAGTCGTATTAGGTGGCAGAAACATGCACCTAATGCGGCCATTCTCAGCCACCAAGTCCTTGTCGCACGGGTGGGCAGGTGCATTGTCGAGGAGAAGGAGGGCCTTTACCTGGTCTCGTGGGATTCCCAGTTTCTCCGTCTGGTAATGTATGACCTCCTTGACAAAATGGCGGTGGAACCAGTCTTTGAAGATCTGGGCTGTGAACCATGCCTTCAATGAATGGTACCAGACGACAGGAAGGACATCCATCACCCCACAAAGACACCGAGGCTGCTTTACGCAGCCAACAATAACGGGTTTAAGCCGGTGTATGCCATTAGCATTGGCACAATACAAAGCACATAGCCATTGCTTGGAGAGCTTGCGGCCAGGTACACGCTTCTCCGTCTCCTCGGCTAGAGTGTTCGTTGGCAAAGAGCGATAGAATTAACCAGTTTCGTCAGCGTTGTAGACTTGAACGAGAGTGAGGCCCTCCGTGTTGATGAAGCCCCTCACCTTGTGCCGAAACTCGTCAGCTTCATCCTCGTTAGCTTCCAAAGCTTCACCATGAGCCTTACGATTGGTAAGGCCATGCCGTAACTTAAACACGAAGAGCCAACCCTCGGATGCCTTGAAATCTAGGGCGTCGTGAAGCCTTGCGAACTTCTCAGCAGGAGCCTTCAGCTCTGTACCACGTACCATCTCACCAGCAGCACATGTCTGTTGATACCAAATCAACGTGGAGCAGTCGACTTCGGCATACTTGGGAGTAAATATCACCTTCCTCTCCATGTTGCGTTTGCTTCTCGACGAGAAGTCAGCCGTGTACTGCATGAGTTTGTCTCGGGATCTCTTAATATCAAACAAAGTAGATCAGGCTAGGTTAAACTCGTGGAGGATGCTTGAAGAAGACCTCCCCGCATCTACTTTCTCCAATATCTCCCGCATCTTCTCCAGAGTCAACACCACTCTCTTCCTCTTTAGAGGCAGCGGGGCCATCATCACACACATGAAGGAGAGGCACGAGAGCAGCAGGAGTGCCTGCAGCAGGTAAGGCACCACCACAAAAGCGAGCACGTGGGCAGCCATGACGACGAGTGTTCACTCGCGACGAGAGACAGGCAGATAGTGGGGAGGATGCAGAGGCGCTGTAGTTGACGTCGGAGGAATGATGCACCACAACGTAGCTGTCCTGCGCCCCGCGCACCAAGTTCAAATTACGGGTGGGATTTTTTTTTTTTTTTTTTTTTTTTTTTTTTTTTTTTTTTTTTGATCCCGGGACAATTATGTCCGGTTAGTGGGGATATTTGGATATTAGAGGGATTACTGATTATTATCAAAACAGTATATAGTGTATTGCTATATCACATATTTTTGATAACCTTTCCTTCGTGTACCTTTTTCTTATACAAAGTAGCGGGAGCAGGAGCGCCGCTACATTTCGTATCAAGTAGCGAAACCAGTAACGCCACTACTTTTTCGAGCTAGTGACGGGAATGGGAGCGATTCCCAGCACTGCTCTGTAGTAAAATAGGTGTTTGCTGTCTTCGAGCTGAATTACTTTTTCTTCTTTTCTGCAGATCTCACTCAAACCTACAATATCCCAACTAATGTTTTCCAGTTCAGTCATCAGGTTATCAAGTTTGTAATCTTCTGCGAGGCATCTTACATTGTATGCTTAGATCTTCGTCGACTTCAGTTTGTTTAACATCCAAGAGTCTAATTTTCCAACACAGTGCCTACTCACTTATGGTGGCACACTGCCCGTAAGCACAGGAGGCAGTGCGGTTGGACCTTTTGTAGACGATGATCCAACAGGAATGCCCGTCAAATCATTTGCAATAGAACTCATGTTTGGTTGGGAGGATTGTGGCACATAATCTCACCTCCCTGCTATGTAGTTTGTGGTGAGATGTAATTTTTTTGCCACCTTATTCGTTATATTCGGTGGAGCCCTATATATCTATATATCTATATCTATCTATCTATCTATCTATATATATATATATATATATACACACACACACACACACACACACACACACACACACACACACACGTGAGAGCAGCCGGAGAGAGCGGACGTCCCAGCCATCGCTCCTAACCTTAAGTAGTTTCAGGAATTTTGTTTGTCCTGTCTCCTAAGGTCTTGCCTTAATTTTAAAATAATGAAAGTTAATAGACTACCAAAAATGTAAAGATTTATTGGCTATAGTATACATGAATGTTTGTAGTTTTTTTGGTAACAGCTGTTTTGGTACCTTACATTAAACATGGCTGAAAATATAAACAATGAGGGACTGGAATTTCAAGGATTGATGCTAATACCAATGTCATGGACCTGGTTAAAACATTAATTATGAGGATTAGTGAACTTGAAAAGAAAGTAGAGAATCTAGTGATAAAGGATGTGTCAGTAAATACGGAAACCACCATACAGAGTCTGATCCAGTCCAATGAAACAGCCAATGAAGAGATTAGGAATTTGAAGTGGGAAAATGTTGAACTGAGGAGGAAACTAGAAAAGAGTACTAATAAAATGGAGAAGGTGAGTAATGTATTAGAAGAACATAAGGCAAAGTGGACACATGTAGAAGAAGAACAGAAAGAAGTGGTCAGCTTAAGAGAGATCATCCAGGAAAAAAGGGAAATGAACAAGAAAGAAATGGAAGAAAATGTAGTGAAAATACTGAAGAAAAAAGAGAAAATAGTGAGAGAAACTGTAGAATGGAACAGATGTGTGGTAGTATTTGGAAACAGGGAAGAGGAAGAAAAGGTTAGGTTCGTAAGACTCGAGAGAGACACGAACATGGTGAAAGGAATATTAGGCAAGATTGACCCCGAAGGGTATTTGGAAACAGGGAAGAGGAAGAAAAGGTTAGGTTCGTAAGACTCGAGAGAGACACGAACATGGTGAAAGGAATATTAGGCAAGATTGACCCCGAAGGAGACAAGTGGGTAAAAGAAATTGAGGAAGTAAGGAGGATAGGGCCTTACAAGAAAGGGGAAACAAGACCAATGAGAGTCAAGTTTACATCAGAAAGTGTAATAAATGAGATACTTAAAGTGGCCTGGAAATTAAGCAAAGAGGCGGGGATGGAAAATATTATAATAAGAAAAGATCTGAATGAAGAAGAAAGAGAAGTTTTAAAATCATTAAAGGAAGAAGTAAAGGAAAAAAATGATAAGAGGACAGAGGAAGAATGTAATACTTTTTTTTGGAGAGTATTGGATATGAAAGTAAGGAAATGGTATTTAAGGAAATAGAAGTGAAGGAAACTAGGGGGGATGGTTGTGAAAGATCAGAAGTTGAGGAAGTGGTACCGACAGAGAGTAGGAGAGAAGAGGGTATTAATAATGTCAAAAATAATTTGAAGGTAATATATACTAATGTTGATGGTTTCATTTCGACAAGGATCGAAATTAATGATTTCTTGAGAGAACATGAACCTGATGTCATGTGCTTTGTAGAGACCAAATTAAGAGAAGATATTGGTGTTCATTTGGGAGATGGTAAATACAAACTGTGGAGAAAAGACAGAAAAGAAAAAAAGGGAGGAGGAGTGATGATAGCAGTGAAGAACAACATAAATGTAGATACTGTGGAAATGGGAGAAGGCAGGGCTGAAGTGATATATATGAAATTAGAAACTGGAGAGAATGTTAAGAGAGATATGGCGGTAGTGTATGTTCCCCCAAAGACGAGAGCATGGAAGGATGACGAATACCATGAGATGTTGTCAGATATGGCTAGCTATTTGCAAAAAATAATCAAGAAAAGCAATAATATAATTTTGGTGGGTGACTTTAATTGTAAAGAGGTGAACTGGGAGGAATGGTACTCGGGAGGTGGCGAGGATTCGTGGGGCACTATGTTATTAAATATAATAATGAATAATGTGATGACGCAATGGGTCAAAGAAGAGACACGGTTTCGAGGTGAGGACACACCAGCAAGGGTAGATTTACCGTTCACTAAAGAACCCGATGTAATAGAATCATTGGAATATCTCTGTCCTTTGGGAAAAAGTGATCACGTGGTCATTGAGTTCCAGATGTTAATAGGAAACGTCGAGCCAGGAGACGAGCTTCATAGATGGGGAAGATACAACTTTGGGAAAGCAAATTTTACAGGATTGAGAAACTTTTTTGAAAATGCGGATTGGAGAAAATTCAGAGAAACAAGAGAGATACAGAGGAAGTGGGATATCTTTCTAGACCTCTATAATTTGGGAGTGGAAAAATTTGTACCAAGAGTAAGAGGGAAAGAAAACAGGAAAAAGGAGTGGTTTAATAGAAGGTGTATGATAGCCAAAAAAGAGAGAGATAAGGCGTGGAACATTTGGAGAAAGAGAGGTACCGACAGAACAAAGGAAGAATATAAAAGAACAAGAAATGAATACACAAGAATACATAGAGAAGAAGAAAGGAATTTTGGAAAAGGTATAATTGACAAATGCAAGGATGAACCCAAACTGTTTTATTGATTTGTTAATGGCAAACTGAAACAAAAGGAAGGAATCACCAAGCTGAAAGTAGAAGGAGAGGTCTTTGAGGATGCGGCAATGCAAGCAGAAATAATGAACAAACGTTTCCAGTCAGTTTTCACTAAAGAAAAGGAGCTTGTGGAAGGGGAGGGAGTGATTAGAAATGTTCCGGTGATGAAAGATATAAAAGTGGAGGTACAGGAAGTTTATAAATTACTGGAAACTCAAGATGTAAGGAAAGCCCCAGGACCTGATGGAATTTCTAATTGGGTACTGAAGGAATGCAGAGAACAACTGGCGGATAAAATTCACAGCTTAATTGTATTCTCACTGGAAGAGGGGAAAGTGCCAAAAGAATGGAAGAGGGCAAATGTGGTACCAATTTACAAGGGAGGAAACAGGGAAGAATCCCTGAATTATAGACCAGTGTCTCTAACCAGCATGGTCGCAAATTGTGTGAGAGAATCCTGAAAGACAGATGGATAAAATATCTGGAAGAGATGAATATTTTGGCTGAATGTCAGTTTGGATTCAGAAGTGGAAGGTCATGTGTTTCAAACTTGTTGAGCCTTTACTCAAGAGCGATTGATGTGGTACAGGAGAGAGATGGTTGGGTGGATTGTGTGTACTTAGACTTAGAGAAGGCCTTTGACAAGGTACCTCATAAGAGACTAATGTGGAAACTAGAATATATAGGAGGACTAAAAGGGAAACTTCTGGAATGGATGAGAGACTTTTTGAGAGACAGACAAATGAGGACAGTAATAAAGGAAAAGATGTCTGGATGGAGGGAAGTAACAAGTGGAGTCCCTCAAGGCTCAGTGTTGGCGCCAGTAATGTTCCTGATTTTCGTAAATGATATGGTAGATGGAGTGAACAGCTATGCAAGTCTGTTTGCTGATGATGTAAAGATCTTGAGGAAGATAGAGTTTGAGGAGGATTGTAAAATACTGCAGGAGGATTTGGATAGGATACACAATTGGAGCCGGACGTGGGAAATGAAATTTAATGTAAAGAAGTGTAAAGTATTGGAAATGGGTAAAAGTACCAGGAGACCATCACTGAATTTTTTTTTGGGTAATGGATTAATCACAAAAAGGAGAGAAGAGAAAGATTTGGGAGTGCTGGTCCAAGATAGTTTGTCACCAGAAAAGCACATTAACAAGATAGTTGGAGAGACTTATAAACTCATGACTAACATAAGAGTAGCATTTCATTATATGGATGAGGAAATGAGGATAAAATTGATAGTGGCCATGATCCGCCCCAGGTTAGAATATGCAGCGGTAGTTTGGTCCCCACACAAAAAGAAAGATATAAACAAGATTGAGAGAATACAAAGAACAGCAACCAAGATGGTCCCCAGTCTGACGACCTGTCATACAGAGAGAGGCTGGAAAAACTGGATTTGCCTTCGTTAGAGGAAAGGAGAAAGAGGGGAGACATGATTGCGGTGTTCATGACCATGGTGGGAGTAGATAAAATTGACAAAGAAGATCTGTGTGTATGTGATGAGAGAGCAACAAGAGGACATGGAATGAAATTGAAAAAGTCAAGCTGCTTGAAGGATATCAAGAAATATAGCTTTCCTTACAGAAGTATAGACTTATGGAATAGCCTGGACAAAGAGATCGTCCAGTCTAAAAACTTAAACGAGTTTAAAGTTAAATTCGACTTATTGAGAAACAGCGACGGTAACCCACAAGCTTAGTACATTCCGTGTATATCACAATTAGGTATATTAGGTAAATACTTAAATATTTGGAACGACTTAGACAAAGAGGTGGTGCATGAGAAAAACATTCATGTGTGTAAAGGTAGACTTGATAAATGTGGATATGGAGACAGAACAACACGAGCATTGCTCAATTCCTGTATACTACAAATAGGTAAATACAAATAGGTAAATACACACACACACACACACACACACACACACACACACACACATACATGATCGTGGTGAAATAATTGCCGAATCATTGGCGTAAAGGAGACCAGCCTATTGTGATTATTGTGAATGAATATGTGAGTGGTGGCCCTGTCTGATATTAATGGAAAAAAAAAAAACTTAGATTTCGGTCAAACAAGAGTGGAAATCACAGTGGAAGCAGAAAGATTTCATACATTGCATCATGGCGGAAGGAGGTAGATCATTTTTTACACCTGATGATGGTGAATTTGCGGGCTTCTCCGAGGAGGATAAGGGTAAAAGAAGTACTAAAATGAACTAAACAAGAGTAGCAGGAGTGGAGAAAATGGCAGAGAGGAATGTCCAGGAGCTAAAAAAGGTATGGACAATAATTAGAGAGTTGCAGGAATGGACATTAGAACAGGCGAAAGAGATTAAAATACTTCAGACCAAGTTATAGAATGTTTGCACTCGCAGTTCTGAACAAGAAAGGCAAGTTACAGAATTAAAATTGAGTAACGAATCTGCCTCAAATGAAATAAAACAGCTCAAAAGGGAAAATAAGAGGTTGGAAGGAGAAAGGGACAGGACAAAAAGTATAGAAGATGGGCATGAATCAAAATCAAGGATGCAAGATGAGCATATTAAGGAAATCAAGGAGAGTGGAAGAAAATTCACAGGGATGGAAATATAAATTTGAAAGAGATTATAGAACAACAAAGCAAGGAAAAGGTGGAAAAGGAAGTGGTCAGAGTACTAAGAAGTAGAGAATCTTTAGTCAGGGATGTAGCAGATAAGAAAAAAATGCATGACAGTTTCAGGAGTAAAAGAAAAACTTATAACAGTCAAAGGCTTTTCATCTCATTAACTCTCCTCCTCTTACTGGCTCCCTTCAACCTCTGTCACTTCGCCGCACTGTTGCATCTTTATCTCTTTTTTTTATCGCTACTTCAATGGTCAATGTTCCTCTGAACTGTCTGCTTGCCTTCCTCCACCTCTACAGTGGGTGCATAGCAACTGTTTAGCAGCAAACTCTCATCCCTTTTCTGTCCAACTTTCTAATGCAAGAGTTAACCGTTACTCCCAGTCCTTCATTTATGCAACACTCTGGAACTGTCTCCCTCTGTCTATATTTCCTGCTAGCTGTGATCTCCAGTCTTTCAAACACAGTGTGTCCAGGCATCTAGAAATGATCGGATCTTGAATTTGGCTCTCTCTTGTATTTTGTTTTTCTCATGGAAAGAACAGTTTTGCAGGCTTGTGGCCTTTGGTTCCTTCTTCCTAGCATTAAAAAAAAAAAATCACAAAGGGAAAGAGAAGAACTGAGTAAGGCTAAAGAGATACTATCAGTAGTTAAGGAGGGCAACAACAAAGCTCAAGAAGAGATTGAAGAAATGTTTAGGTTAGGAAAGTACAAGGAA
This sequence comes from Coenobita brevimanus, assembly GCF_032717465.1. Classification (NCBI taxonomy): domain Eukaryota; kingdom Metazoa; phylum Arthropoda; class Malacostraca; order Decapoda; family Coenobitidae; genus Coenobita; species Coenobita brevimanus. The sequence continues at coordinate 22,909,558 of NC_136991.1, read as the reverse complement.
GGAGGGGCGAGGCCACTTAAAGTAAAGCTTCAATCGCAGGTAATGGTAAATGAACTCATCAACAGAACATGGAACTTATCAGAACAGGAGGAGTTCAGGAATGTTTGGATAAGGAGAGATGCAAATGAGGAAGAAAGAGCTAAGATATAGGAGCTAGTAAAGGAAGCAAAGGCAAAAAACGAACAGAGAACAGAGGAAGAGAAGACAGTGTTATATTGGAGAGTTATTGATCAGAAATCAAGGAAGTGGTACCGGTGTACAGAGGGAGAGAAGAGGGAATAAAGAACAACGAAAAGAGTTTGAAAGTGGCATTTACTGATGTTGATGGTATAATGTCGGCAAGGTTAGAAATCAACGATTACTTGAGATTACATGAACCAGATATTATGTGCTTTGTAGAGACCAAGCTAAGAGTGGATATTGATATCCATATGGGAGATCGTTCATTTCTTTTCATTTTTGAAGGCTCCAACATGCCTGCATGCATTGGCCTTGGTCACCTAATGGTGGCTTTCCATGCTGCTTGATCTATGGCAGCCTCCCTGTTCAGTCCCTTAACCCTGAGGTCACATTTAATGACCTCGTCCCATGTCTTTCTCAGTCTACCCCTTCCAACCCCACCCCAGTATTAACACTTCTCACCTTCTACACCCAATTATCATCCCCCATCCTCTCCACATGCCCAAACCATCTGAGTCTACCTCTTCTCATCACATCACCAATACACACCAGTCCCATCCTACCTCTCAACTCTTTCATCGTAATCCCAGCCCCCCCAGGCCTTGTACGCAGGGATGCACTGCACATTCACCTAATCATTGTCATTTCTGTACGTTTGAGCCTGTGAATATCTTCTTCCTTTACTGCCCAAGTCTCACTACCATAAAGCATTGCACTCCTAACACATGCTGTATACAAAGACCCCTTAGCATGTAGGGAGAGTCCTCTCAATGTCAGGAGAGGCAACAGCTCACTGAACTTCTTCCAACCACTTCTCACCCTAGCCACAGAGCTAGCTCCAGCCCCACCTTCAACACATAACATGTCTCCCAGATAACAAAACTCTTCCACACACTCAAGAGACTCACCAGCAAGTTCAGTCCTTTCATGCCTGACAATCTCTACCTGCTCTCCCCGACATGCCGCACACATAAAATCAGCATTATCTCAATCTACCTCAAATACCACTACATCTCTTGTGCACCCATTCATCACAAACACTGACACAAGGTGGAATTACTTCCCATGCCCTAGTGGCAAATTGCACATGGACACTCTCCCTCTTCTTTGACTGAACCGCCACCAACCCTAGATATCATCACTTTTGTTTTATCTGCATTTACCCACTTAAGTCCTTGTGCCTCATACCATCTCTCCATTTCCTAAATCTTTCCTCCGCCTCCCTTTTGTTCTCTGCAATCAACACCAAATCATCAGCATACAATATCTCCCATGGGAGTCCATTTCTGAAGTCATATGAGAGGGCTTCAAGTACCTTGATAAACAACATGGGACTCAAAACTGACCCCTGGTGCACACCAGCATTCATGGAAACTCATCACTCAAATCTCCATTCACTCTTACCTGGGTGCGAGCACCCACATACATAGCCATTACCACCCTAACCAGCCACTCCTCCAAGCCAAGCTTTCTCATTACCCACTTCACCACCTCTCTAGGGACTCTGTCAAAGGCCTTTTCCAAATCAAAAAAAAAAAAAATACCGATCCCTTTTCTTTCCAATATATTTTTCCTGAAGCTGTCGAACAATGAATATGGCATCAGTGGTCCCCCTGCCTGGCATAAACCCAAACTGCATCTCATCAATATTCACTCATTCTCTAATCATACCTTGTAGAACTCTCTCCGTTACCTTTATTATCTGATCTAAAAGCTTTATAATTCTATAATTTCCTCTTTCCAAGGCATCGCCCTTCCCTTTGAACACACTTACAATTACACTCTTCAGCCAGTCATCTGGGACAACACACTCATATATAATCATATGTATCAGGTCAATGACTAACCTCACCTCTATATATCCTGAGGCCTTCAACATTTCGGCAGTCAACCCAGACACACCTGCTGCCTTTCCCTGCTGCATCCTGCCTATTGCCTCGCTCATAGTAGCAGTGTCAATCAAAGGCCAAAGGCCAAACACTGGATCTTCTGGCTCTAAACCTTCCCTGTCCCAGACAAACTCCTCATTCAACAACTGGCTATAATGCTCTCTTCATGCATCTTTAACATCCCCTCTGTTCACCAGTACCCTTCCTTCATCATTCTTCACACCCTGCTCACTGACAATATCCCGATTATCCCTCTTTTGCCACCTTAAATATCATATTTTTCCTTTCCTTATGATTTAGATGGTAAATACAAACAATGGAGAAGAGACAGAAAAGGAAAAACAGGAGGAGAAGTGATGATAGCAGTGAAGACCAACATCAGTGTGGAAAATGTGGAACTGTGAGAGGGTAGGGCTGAAGCGATAAATATGAAACTGGAAAATGGAGAGAATGGCAAGGGAGACTGCAAGTGGTATATGTTCCCCCTAAGACAAGGGCATGGAATGAAAATGAATGCTAGGAGATGTTGTCAGACATGGTTAGTTATCCACAGAAAGTGATTGAGAAAAGCAACAACATAATTCTGATGGGTAATTTTAATTGTAAAGAGGTAAACTGGGAGGAATGGGATTCAGGAAGCAGTGAAGATTCGTGGGCCTCTATATTGTTAAATACAGTATATCAATGAATAATGTAATGACCCAGTGGGTGAAAGATGAGGCAAGATTTAGGGGCGATGGCACGCGAGGAAAGGGTACCCTCCACCGACCTACTTGTTGACACATAGGGAACATGTATGGGTTGGTTATATGGTTACCACCCTGCACTGTAAATGGTTTCCTGGCTTACAGGAAACCATTAGGCTTCTCACTCAATGTAAAGCCACCTGAAAAGGAATGAGGAATAATAAAAAGTGACAGAAAAGATGGGAGAACTAGGAAGAGAGGGGGCAGACACAGAAAGAAATGATAAAGGTGAAGGAATATCATCTCTTAATGGGGTGCTTCTGAAAAGTCTAGTATTCTGGTAGATGTCACCATGATTGGGACAAACACATTCCCCATGCTGTTTAAAAAGCATATTTTTCTTTGTTAAATATATACACTGTTGTGTGAAACTGTGAATCATAGTAATGTCATATACTTTAATATAAATAATCTATCTATCTATATACCTAGGCTGCTTCCCCTAAGGAAAGGGAGGTAGCTGAGACAGGACGACACACTCCCCATTTACTCATCCATTCAAACACATTCGCATCTTAGCCCCGAAGGGGAGAACGGACAGATCCTCACCGCACCACACTGCACAAGAGTCAACTGCGCAATGCAATCAGTGACATCCGCAGCAGGGCCCGACAGCAGAACTGGTTTACACCTGCCACATCATAACGGACCCATCCCCTTACCTGCACCTGACCTGACTAGCTGATCAGATCAAATGCAGGAGAATATCCCCTCAGGGCTGCATCATCACTTATTCATTCACAGTTTCTCTCCATTTATTTCTGTCAGCACAGCCACTCTTCCTTGCTCAACAGACATCCCTCTCGCATCCAGCGCTCTCTTCACACTGTCCATCCATCCAATTCGTGGTCTTCCACTCAGCCTTACACCTCTCACATCAGATCTAGTTCTCTTTTTCACCAATTGCTCATTATCCATTCTCTCCATATGCCCAAATCATCGCAACACCCTCTGCTCAACTCTACCAGCCATCTCCCGAACAACTCCAGTTCTCCTTCGCACTTCATCATTTCACACTTGATCCATACGCGTCACTCCACACATACTCCTCAGTTACTTCATCTCCATTACATTCAAACTTTTCCTCTCTGCTACACCCATATTCCATGTTTCAACCCCATATAACGCAGTTGGTACCACAACACCCTCATACAGTCTTCTCTTTACATCCATTCTAAGCGAACGACATGTAAACACTTTTTTCATTCCTCTCAGCACCTTTCCTACTTCTTTTATTCTAAACTTCACTTCTGCATCTATTCTTCCATCCACAGCATCATGTGACCCTAGATATTTAAAACACTCTACCTCCTCAAGCAACTCGCCATTCAAAACTATATTCATCCCCCTACCATCTACCAACCTCGTAGACTTCATCACTTTACTCTTATTCTCATTTACTTTCAATTTCCTTCTTTCACACACCCTTCCAAACTCCTCTACCAACTGTCTCAATCCCTCCTCTGAATCAGCCACCAGTACAGTATCATCTGCAAACAGCAGCTGCTTCAGATTCCACTCTCCACCATCAACATTCACCAGACTCAGACCTCCACCTAAAACTCTTGCATTCACCTCCCTTACAACACCATCCATGTAAATATTAAACAACCAAGGCGACATCACACATCCCTGTCGCAGCCCCACTCTCACGGGAAACCAATCACTCACAGCATTTCCCACTCTTACACATGCTCTGCTATTTACATAAAAACTTTTCACCCCTTTTAGTAACCTACCATCAAGTCCATACAATCTTAAAACAGTCCACAAAGCCTCCCTATCAATTCTATCATACGCTTTCTCTAAATCCATGAATGCCCAAAATACATCCTTGCCTTTTGCTAAATACTTTTCACCCACTTGTCTCACAGCAAACACCTGATCAACGCATCCCCTCCCTCTCCTAAAGCCACACTGCTCCTCACCAATCACTCCCTCTGTACCCTCTCTAACTCTCATAATTAACACTCTACCATACACCTTACCTACAACACTCAACAGACTTATACCCCTAAAGCTAGTACATTCATGCTTATCACCCTTGCCTTTATACAACGGGACCACGCTGGCACTTGCCCAGTCAATTGGCACCATACCTTTCACAAAGCACACATTCAACAATCTTACTAACCCAGTCAACAATAGTCACTCCACCACCCTTCAGGCATTCCACAGCACGCCCATCCATACCCGCAGCTTTCCCTGTTTTCATCTCCTTTACTGCCTTCTCCACTTCCTCCTTCGTGATCAAAGAATCATTCAACTCTCCCAACACATTTATTCCTTGCACCCTTCCATCCGTCACAATCTCAGCCACCCTTTCCTCCTCTACATTTAACAATCTTTCAAAATACTCTGCCCATCTCTTCCTTACTGCATCCATCTCAGTTAATATCCTTCCATCCTCTGATTTTACTCGTTCTTCCTTCCCAGACTCTCCCTTTCGCACTCTTTTCACCTCCTTCCAAAACATTTTCTTATTCTGTTGAAAATTCTCTGTCAGTCGCCTACCCCACCTCTTATCTGCTGCCACTTTAGCATCATGCACAGCCCTTCTCGCCCTATTCCTCTTTCCTTTTACCTTTCATATGACATCTCATCCTTCCTCTGCAGCCACACTTCATATGCACGTCTCTTCTCAGCCACAGCCATACTTACCTCCTCGCACCACCATTCACTTCCTTTTCTTACACCACCACCCACACGTCTCACACCACACACCTCTTCTGCATGCCCCACCACAGGACTCTTAAACAACTGCCATTCCTCCTCCACACTGCCATTTTCCCGATCTTTCTCTGCTTTCCACTATCTTTCAATTTCCCCTGATACTCTATTTTTTTCTCTCTTTTATCCAACTCACTCACTTTCAAAACCTCCCTGCCACACCTAACCCTCCTAGCTCTCACCCATCTCTTATCTACTCTTAACTTTCCCTCCACCAGGCAGTGGTCAGACATACCTCCACCCTCCCCTCTCAGAACTCTTACATCCAACAATCTTCCTATTACATTCCTAGACACAACCACATAGTCCATCAAAGCTCTATCAACAACCCTTCCACCCTCCTGTCTCACCCATGTATGCTTATAAATATCTTTCTTCTCAACAGCGTATTTCCAATCACCATCTCTCGCTCAACACACATTGCTATCATTCTTTCCCCATTTTCATTTCTTCCAGGCACACCATGCATACCAACTACATCTTCAACTGCTACATTTCCCACTCTAGCATTCAGATCTCCCATCATTACCACAGTCACATGTGCACTAAAACTCTGCAGACACTCATCAACATCATTTCCAGAAAGACTTCCTCTTTTCTTCATCCCTTTCACTAATAGGCCCATTTGCACTCACAAACACCCACAACTCACGTTCAAATTTCACTTTCACCCACATCAGTCTCGATGACACCTCCTTCCATTCAGTCACACACTGCTGTACTCCCGGACTCGCTAACAAGGCCACACCTTCTCTTGCCCTTCCTCTATCAACACCTGACAATCTTCCATACACACTTCCAAACATAGACTCACCCTTCCCTTTCATCTTCGTTTCACTCAAAGCTAACACATCCAACTTTCTTCTCACAAACATTCTCCCAATCTCCTCCCTTTTAGCCTCAATCGTACTACATCCACGCACATTCATAGACCCAATCTTCAGGGTACGGGGATAACTCCATCCCCCATCCCTTTCTCTGGCCCTGTCTCTTTTTAGGAACTAAAAAACAGAGGAGGGGGTCCCAAGTCCCCTCACCCCGCCCCTTTTAGTCGCCTTTTATGACACGCAGGGAATACGGTGGCAGTATTCTTCCTAACAACCTGGCCGCAGAGTAGTAGTACTACCCCATAGTGCGGCCAGATTGTGTCCCCCCTGCCACAGGGGGGGACACAAATAGAAATATATAACGTAGCATGAATTGTTTGTATTCATCATAAACGGAAATTAAACTGTCATTGATGGAACATGATGGCAACCCGGCATTTCAGTGGTCATATATTATTTAATTTCTGCTACATTTAGTGCAAGTTACGTTCTTAATACATAGTTTGTTCAGACTGTAAATTATGCCTAGTGGGTATCCTGACTCATTCAGTCTATGTGGGCAGAAATTTAATGTTGAGTAAATACTGGGACTTAACATTTTGCTTACTCCCTTCACCCATACACACCACAAGAACTGTGTTGCCACGTTTTGAGAAGGCCGTAGTGTTGCCCCCTCAGACCCTCCAAAGCAGTTACAGTACCTTACTTTAACCTAACCAGACCACAAGTAGTCTAAATTGTATTATTTTAAGCATTAGTCCTCGTACGTTTGTTTTGAAAACAAATCTCTCGTGAGAAAACTTAAACACTGGACTGTCTTGTGCGCATGCGTGAAGGGATTGAGCAAAATGTTGAGTCCCAGTATTTACCCAACATTAAATTTCTGCCCACATAGAGACTGAATGAGTCCAGATGCCCACTAGGCGTAATTTACAGTTTGAACAAACTATGTATTAAGAACCTAACTTGCACTAAATGTAGCAGAAATTAAACAATATAGGACCACTGAAATGGCGGGTTGCCATCATAGTCTATCAATGATAGTTTACTTTCCGTTTATGATAAATATAAACAATTCACACTATGTTAACCCTAGAATGCTTACGTTATTATCCTCACAGTACTGCTTTCGCAGGGAGAATTTTTTTTTTTTTTCGACATTTTCTTTCAGTTTAGTCTATTTTAGTCTCTGTACACTTTAGTCTCTTTGATATAATCATACACTAATTATACACCTGAAAAAGAAAAAGAAAAAACAAAAACTTAAAAAAATGTAACACAGATGCTTTTGTCGGGTAAAAAACACTTAATCCACATTATACCTGTGAAACACCTTTTTTGTCAGTTTAGATTCTTTTAGATTGTTTTCACCCTTTAGTCTCTTTGATTTAATCAGAAACTAATTATACACCTGGAAAAAAAGGAAAACACAAAAATAAAAAAAATGTAACACAAATGCTTTTGTCGGTTAAAAAACACTTTAAACCCAAATATCATGGTGATAAATGCGAAATGAAACCACACCACTACCTATGTAGGTAGGGGGTAGGGTGGATTGAAGGTATAGGGAAGGACAGCTCCAAAGCTCTTATCATAACAAAATAGCAAATAAATAAATCACTGAACAGGGAAATTAACCTGACGTAAGCATTCTAGGGTTAAATATACATGTTCTGTTTGTATTATTTATATTACGGTATATGACATCACTATGTAAAATGCAGTATAATGCCACAGAGGGCGACCTAACACACCCAGAAGGAGCCCACATAGGAGCACTGACAGCGCGCCGGGACTCAGGGCAAAAAAGACATAAGTCCGACCAGGCCGCGTGCCCCTATGACCCGTAGCTCACCTGCCGCCACCATAGCAGGAATACAAGACTACCTTCTGGGCGAGCTGTCCCCAACCAACATCGGGGTGGAGCTGTTACTCCAGCTCCAGTCAGTACCCATGAGACAGCCGGTAGCCGCTCAACCCTCCTATAGGAGACGGCCTGCACCTGCTCTGGAGGAAAACAGGAGACAGCCTGTAGCCGCTCTGAAGGTGCCTCTAACGAGACGGCCTGTAGTCACTCAACCCTCCTGCAGGAGACGGCCTGTAGCCGCTCCAGAGGGAATCAGGAGACAGCCTGTAGCCGCTCTGAAGGTGCCCCCAACGAGACGGCCTGTAGCAGCTCCACCCTCCTACAGGAGACGGCCTGTAGCTGCTCCGGAGGCAAACAGGAGACGGCCTGTAGCCTCTCCCGCCTTTGTCAGGAGACAGTCTGTAGCCGCTCTGAAGGTGCCCCTCGAGTGATGGCTTGTAGCCACTCAACCCTCCTGCAGAAGATGGCCTGTAGCAACTCCACCCTCCTACAGGAGACGGCCTGTAGCTGCTCCGGAGGCAAACAGGAGACGGCCTGTAGCTTCTCCCGCCTTTGTCAGGAGACAGTCTGTAGCCACTCTGAAGGTGCCCCTCAAGTGATGGCCTGTAGCTGCTCAACTCTCCTGCAGAAGATGGCCTGTAGCCGCTCCAGAGGAAATCAGGAGCCGGCCTGTAGCCGTTCTGAAGGTGCCCCTGAGTCAGCCTGTAACCACTCCTCTCCCCAGGCCACGGCTAGTAGCCGGGCCTTAGCGACGGCCTGCAGCCGCGCCCCCAGAAGGCCACGGCCAGTAGCCAGGCCCTACGGCAGGAGACAGCCAGTAGCCACTCCTCCGTCAGGTGCTGACTTCTGCTCATCAACCTACGACCCAAAGGGAGCTCCCTGCCTGGAGGAGTACTGGAGAGGCCCCGTGACTTCCACCGGGCTCTTCTCCCTGCAGCTGGATCCAGAGAGGACCCACCTGCAGTTCTAACCGCCAGATAAACTGCCAATTTGCACTCCACAGTTGATCCTTTGCACTCTAAGTTCAAATTTCTTAACACTGCACAACACTGTAAATTCCCATGTGGTCTAGAGGCAAGGTATTGCAGTATATTCACTGTTTATTCACAAAAAACGACCACGTGTGGCTTCCAGTGTGATAAGCAGCTTGTATTCACAATCAGAGTTAGGGAGTAACTGTTGATGTCAGAGAAACAGAGTTGCCAGATCGCAACGGCCGCATTACCAATCTCCTCAACTTTCATTACCAAATTTAACTTTTCATTACCAAATTTGTAAAGCTAGCATTTATTCTTCACTAATTATATATACAAGTGGAAATACATGTAATCACTCTCCTTATAATTAACAGCATGTTGATTATTTTCACGCTATGTAGGGTAGCAGATTAATCAGAGAGAGCAAACAATCCACCATCTCCATCCTGTGTATCCTCATACATGTGAAAAATCCGTTTGGTAATGCATTATTCTGATTCATTACCAAACGAATTTTTCATTACCAAATTGCCCCACATTTGGTAATGAAAAATAACAAACGGCAACCCTGACAGGGGAGGGGGGGAGGGAGGAGGAAGGAAGGGGTGAAGGGGCCATGGTGTAAGCAGCTGTTTGGCGCCGCACGGCAATTTCATATTACGAGTGGGAAAAAATTCGGATTTTGGGGGGATTTTTTTCTTTTTTTTGGCCATTTTTTGGTTCCGATGGTCCAGGCCCACAATGTCCGGTAAGTGGGGATGTCCAGAAAGTGGGCGTCTGGAAAGTAGAGGGAGTACTGTATATATATATATATATATATATATATATATATATGTATATGTATATATATATATATATATATATATATATATACTGTATATATATATATATGGGTATATATATATATATATATATATATATATATATATATATATATATATATATATATATATATATATATATATATATACAGGTAACTCGCACGGAACACGATCTCACGGAACGCGCTCGCAATTATACACGGTAAGGGCTGGGATACATATAAGACAACGTAAGATTAAAAAACCATTTTGAAAACTACAAATTAACGCAGGAGAGGCCTTTGAAAGATCAAATCCTCGAACGTCACCGCAGCGCGCGGTTTGTTTTGATTACGTGACGATCTAGGCGGGAAATTAGTAAGTGAGACATTCCCGAGTACAGTAACACAGTATTTGTAAGTTAAATATTTACAGTACTGCACTGTTCTGGTAAGTTTATGTGCAACTTAAAGTACTATTAAATAACGTTAAAGCAAGAAATAAAGTCTTATAACCAGTTTACCTGATAGGCGTCAGAATATTGCCTTTTTTATTTGTTCGTTTTTTCCACAATACTGTACAGTATTTGTAAGTTAAATATTTACTGTTCTCGTATGTACTGTACTTGTAAGCACTTAAATAAAGTTAAATCATTAAATAAAGCCTTGTAACCAGTTAACCCGAATTATATGATTACCCATGATCGGCGTCGGAATATTGCCTTTTTTGTTTGTTCGTTAAACTCTTACTGTACTGCTTTTCTACAGTACTGTATTTGTAAGTTAAATATTTACTGTTCTGGTATGTACTTGTAAGCAATTAAAGCATTAAATAAGGCCTTGTAGCCAGTTAACCTGATTTATATGATTACCCATGATCGGGGTCGGAATATTGCCTTTTTTGTTTGTTCGTTAAAGACTTATAATAAAAGAAAAATACATTTTTGTCTTGGTATCTTTACCTATTTGCTCAGGTTTGCTGTAATGGTTTGGATCATTTGATGCAATGCAACTTGTAGAAAACTGTGAATAAACTTTCGGGAAGTGAACGAAAATCTGGGACATGAGACTGACCTTGACTTCACCCTCGGGCCTCTCATGTATCATCTGTCAGTTGACCACCTGCTATCGTGATGAGTGGATGTACGATTTTTTCGCTTGTGGCCATGCCTAACCACACACAGGTACACCCATTATCTCGACCCAGACAGAAAATACAATCTTTTTTCTCTCTTGCAAAACATAAACAACCACCCTGTTTACGAGACAGCAATATATATTGCGAAAATAACAAGGTAAAATGATAAAGATGAACGTAAAATGATAGAGAAAGATGAACATGTTATGACGGAAGAAGTACGTTTTCCTTGTCTGTAAATGTATTTATTTCTGCTTTGTATCTGTATTCGTAATAATTAGACTTATTGTTAGTTCTGAAACTGCATTACGATTCTATTTTTAGCCATTCTCGTGGTGTGGGAGCTGGAAGTTGTGACACAACTTCCTTATTGCTAATCGGACTGACCCTCCACTTTATTCTCCCGTGGCAGAGTCTAGCCTTGGAAGACATGCAGTTTTCTCATTTAGGACTGAAAATTTAACTCTTTCGCTCCCTTTTCCAAGCATGGGCACAACGATAACGTAAAAAAATAACTCAAAACTACCATAAATATATACAGTAACCCCTCCAATATCCGGATCAATAGAGCCATAGGCAGGTCCGGATAGTGGTCCTGTCCGGATATTGGGCCCCAGCTTATGGACTTGTACTTATGGACCCTAACTCTGAAAAACACCTATACAACTCCCTCTGGACATGCATTGCACCTATTTAAGACCCAAATCACACCAATAAGGGACATAAAAGACTGAAATAAATGCAAAAGAACCATAAAATGAGGTTTTAGAGGTGAGTTTATACAATATTAAACATTCTGGGTACTTACAAGTCCCTTGCTCTTGGACTGGTTTGAACCGCTAGTTTGCAGTCCACAGTTAATCCTCTGCACTCTAAATTCTAATTTCTTAACACTGCACAACACTGTAAATTCCCGTGTGTTCTAGTGGCAAGGTATTGCAGTTTATTCACTGTTTATTCACAAAAAACAAGCACCTGTGGCTTGCACTGTTATGAGTATCTGCTCTCCATCGGAGTTAAGCTGTGACTGTTGATGTTGGTGGGGTAACAGAGTTGCCAGATCGCAACAGCCACATTACCAATCTCCTCAACTTTCATTGTCAAATATAACTTTTCATTACCAAATTCGTAAAGCTAGCATATATTCTTCACTAATTATATATACAAGTGGAAATACATGTACTCACTCTCCTTATAACTAACACCATGTTGATTATTTTCACACTATGTAGGGTAGCAGATTAATCAGAGAGAGCAAACAATCCACCATCTCCATCCTGTGTATCCTCATACATGTGAAAAATCCATTTGGTAATGCATTATTCTAATTCATTACCAAATGAATTTTTCATTACCAAATTGGCCCACACTTGGTAATGAAAAATACCAAATGGCAACCTGACAGGGGAGGGGGGAGGGGGAGGAAGGAAGGGGTGAAGGGACCATGGTGTAACAGCTGTTTGGCGCCAGGCGGGAATTTCAGATTATGGGAGGGAAAAAAGTCAGATTTTTTTTTATTTTTTTGCGGTTTTTGGCCCATTTTGGGAATATTGGATCCCAGGAGGATTATGTCTGGTTAGTGGGGATGTTCGGATATTGGGCGTTCGGATATTAGAGGGATTACTGTATCTAAAAAGTGAAAATGTATTCATAACATTTTTTTTTTTTTTTTCAGCCATTCCTAACAGATTATGTACTGAAATCATTCGATATCACAGTACTGCACTTCTAAGTTAAATATGTACTGTTCTGGTATGTACTTGTAAGTTAAAGCACTGGTACCAGTTAACCTGATTTATGTGATTACCTATGATCGGCGTCGGAATGTTTCGTTGTGTTTACGTACAGTATTTGTGTGTTGAAGTTTTGCTCTGGAGTACTGTATTTGTGAGTTATAACATTAAATAAACCTTCTAACCACTTAAAGTGCTTTCTAGTGATTACCAGTGACAGATAACAGCAAAACAACACATTTGGGGGGTCTAGGGAGCAAAATACGGAGTAGTTTAAATATACGCGATTTCGCACGGAACACGGCACGGTAGGAACGAAACCCACGTGTTTCGTGCGAGTTACCTGTATATATATATATAAGGAGCCTCTGTGGTAAATTGTGCATTCTCGTACACTGAAGAACGAGGGTTCGCGCCCCGCCAGGGTAATAAATTTTGGGAGCGTTCTTCTGGCCACGTACTGCATTGGCGGACATAAGGGGTGCTGTGGTTGAACAAGTGTTGCATACTATACAGTATGTTTGCACCCAGTCGGCTTGCGCGGGCCAATTACACTTGGTTCACAGACTATACACACATTCAAAGCCACTCCAACACTGCAGTTATACTTACAAGCGCTTCTCACCCTACATACAATCTCTACCAGACAGCCTAAGCCACTTGGTAGAGATACAGTGGCTGTATCGTCCCCACTTCGGTCAGAATAGGCCGGTCCTGCAGTGGACACTCAAAACAGCTGATGAGATGTGATGATATATATATATATATATATATATATATATATATATATACACAGTAGTGTATATATACTGTAAGCCCTCATTTATCCAGGCGTGCAGTATCCAGACATGTTCGTTATCCAGATACTGGACATTGGCTCTGTTAAACTATTATCCAGATTTACTTGCAATTATCTGGATGTAAGAGTCCCCAAGAATTGTGGCTGGCCAGCTGACATGTTCAAACAATAGGTATCATGGTCACTGGGCTCTAGCCTTGTGTGTAAATGAGGCTGTAACCCATAAGCCGAGCTAAAATGTCAGTCCGTTCCTATACTTAATGGTCAAAGCCGCATTCTGGCCTGTTCACTCCCTGTGAACCTCCAGCACCTGAGTAATACCAACCATAACCCACAAGTGGTGTCGAAACACCCGTACGCATTCCCACCGAATGTCCAAAGTCACGCCGCCACTGGGATTAGTCTTTCCCTGCTGCCATCGCACCTGTAACACAGACTGCAAGCCACAAGTCAGGTGAAAGTCCCCGTTTGCCTCTACACCAGGTGTCCAAAGTCATCTTGTCACCGGGAGTTGTGTTTCCTAACAGCCAGCGTTCGTGTAAGACTGACCACAAGCCATAAGTCAGGTGAGAGTGCCTGTCTGCCTCATGACAGAAGGATGAAAATCCTTTCCACAGCCTCGGTTCTGCCTCCCTCCCGTCCCTCTTTCATATCCTCCCATGCTCCATGCCTTGCTAGCCCTGTCACCTGGCTCCCCCCTCACTCCCTCCGTTCCTCTCCTTCCTTCGTGCTGAAAGCTCTGACCCATGACTTTATAAAGTTTTTGGCGATTTATTTGAATAGTATTCGTCATATCAAAATTATGCAAAATCCACGAGAAAGCTCATGAAATTCTGCATCTAGACATATGATTAACTCTTGCAAGGTGAAGGCAAAATTTTGCACTAAGATGGTAGGAAGTTAAATAAAAGCAAGTTTTACTATCCATCCATCCATCCATCATCCAATCCTATGTTGCCCCATGAAAAAGGAAACATCATCATCATCATCTAATCTTGTGTTGCCCCATGAAGAGAGTAGGAGCCCGGGTCTAGCTAAGGTGGTCCTGACATTTATGATGAGAGTGACCAGCCTCACTCATGCCTGAGTGGCATTACGTGAGCAGTAAAACCCAACCACCCCTTGGATATAAAACTACACAGGCTCAATCCGATTAGAGCACCTTAATTACCCGCTAAACCACCAAGTGCCATAATTTGGTTATATGGTTACCACCAAGCGTAGTAAATGGTTTCCTGGTGTACAGGCAACCATATTGCATGTCACTCAGTGTAGAGTACCCATAGGCAGAAGGAAGAAGAAAGAATGAAGGAAAGAAAGACAGAAGAGGGAGTGTAAAGTCACTCGTAGGCAGAAGAAAGAGGAAAGAGTGAGGGAAAGAAAGACAGAAGAGGAAGGATGGAAGAGAGGGAGGGGCAGACACCCAAAGCCGCACTACACTGAGTGAACGGATGGTGAGCGCTCCCACCTACCACATACAAGTTTTACTTTTGAACAAATTTATTTTCACTGCAGTTTTATTTTACTCATCAGTTTTCTGTGTTTTTATTATGGCAGCTTATAGCATAAACACCAATGAAAATGATGTTAAACTACTTACACCAGTATAACCAGTTTCTGGTGGCATATTTGGCTGTGGATCCCCCCTCCCCCACGGGAGCAGTTATCGTTTGTGTCACAGAAAGATAACTGAGTTTCCAACCGTCTTCATTTTTTTTCGTAGATTTTTTTATTTATGCGGTGTTTTCTTGGTGTTTAGCATTATTATGGATATTCCTATGTGTGTTTTGATGTCTCAGTATGGCAAAATGACAGGAAAACACTGCCAAAATTTGGAGGGTTACTGTACAGTGCTCGTCAGAAGTATAGAGCGCCCTGCGTCCCTCCTGAGAAACAAACCTTTCAACATTGAAAAAACATATAAATAATGCATTTTATTTACCTTTAGTGCTTCGTAGGGTAGCCTTTACGTTTCTTCACGGACCTGAGACGTCTTGGAAGTGAAAGGGCGAGGCTCCTGAGGTGCTGGAGGGGTATTTTGTCCCAGGAGTCACGAATGGCGGCTTCCAACTTAGGCAGAGAGCTCACGTCTTTCCCTTGGAGACTCTTCTTTACGAGATACCAGAGGTTTTCAATGGTGTTGAGGTCTGGGCTATTTCCTGGCCAGTCTGTCATGAATGATACCTCGCAGTCACGAAGCCAATTGGTGACCGATTTGGCCTTGTGAGCAGGTGCACCGTCCTGCTGAAACACTCGTGCACCTGTTAGCTCGAAGGAGTCTGGTAAATGATCACACAGAAGCTCCAGGTAAACATCCTGATTCACTCTGAGGTTCTTGGGAAGTACAACAAGCTTCCCCAAACCCTTCCCTGAGAAACAACCCCATACCATGAGTGAATCAGGATGTTTAACTGTGCTTTCTACATACCGTGGGTCAAGTGGGTCACTACCTTTGCGTCGATACACACGTGCTCCTCTGTTACAGGTAACACTAAACGTTGCCTCATCAGACCACAACACTGACAACCATTGCTCCTCACCCCAGGTTAGATATTTATTAGCAAAGGCAAGCCTACGAATTCTCTGGCTCTTGGTGAGAAGAGGCTTTTTCACAGGCCTGTGACTTGTGTAACCAAGCTCATGCACCCTACGAGACACTGTTCTCACTGACACCTCACCAAACACTTCCGGGTTGCTCTCCTTAATTTTCCTTGCACTCACACGAGGATTAAACTCCACTGCACGTTTTAAAACATTAACAGACCTTGGGGAAGTTTTCCTAGGCCTACCAGACCGCGGTTTCTTTGTGGGAACTGCACCACTGTTTTCCTCCCGAAACCGCGCACACCAATGACGCACTGTCGATCGTGCCACACCAACCAATTCACTAACTTCCTTTGTCTGGTGGCCTGCCTCCTTTAGAGCAATGATCTGGGATATGATTTCACTCGATAGTTCACGGGTAGGTGCCATAACAAAGTTGTGAAGGCCAGAACACTGCGGGACACTCGGTAAAAAATGGCGCAATTTGAGAGGGACACTCGGCGGAGTTCCTCTCTCTCAGGCAGCCCGTGGGCGACTGAGGCGGGAACCAACCAGCGCGTCGGAAGGCCTCAGGCTACCGTGACGTCATGCTCGGAGCTCAAACTTGTGGCTCAATTCTTACCCCCCAAAATGGGTGATTCTTTTTGGGCCATAAGTATTGCGCGCCTGGCGGACAACGCTGAATACTTCTGACGAGTACTGTACATATAGTTTTTTTTTTTTTTTCGTGATTTTTATTTGCATGTTTAGCATTACTTTGGATATTCCTGTGTGTGTTTTGGTGTCTGAATATGACAGATTGACCTGAAAACGGTGCCAGAATTAGGAGGGATACTGTACATACAGTTGTGTATAGGTCAGATGTTTTTTGGTTTTCAGTGTTTTTTTTTTTTTCATTCTTTTCATGGTGTTCAGCATTACTTTGAATATTCCTGTGTGGTTTTTGGATATCTAAATATGGCAGATTGACCTGAAATCAGTGCCAAAATTAGGAGGGTTAATGTACATGCAGTCATGTATAGGTCTGTCTATCTATCTATTGCCAGACGCCTCAATCCTGTTTGGGGTGGCCACAAACAAATCGCCTCCAAGTCGCCCTGTCCCCCGCCATTTCACTGCCCTGCTCCCAACTCACACACCCCTCTCTCATATACCTCTCCACCCCATCCCTCCATCTCATCCTCGGCCTCCCCCTCCCTCTTCCCCCCTCCACCTCACTCACATACACTCTCTTTGTCAGTCTTTCACCCTCCATCCTCTCCACATGGCCAAACCACCTCAGTGTGTTCCTCATAACGCTTCCTATCACATCCACATCCACACCACAACGCTCCTTTATATCCTCATTCATCAGCCTGTCTCTCCACGTGACTCCACAGGCTCCTCTTAAATAACTCATTTCCACTGCTCTCACTCTTGACTTGTGTCCTTCCAACAATGTCCAAGCTTCACTTCCGTATGTTAGAGTTGGTATCACAATACTCTCATGTAGTAACTTTTTCACTTCCATGCTCACTTCCCTGTTTCTTATCACTGCTTTCAAGGAACCAGCAACCTTTCTTCCCTCCTGTACCCTTTCAAGCACTTCACCCTCCAAACCTCCATCCTTACTCATCACACTACCCAAGTACTTAAACGTACTCACATTTTCCAATTCCTCATCATCCAACCTCGCTGTACATTCAGTAACTTCACCTCTCTCAAAGACCATCACTTTACTCTTCCCTACATTCACTTTAGATTCCGTTTCTTACACACTCTCCCAAACTCATCCACCAAGCCTTGCAGCTCCCCTTCGTCTTCACTCAACAACACAGTATCATCTGCAAACAACAGTACAGGGAGTTTCCGAACACTGTCCTCTCTCACCAGGGCCACTCCAACATCCACTACCCTACCTTGTACCTCTTTTATTACCCCATCCATGTACAGATTGAACAACCATGGAGATATGACACATCCCTGTTTCAAACCAACTTTCAGAGAGAAAAATTCACTTAGTTCACCATCCACATGCACTGCAGCCTTCGCACCATCGTACATACTCTTCACAGCATTCAACAACTTCCCATCTACTCCATATATTCTTAACACTTTCCACAATCCTTGTCTATCCACCCTGTCGTATGCTTTCTCCAAATCCATGAAAGCCGCATACAACTTCTTTCCCTTCTCTAGAAACTTTTCCACTAAAGATCTAAGAATGAATATCTGATCTACACAACCTCTTCCCTTCCTAAAGCCTCCCTGTTCTTCTCCAACTAATTTCTCTGTTCTTTCTCTAACTCTGTCTATAAGTATCCTACCATACACTTTTCCTATTATACTAAGAAGACAAATGCCTCTATGATTACCACACACTTCTTTTTCCCCTTTTTCTTTGTACAAGGGAATAATTATACCTGACTTCCAATCCTCCGGGACTCTACCTTCCTCCCAGGCCAATCTGCACATCTTCCACATCCATTCTACTACTATCTCTCCCCCATGCTTCAGCATTTCACCACACACTCCATCAATTCCTGGGGCTTTCCCCAATTTAACTTTCTTCATTGCTTCCACAACTTCTATCCTACTGATTTCTTCCTGTCTTCTCACCTCCCTCCTTTTCCCAGCCATTCCCCAGCCACTTATACTCGCATTACTTCCATCCTCTACGTTCAACAATTCCTTAAAGTGTTCTCTCCATCTGTTCACTTTTTCTCCCTTCTCCACTAGTAATCTAGCATTTTTATCTTTCATTCCCCTGCTAACTTCACTTCCACCCTGTCTTACTCTTTTCACTTCTCTCCAGAACATTTTCTTACAGTCCCTCCGCTTTACACTCAAATTCCTTCCAAATTCCTCATCCACTCTCTTCTTACTCTCTCTTACTAATCTTTTCACCTCTCTCTTTCTTTCTACATATAACTCTCTCTTCCGCCTCTCAACTTCTTCCACGCCCCTATTTCTCATCCATTCATTGTATGCTTTTAGGGTGCTTTTTGGTTTTCAGTGTTTTTTTTTTTTTTCATGGTTTTCTTGGTGTTTAGCATTACTCTGGATATTCCTATGTGTGTTTTGATGTCGAAATATGACAGATTTATCTGAAAACAGTGCCAAATTTAGGATGAGCACTGTGTGTACAGTGGTGTATAGGTAGTTTTTTTTTTTTTTTTTTTTTGGCAAAAATTATTTTGGATAATCCTATGCATGTTTTGATGTCAGAATAATGCAGAATGACCAGATAGCACTGCCAAAATAAGGAAGGATACTGTACAGACAGTAGTGTTTAGGTACATACAGTAGTGTTGCAAGTTTGTTAGACAAGCTAACAAACTACTAAACATCCCAAATGATAACAAAATATTCTGGTCTACCCCTCATTCATTCAAATCTAACTTCACTACCACCTTCCGCCCTTCTCCCGGTGACGACTCGAGCTGCCTGGAACCACTTTCTGACTCACTTCTTCTTCATTTCTGCAACATTCGGGGCCCTTCCTCCAACTTTTGCTCTGTTGAGCACCACTTCCCCTCCTCTAAACCTCACCTTTTCCTAACTGTGACTCAGCTGTCTGAGGCAACTGACAGCAAACCCTTTTCTGTATCCTCCTACTTTCACTATACCGACTTCAAAGCCGAAGGTGGCTGCTGTGTATATATATACGCAACAACTTATCTTGCTGTCATGTTCCTGAATTCGATTCTTCTGAATTCTCTACACTCTGGCTTCGGCTTTCCGGTCATTCTCTGACTAGATATATCTGCACAGTTTACTTATCTCCTAATTCTGATGACTATTATAAATTCTTCTGCTCTTGTACTTCTACAATGGAACACATTCTATCCATTTCTCCTTTCTCTGAAATCTCCATTCTAGGAGAATTCAATGTTTACCACCACCTTTGGTTCTCCTTTCCTTTCACTGATCCACCTGGTGAACAAGCCTACACCTTTTCTATCCTTAATGACCTAGAGCAGCTTGTACAGCACACTACCCATATCCCTGACTGCCTTGGAGAGAGCTCCAACATACATGGCCTCTTCTTTACAACTAATCCTTCTGCTTACACTGTTTTTCTTTTCTCTCCATTGGGCTCCTCCGAGCACAACCTTATCACCTTAACCTCTCCTATCTCTCGGGTGCGGCCTGTGGACCCTTCATAGAAACGTCGTCTGTGGCACTTTGGAGCTGCTGATTGGGAGGCCCTCAGGCAGTACTTCTTTGATTTTCACTGGAATGATTATTGCTTCCATGGCCAGGATCCATCTGAGTGTGCCTTGCACATTACGGAGGGTATTCTCTCGGGCATGGAAGCATACAGTCCTTTCTCATATCCTTTGACTAATGCAAGAAAGCCTTGGTTTAATCATGCTTCTTCTAATGCTGTCCGAAACAAGGAGAGGGCCTATAAAAGGTACCAGAGCCAACCCACCCCTGAATCACATCTTTTATACGTTTCTACCCGGAATTGTGCTAAGTCTGTTCTTTGCTCTGCTAAAAATAATTTCATCTGTACTAAATGCTCTGAACTCTCCAACCCGAATTGTTCCCGCTCCTTCTGGCACCTTGCCAAAAACCTTTCTAACAACTTTACCTCATCATCCTTCCCTCCTTTTTTCTACTGTGATGGCTCTAGCTATTTCTTCTACTGATAAAGCAGATCTCTTCGCTCAGACTTTCTCCTCCAATTCCACCTTAGACAATACCGATGCTGTTCCTCCATCACTTCCCCCCTCTGACTTCCTAATGGCTGACATTAAAATTTCTTCAGCTGATGTATTTTCTACCATGACAGGCTTCAATACTAACAAAGCATATGGGCCTGATGGAATCCCTCTTGTTGTTCTCAAGAACTGAGCTTCTGTGCTTACACCCAGCCTAGGTAAACTCATTCGCCTTTGTCTGTCAACTTGTACCTTTCCTTCTTGCTGGAAGTTTGCTCTCATTCAGCCAGTCCCAAAGAAGGGTGACCATTCCCAACCCTCTAACTATCGTCCAATAGCTTTAACATCCTGTATCTCAAAAGTTTTTAAGTCTGTTCTTAATAGAAAAATTTTAAAGTATCTCTTCTATCACAATCTTCTTTCTGATAGTCAGTATGGGTTCCGTCAGGGATGCATCACTGGTGATCTTCTCACCTACCTTTGAGACTCTTGGTCATCCTCCTTTCGGGACTTTGGCAAAAGCTTTGCCATTGCACTTGACATCTCAAAGGCTTTCGATCATGTCTGGCATAAATCTTTAATTTCCAAACTGCCCTCTTATGGTTTCTATCCTTCTGTCTGTGCCTTCATCTCTAGCTTCCTTTCTGGTCGTTCTATAGCCACTGTTGTAGACGGCCATCGTTCTTCTCCTAGATCAGTCAACAGTGGTGTTCCTCAGGGCTCTGTCCTATCACCAGCTCTCTTCCTTTTATTCATCAATGACCTTCTAAGCTGTACATCTAACGCTGTCCACTCATACGCTGATGACTCCACCCTTCACCTTTCCATTCGGTTCCCGCAACGCCCATCTCAGCAGTTACTTCAACAAATGAGGGATGAGGCTATAGCACACCTAATGTCTGACTTGGCTTGTATCTCTGACTGGGGTGAAAATAATCTGGTTGTTTTTAATGCATCAAAGACTCAGTTCTTACACCTATCAGCCCGACAGAATCTTCCACATGCATACCCACAAATGTTCAGTAATATTCAGCTTAATCCTGCATCATCGTTGAACATGCCTGGGGTTTCATTTACTCTAGACTTATTTGAGAAAGATCATATTACATCTCTTGTAAAATCTGCTTCCAAGATATTAGGTGTGCCAAGCCAACTCCATTCCTTCTTTAACCCTGCACAATTATTGACTCTATACATGGGTTTTATCCACCCCTGTGTAGATTCCAACTCTCATGTGTGGGGAGGTTCCCCACATACAGGTCTTCTTAATAGGGTGGAGTCAAAGGCTTTTCATCTCATTAACTCTCCTTCTCTTACTGACTCCCTTCAACCTCTGTGTCTTCGCCGCACTGTTGCATCTTTATCTCTTTTCTATCACTACTTCTATGGTCACTGCTCCTCTGAATTGTCTGCATGCATTCCTCCATCTCTACAACAGGTGCGTAGCACCCGTCTTGCAGCAAACTCTCATATCTTTTCTGTCCAACTCTCTAATGCAAGACTTAACCGTTACCCTCAGTCCTTTATTTATGCAACAGGTCAACTCTGGAACTGTCTCCCTCTGTCTGTATTTCTTGCTTCCTATGATCTCCAGTCTTTCAAACGCAGTGTGTCCAGGCATTTCGAAATGATCTGATCTTGAATTTGGCTTTCTCTTACATTTTGTTTTTCCCTTGGAAGGAACAGTTATTGCGGGCTCGTGGCCTTTGGTTCCTTCCTCGCATTATAAAAAATAACTCTTCCATTCCACCGTTACAGTCCCCTAGTGGAAATCTCTTAAGTGACCCACGTTGATAAGCCAACTTTCTTGTTGATATTTTTTCGACAAACTCAACCCTAAATACAGAAAATCAGAATATTCCTGTACTTCATTTTGATTCCCCTCATATACTCCCTTTCAAGATTCACACAAGATACATACAAGCTGTATTATAGAATCTCTCAGTAGACAAAGCTGCTGGTCCAGATGAAATTCCTTCAGTACTGTACTTAAAAATTGCTCCCCAGTGTTGGCTTTATTGCATAATTTTTCCACTTACGCATCTGTACCTCAATTTTTCCAACTTCTTTGACAGAAGCAAATATCCATCCTGTTCTTACAAAGGGGACCACTTCTGATCCATAATACTACAGACCAATCACTATAACTTCCGTTCTCGGTAAAGCATTTGAGACCTTAATAAGCAGACACATAGTCAAGCACCTAGAAATCAATAAATTAATCATTGATCGGCAGTATGGATTTAGACAAGAACGTTCAACTGTAGACATTCTTTGCCTTCTTACCCATCAGCATAACAAAACATAGACCAACATGGTGAAACACACACAATAGCACGATATTTCAAAAGCATTGGACAGAGTATGGCACCAGGCCACATTGTGTAAGATATCACACTATGGCCTTGCATCACTGGTTCCTCTAATTTCTTCTTACCTTCATAATAGAAAAGTATGGGTCATAGTAGATGGAATTTATTCCCAAATTTATGCCATAAATGCTGACGTACCTCAGGGATCAGTTTCGGCCCCAACCCTCTTTCTCATTCGTATAAATGACCTCCTGTCTGTCGCTCACAAACCCAATACACTCTTATGCTGATGACTCAACACTTCATAGGTCTTTCACATTTAGTATATACCTCCATTACACAATCTGATATTATAAATTCCCAAATAAACAGAGCAGTTTCACTGAACTAGGATCTTTCTGAAATTAATCAGTGGGGACAAACAAATTTGGTCTCATTTAATGCTCAGAAAACTAAATGCATTGATTTCTCCAACAGAAAGAATTCCTCAGACTCCCACATAATTTTAAATGATGTCATTATTTCCATATCCACTACAATTGATATCCTAGGTGTCACACTAAACAACAACCTAAACTGGACAGCATATGTCAAATCCCTTGCTAAAAATGCTTTTAAAAAATTGGAGCTTCTGTACAGAGTTCTGTACAGAGTTCGTGAATTCTTCACTGACGAGCAGGTGGCCACAATATACAAGTCATGTGCATTCTCAGATCGAATACTGTTTGCCACTGTGGAGTGGATGTGGAGCAGTTACACTGAGGCAGTTGGACAAAATTCAAAATAAAGCCGTTAGATTAATCAATAATCCTGCCATTATGCAGGACCTTCCTCCATTATCAGTACACAGAGATGTTGCATCTTTAGCATCATTTTACCATTATTGTTACCGTAAGTGCTCTGCTTCAATTGTGTATCCCCTTCACATTTTCTCCCTGAATACTCGGGCAGCTGGAAGCACCCAAGAACTCACACTCTCTCCCCCTCTCTGCAGAACCTCTTCTTATCAAAATTCATTTATCCTCAGAACTACCACTACTCTCAGGAATTCACTTCCTGGGAGTTGCTTCCCACAAACATTTAATCCACTTTTATTTAAATCCGGTTGTCATAAATATTTTATGAATGGAGGATGCCTTTAGGCACATGGACTTGTTTTTTTATTTCCTTTGTTTTTCCTTCCTCCATTATTGTCTATTAAAGAAAAAAAAAGTGTTTTTTGGTTTTCAGCGGTTTATCTGCATGGTTTTCTTGTGTGTTTAGCACTACGTTGGATATTCCTATTTGTGTTTTGGTGTCTAAATATCCCTGAATGACCGGAAAACACTGCCAAATTTAAGGGAGCGTCCAGGTGTTATCCTGAACCTGTCAGTAGATTTCGTCCTACTTCAATGTGATTTGGCACACATATAGAGAGCTGTTAGCAGTAACAATTGGCACCTTACAGTTGAAAATCAATAGATTAATTTTCGAATATATAAGTTACAAATTTGGGTAAACTAAATATGTCAGTCTGTCTATTTATTGCCAGATTCCTTAATCCTGTAAGGGGTGGCCACAAACACATCGCTTCCATGTCGCCCTGTCCCCTGCCATTTCACTGACCTGCTTCCAGCTCACACCCCCTCTCTCTTATACCTCTCCACTCCATTCCTCCATCTCATCCTTGGCCTCCCCCTCCCTTTTCCCCCCTCCACCTCACTCACATACACTTTTCTCGTCAGTCTCACTCTCCATCCTCTCCACAAGGCCAAACCACCTCAGTGTGTTTCTCCTAACACTTCTTCTTACATCAGCATCCGCACGACAATGCTCCTTCATTTCTTCATTTGTCAGTCAGTCTTTCCATGTGATTCCACATGCTCCTTTCAAATAACTCATTTCCACTGCTCAGACTCTTGACTTCTGTCCCTCCAACAAGGTCCAAGCTTCTCTTCCATATGTCAAGAGTGTGGTATCACAGTACTGTCATGTAGTAACTTTTTCACCTTTTATATATATATATATATAACCCCTAAACCGCGGGGTTGTTTTGGCTCAACTCGCGTGTCCCGCTAGGATATTCGCGCTCCGACAGACTTTCTAAAAATATTTGCCAAAAATCAGTTATTAGTCCTAGAATATTATAATTACATATGCATATGGCACATACCTTCAGCTTTCTCCTGCGATGTTTGTTGAGCCTTTGTTGAGTACCGTAGGACTTGTGGAGACTTACGAAGTTGGGTAACGAAGTCTCCACTTTACACTTCCCGATACCCCGTAATTTGGTTACCACTGCCTGATATTGTAACTACAAACACTATTCTATGAATTTCAAGTAGTTTGGAGTCCATATTCCAAACAAAAAAAACACTGTGAAAGCAACATAAATTACGAGCGCATACGAGCTTTCCTCCCGTGCTGTTATCCCCGATGGTATTATGAGGCGGAGCTGTCATTTATTATTTATAAACACACTCACACTTTATATTCCTTGTACTTTATTACACTTATCTATATATACAGTATTTATCTATAAATTTCTTTCAGTACTAGTAGTTTATTTTCACTCCAGGCATTCACTATCTCGTCCTGTATACTAGCGTAGAGAGCGAATCTGTCACTTTCACTTTCATAACTCATAGTATTCATACATGCTAGAGTGAAACTTTCACTTTCATTACTCCTAGTATATATACTCGTATTCTTATATTACTACTCATTTACATTTCTGTTTACATTCTCTATTTTATTTACATTATTTCTATTTCTATTTTATTTACACTATGTTGTGCACTGTCACTTACAGTAACTTATAAAATTATTTTCCACTGTTCAGTTATATTTACGTTCATTGCTTTCACTTGCTGTTTACACATTATTTACATTTCCACTTGCACTGTTTTAGAGTCACCAAAAAGAGCATAGTCACTGTCCATCATTTTCATTGATAAATTAGCCAGTTCACGTTCCACAGCAGTCACTTAGCCCTATACCCCTTTCCACACGAGGTTTAGTAGGGGTAGTGGTCACCGGGCTCTTTGCATGGGGCTAAAAAGCGGAGGAATTGGACAGGCACGAATCTGACTTGGTTTCACCTTGAAAGACGACAGTAAACTGAATGCTGTCGCCTAGGAGCAGTGAAGAGCTGCCAATGTCAGCGTGGTGACAGCTGCTAATATATACGCTATGAAATGATTGGCAGGAAATCTAGACAATACATAATAAATTAGGTAGTCCCAGGTGAATGTAAATATCACTTAGGCTTCTCCCTTTCTTATATATTTTTATTATGAGAACAGGTCATACGGCATATTTAAAGAGGAAATAAACAGGGAAAATTAGCGAACTAGTGCATGTGAGGTGTTGCCAGGTGATAATTAGCCCATTCCAGATGTATTGGAGTATCAGTTACCGTCCTCTCTCCATCCCCTTTCTTCTCTCCCCCCCCATCCCTCCCCCATCTCCTACCACACTCAGCACTGCCAGGCATGTATCCCTCCCTGTCCCCCTGTCTTTCCCTACTTTCTGTTTCTTCCTTTCCATCCCCTCCCCCTCCCCCACCCCGGTTGTGTCTCGTGTATGTGTATGTGTATTTATCTATTTGTATTTACTTATTTGAGGCACTGAGTTCATTACTGGGCTAAGCGCCAAAAGTACAAAACGCCAAAAAATGCGTTTAAAGTCAGGTGACTTTAAAATTTTGACGTCTAGTAATCTCTTGTGTTATTTTGATGTGTGTTTTTTTTTAAGTGTAGCTTATGATATTTTCTTTATTGCAATAACCTCTGTTTTGCTCTGTCTTCATTAATCATGATGATATCGTGTGAAGAACTAATATTTTGCCCCCTGCTGCTGGACCAATCGGTCAAGGAAATATTTTATCCTACTAATAACTACAGAAATACATCATACGATGTCAGTAATATATTAGCATAATGTCCCAAGAATGACATACTGTGGAATAAAATCAAAGTTCTATGACATAAGTATCATTATATTCATAATAACAGCAGTTGAAAGGTCGGAAACTTTGTGCGTGTTTTTCTTGGAGTTTTTAACCACCAGTAAACACGAACCACATCACAAACATCAAGAAAAACATAATAAATTATTATATTGGTGATAATAATATAAAAGTAAGACAGCATTCAATGTATAAGGACATTATTAGAAAACCCCTGTAACCTGAATGATAAAAAAATTAACCCATTAAAAAAAAAAAAAAAAAAAAAATTGCCACGAGTACCAGTAACTTCACAAACACAATGGCAATAATAATAATAGTAATAATGGTTAAAAAATATAATAATAATAATAATAATGAGAAAGCAGCAAGTTACTATGCACTACAGCTGCTGGTGAGAGTTGTGTCAGGTGTCAGCTTATTGGCTGGCTGCAGTGCAGCCCGACTATCTGATTGGCCAGCTTCAAGGGGGGTAAGGAAAGGGGCAGGGATATAGCCTGGTGATGCTCTCACATTCGCTTCAACACCACGGGGAGTCGACATAAGGAACATAGGACAGGCTGAACTCATAGGAAAAGCGACCATACAGCTGCCAGAATTCTGGACCCAGTTGCACGCCTTGAGCACTAGTGCAGAACCAGACTGGTTTTTTTGCTGCGTGGCACGACGACGCAACACACATGCCTACTTAACCTGGATTTTGACCCCTTTGTAGGTTGTTTCTTAGCACTTTTTTACTTCCAACTTACAGAGGGATGGTTTAGCTACTTGTTGGTGCGTGTAGGTGTTTGGCGGCCATTTTGGTGCTTAGCCCGGTAATGAACTCGGCGCCTCATTTGTAGTGTACAGGAATTGAGCTAAGCTCATGTTGTCCTGCCTCCATATCTACATTTATCTAGTCTACTTTTAAACACATGAATGTTTTGCACTTGCACCACCTCTTCGTCTAAGTCGTTCCAAATGCTTATGCTTCTGTTCGGGAAACTGAACCTTTTAAGATCATTAAGACATCTATTTTTCCTCAACTTGAAGTCATGACCTCTTGTTCTTCCATCATCCAGCACAAAAAGATCCTCTTTATCCACCCTTTCCAATTCTCTTACATTTCTAAATATCGTGATCAGGTCACCCCTTTCCCTTCTCTTGCTTAGTGTTGGTAACTTCAGTCTTTTCAATCTCTCCTCGTAGGTGAGTTCCTTTAAACACGGTATCATCCTTGTTCCCATGCGTTGAACCCTCTCTACTTTGTCAATATGCTTCTTCAAGTGAGGTGACCATACCACAGCCGCATACTCCAGTCTTGGTCTTATCATGGTCACTATCAACTCCCTCAGCATTTCCTCGTCCATATAATCGAAAGCCATTCTCATGTTGGTCAGTAATCCATACGTGCCTCCAATGATTTTGTTTATATGATTTTCTGGTAACAAACCATCCTGAATAATCACTCCCAAATCTTTCTCATCTTTCCATTTACTAATTATCTCACTGCCCATTTTATATGTCCAGTGAGGTCTTTTTTCACTCATTCTCATTTCTAACACATGACACTTCTTGGCATTAAAATCCATTTTCCAAGTCTGGCTCCAGCTTTGGAGTTTGTCCAAGTCCTTTTGCAGTTTTTTACAACTATCAGTACATCTAAAATGTTTCATGATTTTAGCATCATCTTCAACTTCCACAGCAGTCTCCTACTGGGCGCCCTGTCAAATGCTTTCTTGAGATTGGGATAGACACAATTTTCCCATCCCTTCCTTTCTTGTATGATATCTATTACCCTTCTGTAGAAACTTAATAAGTTAGTAACACATGATCTTCCTTCCCTAAAAACAAATTGTCTTGGTGTTATCACTTCATTTTCTTCTAAGTGCTTTATCAGTCTTTGTCTAATAATTTTCTCGCAGATTTTACAAATAATAATAGTAAGTGATATAGGTCTGTAATTGAGTGGATCTTCCCTATCTCCTCCCTTGAAAATTGGCACAATACTTGTTCTTTTCCAATCTTTAGGTAACTGTCCATTTTCCAGTGAGGTCTTGATGATGATATAAACAGGCCATACTAACTGGTCTGCACATTCCTTCAGGATCCATCAAGACACACCATCTGGTCCCATTGCTTTTCTCACATCCAAATCTCTCATCAGAAGCAGTACCTCATTCACGTTGGCTGTAATTTCTGAGATTCTCATTATCCTGGGTTCCAGTTCAAGTTCCCTAAATTCCTCCTCCAACACATAAACTGACTGCAGCTTGTTATTCATCATTTCACCTAATTCTTCTTCTCTTTCGTAGGTTTCATCTCCATCCCTCAATCGTATTATACTGTCCGTAACTTTCATTTTACCATTTACAAACCTATAAAATAGTTTCGGCTCTTTTTTACATGTAGTTACAATATCTTTTTCATATTTGCTTTCTTCTTCTCTCCACACCCTTACATATTCATTTCTTACCTGCTTGTACTCCTCCCAAGCCCTTTCACTCTACCTTTTTCTCATTTTATTCCATGCTTTTTATCTTGCCTCATGTGCCATTCTACATCTGTTGTTAAACCATTCTTTCTTCCTTTCCACAGCTGCAAAAAATTTTGGGACATACTGTATTTACTAACTCCAGTTTTATATACTTCTATCAAAAACTCATATTTCTCATCAACATTTGTGATTGTATTCATTTTACTCCAGTCTACATTTTGGAAAAAGTTCCTCAGGGAAGCAAAGTCTGCCTTCCCATAATTGAATCTATTTTCTCTGTGTTTTTCATCCCTTTCTCCTTCCCTTACTCCTGCTACTCCCATCTTAATAAGCAGATGATCACTTTTACCAAAGGGGGATTGGTAGGTGATATTCTTCACATCATTTGGGTCCATAGTGAATACTAAGTCGAGCCTTGATGGTTCATCGTCACCCCTGATTCTTGTATTTTCTTTAATTAATTGGGTTAACGTGTTTCCCATTACCAATTCCATTAATTTATTTCCCCATTATTCCTCATTGTTCCCAGCATCTATACTTTCCCAGTCAACATCTCTACAGTTACAATCTCCCATTATTATTATTATTCTATTTCTTCGTTCAGTTAACATCTTTAGTTTAGTAATGGATTCTCTTATTAACTGTTCTTAATCTTCTTTTGTCCATGTCCTAGTTTTGGGGGGCATATAAAATACTGTTACATCTGTTTTTTCTCCATAAATGTCCTTTATTTCAATTCCCAAAAGTTCAGCCATGGTGTTTTCAATTTCTATATTTTTTGCTCTTAAGTCATTACGGGTTAAGATCATCATACCTCCCCCAAACTTTCTTTCTCTATCCTTCCTCCAAATATTATAATTGTTCCATCCAAACAATCTTGTATCAACATCTCGGGGCAATTTAGTCTTCACAAAGCAAACACTTTCAGGTTTATTTTCATTTATATAGTCTCCAATTTCCCCTTTCTTAGATATTAACCCATCTACATTACTATATGTGATACTTAGATTTACTGCCCTGATTTTATCTTTACTCATTCTTCCATTTTTCATATTCATATCCATCCCCCTTGTTTCCTTCACTTCTAGTTCCTTGCATACCACGTCCTTACTTTCATACCCATCACTCTCCGAAAAAAAGTTTTGCATTTATCCTCTGTCTTCTTGTCATTTTTTTTCCTTTACTTGTTTCTTCAAAGATTTTAAAACTTCTCTTTCTTCTTCATTCAGATCTTTTCTTACTATTATATTTTCCATTCCTGCTTCTTTGCTTAGTTTCCAGGTCACTTTAAGTATATAATTTACTACACTTTCTGATGACAACTGAACTCTCATTGGTCTTGTTTCCTCTTTCTTATAAGGCCCTATCCTCCTTATTTCCTCAGTTTCTTTTTCCCACTTGTCTTCTTGCCTAATATTTTTCTCACTAGATTCATGTCTCTCTCAAGTCTCACGGATCAAACCTTTTCTTCCTCCTCCCTGTTTCCAAATGTTACCACACATCTGTTCCTTTCTACAGTTTCTCTCACTATTTTCTGTCTTCAGTATTTTCACTACATTTTCTTCCATTTTTTTCTTGTTCATTTCCCTTTCTTCCTGAATGATTTCTCTTAAGCTGACCACTTCATTCTGTTCGTCTTCCACATGTGCCCACTTTACCTTTTGCTCTTCTAACACACTACTCACCTTCTCCATTTTATTACTGCTCTCTTTGAGTTTTCTCCTTAATTTGATATTTTCTCGCTTCAAATTCTTAATCTCCTGGTTCGCCATGTGTGTGTGTGTGTGTTTGTGTGTGTGTGTGTGTGTGTGTGTGTGTGTGTGTGTGTGTGTGTATGAGTGAGTGAGTGAGTGAGTGAGAGTGGCAAGTGAGTGATAGTGGTGAGTGAGTGAGTGAGTGAGTGACAGTGGTGAGTGAATGAGTGAGTGAGTGAGAATGGTGAGTAAGTGAAAATGGTGAGTGAGTGATAGTGGTGAGTGAATGAGAGAGTGAGTGAGTGAGAGTGAGTGAGATGAGGGCTGTTTGACTTTCTTGCCTTCTTCCCTGTTCCCTTACCCTCCCCCACCCTCACTTGTCTCCTTCCCCCACCCCTGCTTGTCTCCTTCCCCCACCCTTGCTTGTCTCCTTCCCCCACCCTTGCTTGTCTCCTTCTCCATCCCCCCACCCTTCCCCACCCTTGTTTGTCTCCTTCTTCATCCCCCCGCCCTCCCCCACCCCCGCTTTGTGCACCGCCAGCAGCCTGCCTGACTGTTTAGTTTCCCTGAAGCAGTGTTGAACACTATATGTCCCACCACCGTACCCTCCTGTTTGTGATGTGTGATGTTTCATTTTTTTGCAGTTGTGGTAGGTTGGGGCACTCACCATCCACTCTTTCAATGTAGTGCTGCTCTGAGGTGTCTGCCCTGTCCTCTCCTCCATCTTTCTTTCCTTCTATCTTCTTCTATCTTTCTTTTCTTCATTCTTTCCTCGTCCTTCTGCCTACGGGTGACTTTACACTCCCTCTTCTGTCTTTCTTTCCTTCATTCTTTCCTTTTTCATCTGCCTATGGGTGACTCTACACTGAGTGACGAGCCAAATGGTTTCCTGTACACCAGGAAACTATTTACTATGCTGGGTGGTAACCATATAACCAAATTTTGGCGCCTGGTGTTTTAGTGGGTAACTATTGTGCTCCAATCAGATTGAACCGGTGAAGGTTTATATCCAAGGGAATGCCATTCAGAGATGAGTGAGGTTGGTCACTTTCATCTTAAATGTGAGGACCAACTGCCTAGCCGCGGACTCCTACGCTCCTCATGGGGCAATGTAGGATTGGATGATGGATGGATGGATTGGTTATGAGGGTAATAACATTACCAGAGGTGTTTCTGTGTCTGTCTCTGTTGATTGAGTAAGGTATATGAGAGTTTGGGTTTGAGTCTGGAACATATCTTTGGCATTTCTTCAGTATCTTATGGGGATATTTGCTTCAATATCTGACATACTTGCTGACTGAACGTTCCCACAGGTACACAACACTGCCGGATATCGGGGTATGGGTGTACTCATCTTTCCATTTAACATTGAGTGACAAGCCTAATTGTTTCTTTTAAGCAGGGAAACCATTTATGGTGCTGGGTGTTATCCATATAACCAACCTATACGTGTTCCCCATGTGTCAAGAAGTGGGTTGGCAGAGAGTTAGTGCCCCTCCCTGTAGAACAACTAACTCAGAGACAAATGGCCACCCCTTACTGGATTATGGTGTGTGTGTCTATAGATAGGTAGAAAGATAGAAATTATCATTCTTGGGATTTATAACAGCTCTTGAGATAAAGACTCTGGGACAAGTGTTGGTGTGTGGCAGGAGTTGAGTGATGACAGACAAACACAGGAGACACAAGTTGAGGAACTGCACCATGATGCCTTCACAGTTTATTGGAAATATCAGCTACAACACAACTGAAGGTGTCCCACTCCTAGGGCATCTTCTCTACTACTGGTCTGAGTGATCTGTGCCCTATGAGTGAAATTGTGGAAGCTAGTCATAGGGTGAGCATGGCATAATCACATTTTGCTAACGTGACAAACTTACAAGTACTCCGATCTGGTCACAACAGGCTCCTTGTGGCTACACTGTCCATTCCTACCATTTTATCATACAACAGCTATATATCAAGGCATGTACATCATTATACAACTAGTTATACACTAAAAGATGTAACCATAGCAGGTTTATCACAGTGTGAAGTCATGTTGTGAGACCAATCTATAACTGTGTTGTGAGTCACTCTGTGCATGGGGAGCAGTTTTTAAGGGCTGCTTGATGTGCCTCACTTTATGGATATGCACGTTATAGCCGAAAAACTGTGCATTGTGCTCAGAGGCATTTAAAAAGGCTTCATGATGCACCCCATTTAACGAACATTGTTCAGTGGGGTTCTTGGCATTTAAGTTTGATATTCACCATATTGGGGTGTGATATAGTGAGGATTCACTTTAATGCGTGATTCCATCCCAACAGCATGTTGAATTTAAAATTCAAGGATAGCTGACATAAATAGCTGATATATTGGAAATGTACTGTAATTATTTGTGTCCCAGTTTTAAGCTTGGAGTTCCCCTTTTGACCCTTCAGCCCACTACATCACTCTCTGTTATCAACTCCAGTTACGGAAGTGCTTAATGCAGAATGCTTCTGCTGGGCAGATAACTTAGGTAAATAGAAAGTTTCCCTTCCCACATGGCACCAGCCTTCCTCCCAACCTGTAATATCACCCCACAGTAACCATGCAACAACAAATTTAATGCATAATTTTGGTTATAAAATACAGTAACCCCTCCATTTGTGAAGCTAATGTATAATTGAATATTACCGTGCATAATGAACCACATATATGGTACCATTGAAACTCGTGTCACATGGCTAATTGGTATGGTGAAATCCAAAAATTTTTCCAAGTTCCCCATTTAGGCCTCTGGAGATATTTTGACCATCCCACTCCCCCCTCCAATTGTACCTAACATGCAGTGTAATAGACATACAGTTGTAGGCAAATAATTAATCAAGGCATACATAAGCATGGTTTGAAACCTTTGTTTGAGGAAAGAAATCTAATGTTATATTATCCATAATTGGAAGCAACACTCACAGCAACATCAGTAGTAGTTCATGTACCGTTCATCACAGATGATTTTTCACAGTCTGTCAAGTATACTCTTTCCTTCGAAGAAAGATGACTCATTTGTCACCATCAACATCAAAACAGAAGTCATCATGGTCTCCAAGAAACAGGCTACTGTAACTTTCACTAGTGAAACAACAATTGAACACAAATGTCATACTTCATTACATGCATTTCATCTTTGTCCTGCATGCATCTTCACATTTCAGCTAGCTGAAACAGTCCCTTGTCAAATGGCTATCATAAAAGGTCATGACATCCCTCATCATTGCAACTTCACATTGGCTCCAGATAAACTCATTCATCATCAACGCATTGGACATTCACAGTTCTTCTACTTCACTCAAAGTACATACATCAGCTTCTAGTTTATACATCTCACCAGATTACTGTGCAAGTCTAACACCTACACTATCCATTTTGCCCACTAAAAACCAATATGCCATTCTCAGCCACACACATAAGTACTTCTGGCCTTTATCTAGGATAAAAAATATACAGTAAGTGCACACATTAAGTTGACTTCACCCAAGTATGAAACCATGCAGGAGATAAATCAGACAATATGTATAACCTTGAGAAGAATACAGTAGGATTACTGTATGTTCAACCCATATTATGTATACAACCCAGCTCCAGTCATCATTGTAATTTTCTCCATCATATTTGCTATATTACTTTTGGCCATGCACAGAATGCAAGTAAGGATTGCTAACCTGGAATCAGTGTTTAAGAACTGTTCTGTACAAGTGAGACAAATTGTGTAAATATTGTATACATACATTTTATAAAATATAACAAAGTATGGGTCACATAATACAGGCTTACCCTATTTATACTACTATGTATCATATATATATCTATATATATATACAGCATATATCTATATATATATACAGTACATATATATATATATATATATACAGAACATATATATATATATATATATATATATATATATATATATATATATATATATATATATATATATATATATATATATATATATATATATATATATCCTCCTCATCTCATATATATATCTATATATATATACAGTATATATCTATATATATATACAGTATATATATATATATATATATATATATATATATATATATATATATATATATATATATATCATCATCATCATCATCATCATTAGCCGGTTGAGTATCCACTGCAGGACTGGCCTATCCCGACCGAAGTCGGGACGATACAGCCAATGTATCTCTACCAAGTGGCTTAGGCTGTCTGGTAAAGATTGTATGTAGGGTGATAAGTGCTTGTAAGTGTAATTGTTGTGTTGGAATGGCTTTGGATGTGTAATCGGCCCGCGCAAGCCGACTGGGTGCAAGCATACTTTATAGTAAGCAACACTGGTTCAACCACAGCACCCCCTTGTGTCCACCAATGCAGTACGTGGCCGGGTGAACACTCCTAAAGTTTATTACCCTGGTGGTGCGTGAACCCTGGCTCACCCGTGTACAAAACGCGCACTCTACCACTACCACAGAGGCTCCATATATATATATATATATATATTGTATATAAGTAATCCCTCCAATATCCGACGTAATAGAGACAAAGGCATGTCCGGATTGTGATCCTGTCCGGATATTGGGCCCCAGCCTCCTGAACTTGTACTTATGGACCCTAACTCAGAAAAACACCTATACAACTCCCTCTGGACATGCATTGCACCTATTTAAGACCCAAATCACACCAATAAGGGACATAAAAGACTGAAATAAATGCAAAAGAACCATAAAATGAGGTTTTAGAGGTGAGTTTATACAATATTAAACATTGTGGGTACTTACAAGTCCCTGGCTCCAGGACTGGTTTGAACCGCCAGTTTGCAGTCCACAGTTAATCCTCTGCACTCTAAATTCTAATTTCTTAACACTGCACAACACTGTAAATTCCCATGTGTTCTAGTGGCGAGGTATTGCAGTTTATTCACTGTTTATTCACAAAAAACAAGCACTTGTGGCTTGCACTGCTATGAGCATCTGCTCTCGATCGGAGTTTGGCTGTGACTGTTGATGATGGCGGGGTAACAGAGTTGCCAGATCGCAACGGCCACATTACCAATCTCCTCAACTTTCATTACCAAATCTAACTTTTCATTACCAAATTCGTAAAGCTAGCATTTATTCTTCACTAATTATATATACAAGTGGAAAAACATGTAATCACATTCCTTATAATTAACACCATGTTGATTATTTTCACACTATGTAGGGTAGCAGATTAATCAGAGAGAGCAAACAATCCACGATCTCCATCCTGTGTATCCTCATACATGTGAAAAATCCATTTGGTAATGCATTATTCTGATTCATTAGCAAACGAATTTTTCATTACCAAATTGGCCCACACTTGGTAATGGAAAATACCAAATGGCAACCCTGACAGGGGAGAGGGGAGGGGGAGGAAGGAAGGGGTGAAGGGACCATGGTGTAACAGCTGTTCGGCGCCACGCGGCAATTTCAAATTATGGGAGGGGAAAAAGTCAGATTTTTTTCGAATTTTTTGCGGTTTTTGGCCCATTTTGGGAATATTGGATCCCAGGACGATTATGTCCGGTTAGTGGGGATGTTCGGATATTGGGTATTCGGATATTAGAGGGATTACTGTGTATATATATATATATATATATAAAAGACTGAAATAAATGCAAAAGAACCATAAAATGAGGTTTTAGAGGTGAGTTTATACAATATATATCAGCCGTGGCTCAGTTGGTTAAAGCGCTCTACTCTGACCGAAGGGTCGGAGGATCGAATCCACCCAAGAGTCATTGGTAGACATCAGGAAGGGCATCCGGTCATAAAATGCTACACGCTTCAAACCAAAGTCCTCTACCCAGGGGCAACGCCTTAGCCCTTATCCAAAAAAGGGGGACTTGGCGTAAATCTCACACAAAAAATTATATATATATATATATACAGGATGGAAGTAATGCGAGTATAAGTGGCTGGGGAATGGCTGGGAAAAGGAGGGAGGTGAGAAGACAGGAAGAAATCAGTAGGATAGAAGTTGTGGAAGCAATGAAGAAAGTTAAATTGGGGAATTCCCCAGGAATTGATGGAGTGTGTGGTGAAATGCTGAAGCATGGGGAAGAGATAGTAGTAGAATGGATGTGGAAGATGTGCAGATTGGCCTGGGAGGAAGGAAGAGTCCCGGAGGATTGGAAGTCAGGTATAATTATTCCCTTGTACAAAGGAAAAGGGGAAAAAGAAGTGTGTGGTAATCATAGGGGCATTTGTCTTCTTAGTATAATAGGAAAAGTGTATGGTAGGATACTTACTGATAGAGTTAGAGAGAGAACAGATAAATTAGTTGGAGAAGAACAGGGAGGCTTTATGAAGGGAAGAGGTTGTGTAGATCAGATATTCATTTTAAGATCTTTAGTGGAAAAGTTTCTAGAGAAGGGAAAGAAGTTGTATGCGGCTTTCATGGATTTGGAGAAAGCATATGACAGGGTGGATAGACAAGGATTGTGGAAAGTATTAAGAATATATGGAGTAGATGGGAAGTTGTTGAATACTGTGAAGAGTATGTATGATGGTGCTAAGGCTGCAGTGTGTGTGGATGGTGAACTAAGTGAATTTTTCTCTTTGAAGGTTGGGTTGAAACAGGGATGTGTCATGTCTCCATGGTTCAATCTGCACATGGATGGGGTAATAAAAGAGGTACACCCGGCAACAGTTGCGCCTGGGCCCCCCTGTAGCGAAATATAGTAGATATGGCAGAAGTGTGTATGTTTGTTCGTCTGTACATGCTCGAAAAATGTTCGGATCGTCAACTCTCTCACTCCATTGTGAACGTGAATCGGCCTTTGAGTTCACTCCATAGATGGCGGTGTGTGGTTATGGGGGAGAGACGGGAGGTCAGGACGGTAGGTGGGTCGGAGTTGGGGGGAACAACAGCTAGGTTGTTTGTATTGGACATGATAATAGTTTTCCCAGTCATTATTGTGGATTGTTTCAGGTTACTGACACTTTGTATTCCTAACAACAATAAAAAAAAATGAAATATTGTTGCATTGCTACCCGTTACAATATATTCCACGATGATTGGATATCCTCCATAACTTATTCCCCCTCTCTCTCTCTCTCTCTCTCTCTCTCTCTCTCTCTCTCTCAGGTCATTAAGTAATCAGTATATAGCATTATCAGCACAGATTAAAGAGGATTTGTCTTTTAATTAAAACTGCTGACAAAGGCCGATTCACGTTCACAATGGAGTGAGCGAGTTGACGATCCGAACATTATTCGAGCATGTACAAACGAACACACACACACACACTTCTGCCACATCTACTATATTTCGCTACTGGGGGGCCCAGGCGGAACTGTTGCCGGGTGTACAAGGTAGGGTAGTGGATGTTGGAGTGGCCCTGGTGAGAGAGGATAGTGTTTGGAAACTCCCTGTACTGTTGTTTGCAGATGATACTGTGTTGTTGAGTGAAGACAAAGGGGAGCTGCAAGGCTTGGTGGATGAGTTTGGGAGAGTGTGTAAGAAACGGAATCTAAAGGCGAATGTAGGGAAAAGTAAAGTGATGGTCCTTGAGAGAGGTGAAGTCAGTGAATGTACAGCGAGTTTGGATGGTGAGGAATTGGAAAATGTGAGTACATTTAAGTATTTGGGTAGTGTGATGAGTAAGGATGGAGGTTTGGAGGGTGAAGTGCATGAAAGGGTACAGCAGGGAAGAAAGGTTGCTGGTTCTTTGAAAGCAGTGATAAGAAACAGGGAAGTGAGCATGGAAGTGAAAAAGTTACTACATGACAGTATTGTGATACCAACTCTAACGTATGGAAGTGAAGCTTGGACGTTGTTGGAAGGACACAAGTCAAGAGTGAGAGCAGTGGAAATGAGTTATTTAAGAGGAGCCTGTGGAGTCACATGGAGAGACAGGCTGATGAATGAGGATATAAAGAAGTGTTGTGGTGTGGATGTGGATGTGATAGGAAGCGTTATGAGGAACACACTGAGGTGGTTGGCCATGTGGATAGGATGGAGGATGAGAGACTGATGAAGAGAGTGTATGTGAGTGAGGTGGAGGGGGTAAGAGGGAGGGAAAGGCCAAGGATGAGATGGAGGGATGGGGTGGAGAGGTATATGAGAGAGGGGGGTGTGAGTTGGGAGCAGGGCAGTGAGATGGCGGGGGACAGGACGACGTGGAGGAGGTTTGTTTGTGGCCACCCCAAACAGGATTGAGACGTCTGTCAATAGATAGATAGATATATATATATATATATATATATATATACTGGTATATATATATATATATATATATTAATAGATATATATATATATATATATATATATATACTGGTATATATATATATATATATATGAATATATGCAGCAAGTCCTCATATATATTGTATAATTGACTACAGTAGACTTGCCATTGTGTTATTTTACTACTGTTGTATTTAAATATCTAATGTACATGTACCATTTTATTATGTTACAGTTATATTACTACAATGACTACAGTTATAATCACTACATTAACACAGTTATGTAACTTTTACAATATGTACTTCACTTAATTAACTTACAAATTAATTGTAATGTGTATATGTATATATTAATACATTATGATTGTCGTTGGTATGACAGTGGGTGTGACCGAATGATATGTGGGCATAATATAACACAGTACTATATGTAACTACAGTATGCAGTTATATAGACATAGGTAACAAATATGTAAAGCAGGTAGTTATATCTGAGTTTTGCAGGAGGAGACAACCACACATCCCCTTTACGTAGACGAATCAAGAATGCCAAACACTCCTAATCACTTGCCGGAAATATGACTGACACACTCACACGTATGCCAACACACTTTAGCCGGAAGCTAGAGGGAGATATAAGTCTGATATCACATGCAGGGAAGTTAGTAGGACAGGAGAGAACAAGAGTTAGACAAGGAGAGAATGATAGGGAGTAAGAGAGTGACAGTAAAGTAGGACTGCAGCTAGCACAAACTGCTACTAACCATAGGCTGCACGAGTCATGCCAAATTCTTAACTTTTATTCAAATAACTGTCTCACAATAAAACTCCATTGACTCAAAAATCTGCCTATTTCATCATCCCACTTAAAATACGAAGAGGATAACGGAACAGAGAAGGCCTACACTGCCATCTCCTACAGTGCCTCACCATTACTCTCTCCTAGTGCCTCTCCCATTGACAATTCCACCAGATAACCTCCTGTATAGAATTACACCCCTCGACTATGTCTACTTACATTGGCAGCAGTGGTAAAAATGGTAAACTACTACAAACTATGCCTTACGAGTTTATACAGTGATAAACTACACATCGATATTAGTTATATGTTCATCTATATACGCAGCAGACTACTCTTCTGAACCACTACAACGGTAAACTATGATAAACTACATTCACTGAGACAGTCTCTTGGAAGATCACTGGATATAAAACAAGATTAATGAGTGTATAAAGTGGTAAATAAGTGGTGATCGTTTACCATGACGGGGTATGGGGTGATGCTTGGGTATCAGGAAAGGGGGTATCCATCCGATTTTGTCTCTGTTCCTACGTTTGGTGTGGACAGTAGGCCTATTAATGTCATTCTCTTAGCTGTGTCAGTCACATGTTCTTTGGTGTTCAACCTTCGCAGTGTCATTTTTTCATTCTGAGGAGTAGACTGTAGCACCAGTCGAGCAGGGCAGTACTCCCAAGATGGGTGGAAAGCTGATGACAGGGAGAGCTGGAGCTTCCGTTTCATCAGCCCTCAGGACTAGTTCCTGACCATCCCCCTTTGCTGAACTTTTTCAGTGTTTCAGTAACACAGAGAGTAGGCCAGCATGCCCTCCAATACAGGTTTCTCTAACTATCAGCACCAAACTACATGCACAGTACACACTACACTTCCTTTTCAAAATTAAATAAGAAAAAAAGAGAGAGAATAATGGCGCACTACAACCATGCCCCGGAGTCCCCCGGGGGGAGGGGGACCATAAATGCCCCCACCATCCACCCCTCTCCCAGTGACAACTCTTTGAGCTGCCTGGTTCCACTGTCTGACTCACTTCTTCATTTCTGCAACATTCGCAGCCTTTCCTCAAACTTTCTGTCTGTTGAACACTACCTCTCCTCCTCTAAACCTCACCTTCTCTTCCTTACTGAGACTCAGCAGTCAGAGGCAACTGACAGCAAACCCTTTTCTGTATCCTCCTACTTTCTCTATATTCATTTCAAAGCCAAAGGTGGATGTTGTGTATATATACACAATGACCTATCTGGCTCTCGTGTTCCTGAACTTGATTCTTCTGAATTCTGTACTCTCTGACTTTGGCTGTCCTGTCATTCACTGACTAAATATATCTGTGTTGTTTACTTATCTCCTAATTATACTATCAAAAATTCTTTGACTATCTAACTTCTACAATGGAACACATTCTATCCAATTTTCCTTTCTCTGAAATCTCCATTCTAGGAGATTTCAATGTTCACCACCAC
This sequence comes from Coenobita brevimanus, assembly GCF_032717465.1. NCBI lineage: Eukaryota > Metazoa > Arthropoda > Malacostraca > Decapoda > Coenobitidae > Coenobita > Coenobita brevimanus. The sequence goes on along the minus strand of NC_136991.1, from coordinate 22,867,765 downwards.
CTTTGGCTCTCCTCTCCTTTCACTGATCCACCTGGTGAACAAGCCTACATCTTTTCTGTCCATAATGACCTAGGGCAGCTTGTACAGCACCCTACTCTTATACCTGACTGCCTTAGGGAGAGCTCCAACATACTTGACCTCTTCATTACAACTAATCCTTCTGCTTACATTGTTACTCCTTTCTCCCCGTTGGGCTCCTCTAATCATAACCTTGTTACCTTAACCTGTCCTATCTCTTCGTTACGGCCTGTGGACCCTCCAGGGAAATGTCGTCTGTGGCACTTTAGAGCTGCGGATTGGGAGGCCCTTGGCCAATATTTCTTTGATTTTCCCTGGAATGATTATTGCTTTCATGGCCAGGACCCATCTGAATGTTCCTTGCGCATTACGGAGGTTATTCTTTCGGGCATGGAAGCATATATTCCTTTCTCATATCCTTTGACTAATGCAAGAAAGCCTTGGTTTAATCACGCTTGTTCTAATGCTGTCCGAAACAAGGAGAGGGCCAATAATAGGTGCTGGAGCCAACCCACCCCTGAATCACATCTTTCTTTTATTTCTGCCCGGAATCGTGCTAAGCCTGTTTTTTGCTCTGTTAAAAATAATTTCATCCGCACTAAATGCTCTCAACTCGCCAACTCGAATCCTTCCCGCTCCTTCTGGCACCTTGCCAAAACCTTTCTAACAACTTTACCTGATCATCCATCCCTCCTCTTTTCTACTCTTATGGTTCTGTAGCTATTACTTCTACTGATAAAGCAGATCTCTTCACTCAGACATTCTCCTCCAATTCCACCTTAGATGATTCCAGTGCTGTTCCTCCATCACTTCCTCCCTCTGACTTCCTCATGGCTGACATTAAAATTTCTTCAGCTGATGTATATTCTGCCATCACTGGCCTCAATATTAACGAGGCATATCTCTTCAGATCTCTTCACTCAGACTTTCTCCTCCAGTTCGACCTTAGATGATTCCAGTGCTGTTCACCCATCACATCCTCCCTCTGACTTCCTCATGGTTGACATTAAAATTTCTTCAGCTGATGTATATTGCGCCATCACTGGCCTCAGTACTAACAAGGCATATGGGCCTGATGGAGTCCCTCCTGTTGTCCTCAAGAAGTGTGCTTCTGTGCTTACACCTTGTCTAGTTAAATTCTTTTGCCTTTGTCTTTCAACTTGTACCTTTCGTTCTTGCTGGAAGTTTGCTCTCATTCAGCCTGTCCCAAAGGAGGGTGACCATTCCCAACCCTCTAACTATCGTCCAATTGCTTTAACATCCTTTGTCTCAAAAGTTTTTGAGTCTATTCTTAACAGAAAAATTTTAAAGCATCTTTCCTATCACAACCTTCTTTCTGATCGTTAGTATGGGTTCCGTCGTGGACACTCCACTCGCGATCTTCTCACCTACCTTTGAGACTCCTGGTCATCCTCCTTTCGGGATTTTGGCAAAAGCTTTGCCATTGCACATGACATCTCAAAGGCTTTCGATCAAGTCTGGCATTAATCTTTAATTTCGAAACTGCCCTCTTACGGTTTCTATCCTTCTATCTGTGCCTTCATCTATAGCTTCCTTTCTGGTCGTTCTGTAGCTGCTGTTCTAGATGGCCATCATTCTTCTCCTAGATCTATCAACAGTGGTGTTCCTCAGGGCTCTGTCCTATCACCAGCTCCTCCTTTTATTCATCAATGATCTAATGTGTACATCTAATCCTATCCACTAGTATGCTGATGATTCCACCCTTCACGTTTCCATTCAGTTTCCACAACGTCTATCGCAGCAGTTACATCAACAAGCAAGGGATGAAGCTATGGCACACCTAATGTCTGACTTGGCTCGTATCTCTGACTGGGGTCAAAATAATCTGGTTGTTTTTAATGCATCAAAGACTCAGTATTTACCCCATCAACCCATCAAAATCTTCCACAGGAGTACCCACTAATGTTTAATAATATCCAGCTCAATCCTGCATCATCCTTGAACGTGCTAGGGGTTTCAATCACACGGGACTTATCTTGGAAAGATCATGTTGCATCTCTTGTAAAATCTGCCTCCAAGAGATTGGGTGTGCTAAGCCGACTCCGTTCCTTCATTACCCCTGCACAGTTGTTGACTTTATACACGGGTCTTATCTCCCCCTGTTTAGAGTACAACTCTCATGTGTGGGGAGGCTCCCCACATACGACTGTCCTCAATAGGGTGGAGTGAAAGACTTTTCGTCTCATCAACTGTCCTCCTCCTGGCTCCCTTCAACCTCTGTCTCTTCGCCGCACTGTTGTCACTTTATCTCTTTTCTATCACTACTTCAATGGTCACTGCTTCTCTGAACTGTCTGCTTGCATTCCTCCACCTCTAAGACAGGCATGTAGCACCAGTGTAGCATCAAAGTCTCATCCCACTTCTGTCCCACTCTCTATTGCAAGAGTTAACCGTTACTCCCAGTCCTTCATTTATGCAACAGGTCAACTCTGGAACTGTCTCCCTCTATCTGTATTTCTTACTTCGTATGATTTCCAGTCTTTCAAACGCAGTGTGTCCAGGCATTTCAAAATGAATGGATCTTGAATTTGGCTCTCTTTTGTATTGTTTTTGTTTTTTTTCTTGGAAGGAATGTTTTGCAGGCTTGGCCTTTGGTTCCTTCATTCTCGCAAAAAAAAAAAAAAAAATCTAGCAGTATGGGAACCCTTTGAGACCTGTTTCTACTTTCACTACTTGCTGGTGTAGAACGGGTTGAAGCCATTGTGCATGAGTTAGCACTGTCAGTGATATTCATTCAAGAGTGCCAGGGGTCAAGGTCAGGTGGCTGAGAGAGAGGGGAAGAGAGGGAGAGGTGCAAAGGTTGCCCGTGTGGCAGCCATGATTGGTGGCCATGTTGACATAACGTCACTGTGGGGAGCTTCTAAATGTTGGTTCTTGGCAGCCAAGAATTTTCCTGCACATACCAGTTTTTTAAGCACTTATTGATTGTAGGTCAGGTTTATCTGCCCACTCAAATGGTGGTTAGTGCATATAGAACCCACAGAAAATGGTGGGGTTACAATATAGACAAGAGGTGAATACAGGTCTAAATGAACCTTGAAGAATGAAGGGTTTGGGGAACTTTTTCCTTGGGATGAAGTGGGAGGCTACTGTGGGGTATGGTATCATTTAAATTACAATTCACAAAATCCATAATAGGCAGGATCAACGCTTTTTGAAATTTTGTATTACTGTATTCAGAAAACGAAAATTCTCTGTTATTCTGTTATTTTAAGTTATAGACACCCACCTGTTTGGTATGCTCTTCCTTAATCACTGTATTCATGCTATAATTTATTATCCCACAATATTGGTTTTGATGGGCCTTGTGGAAAAAAATCAGTGCAGTAATAAGTAAAGATTTTTTTTCGCCATGGGGACAGAATCTCACACACACACACACACACACACACACACACACACACACACACACACACACACAATTAAATCAACCTCTTGTTTCATGTGAGTCCAGTTTGAGCAGTGAGATCACTGCAGCCATTTGCCATTGTAGCAAGAACCTGGGAAACTAAACCAGAAGTTTTCTGGCTGGTAAATTTGTACTTTCAAACATTACTGTATTTCAGTAAACTGGCTTTTACAAAATTCTTTTGGAAAGCTGGAATTTTTGGAAATTTATCATTCAGATTTTAGGAACCGCACTGTACGACAGGTATCTGCAGAGACTGGATTTGTGGGGTATAAATGTCGGACTTCACAAAAAAAAGAGTCAGAATACACATCATAATTTTTTGGGGGGGTTCTACCACTCGTGATTCATGTTCTAAGCAGGTTATGTTTAAAGTGTGTTGTGTTGTTGGTGTACTATACTTGCAGCTAATCAGCATTTAGATATTCCATAAGATTGGGTACCCAGCTGCATATGTGCACAAACACTTTGCTTTTCCCTATAGATGGCCTGGTAGACTGTCAGGATCCCGAATGCTGCAACCACACAGCCTGCAGTGCATCTGAGCTCTGTGTTTCCCGAGCATCCTCTCCTATTGACATTCTCCTTCGCAAGCAACCACCAGCTGAAACAGCTTCGTTTTTTGAGAAGATGAAATTTTTGATTGAAGAAAATTCACTCCAGCACTTCACCAATAGCACTGCGTTTAACATGAGGTAAGCATGAGAATGTACTGAGTTGATATTGATTAGACTATTCACTAAATCAAATCAGCACAAAATAAGATCCAGTTTCAAAGATTAAGATGGTGTTTCACATAAAAAGTAGGATGATTACCGTTCACTTGCTCACTCACTCTTTCTTTATTGGTCTTTTTTTCTCACATTTTCTGTCCTCACTGTTTGTCCAGTCAAAAGATGTTATTCCTATATTCAAGTGTCAACCAGTAATGTAGTGGAACCTGTTTTTAATTGTTGTTATTGTCATTAACCTTAAAAAAAAAAGTAGCACTTTAATATACAGTATTTTATGGTAATTTTCATTATATTTAGACTTTCATAATCATTAATGTTTTCCTGCTATTACACTACAATATATGCAGCTGAGTAAAGCAGTGTAGTTTCCATGTTAGTTTTGAAGTCCATTTGATACAGTAGCTAAAGACTTATGAGTGTTTAATTTACAAGGAGTTGTAATTATTGGCTTGTTATTTTAAAATGCAGATACAAGCCTGCACTGCTAAGCTCCAGATATTAATTCTGAATTATATGAATCAGATCATTTTTCTGAAACCGATACTATACAGTATTTTGAATACTGTCATATGAAGTTTATGTGCTTGCTGTTGATTACAGGTATTCCTCATTTAGCGGTTGATGGAGTTGCGTTGAGTTCAATTTATCTTTTGCAAATATTTTTTGTTTTCTGATTTTATTAAATGACACTGAATCATAATTTTCAGGTGTTTTATGAACATAGTGTATTTTGCTGCCATTACAGTATTTTTGTGAAATAACACTGAAACAGCTTGCAAAATTAAAGTTTGAATCCCGAGAAATTATTGGAGTCAGTCCAATATTACCATTTTTGGACACAGCAAGTCTTACAGTTTATGAGGATTTCAGGCTAGGTTCAAGCAGTCAAGATTATTTTAGCTGTAGGAAATTACCCCATGTCCTTGGCTGCATTTTCTGTAATAGAGAAACATCCATATACAGTACCTCATGACCTCAAACTGTAGTGCATTAACCCATGGCATTCTGTGATGTGAGACTTCACTTACAGTGATACCAAGGGACCTGATTTAATGCCAGTTTGAATTGCATTGCCAGGTCTAAACTGTTGCATTATACTGAACCGTAAAGAAAATATGCTTCATTTTCAGTTGAAACTGGTTGTTTAGGGGATCACAGTTGGTTCCAAAACATTTCTTCTTGGAATTCATTATTATATATTCATTTAATGATTGTTAGCATTACAACTTATTTTCAGTGATTAATTCCAGTCGCTAAGCGAAGGATACCTGTATTCTGGTGGTAGGATCATGCATATAGAGTCAGTGTTATTGGAATTTATTTTGTAGTATAATCAATCAAACACAGGTTTATTTTAAAAATTATGGATACCAATAAATGTCAGTGTGCAGTACAAATATAGCCCATCATAATTTTAAATTATTGGTTACTTGTTAGGTGTTTACTGCAGTATTCATTAAATGAGACTGATTATTGATAAAATAAAACTATTAGAAATTTGTATGCAGTATACTGTAAGTTTAGTATGCAAGTAAATAACACATACTTTTAGTCCTGTGCTCTGATCACTGTATTGCATCCCACACGTACCAACTTTTGAAGGATGTATGTGTATACTTTTTTTTTTTTTTTTTTTTTCAAATGCTGGGTGGCTAACATAGTGTAACATAGTGTAACTGTAACTGTTATACCTCCACTTGGCGAGCGGCTGACTGAGCGTAGGCACGTGACTGTGTTTGCTGCAGTAGAGTGTGTGTTGGTAGCTGCCCAGGAAGGACTATAGAGGCTGCTCACAGAACATTTAAAAAACATAAAAATACAAATCTTAATTGAGGTCCTGTGTTATATCAGTTGAGTGCAGTTTTCATAACTCGGTATGTATTTGCAAGTGATACTGAAATAGACAGTACAGTACATAATAGTAGATTACTTTGTTTGAAGTTTTTAGTTTTATTTTATTTATTGTAAGAGTCATATATTTATTACCATAATACTGTGCTTGCATTTTGGAAGAGTAAGATTGGTAGTCAATTAATAACAAATGGTACAGGTTTCCTTCATATGACAAATAATTTAAATGTTTATGTATAGATATCCTACATTCCTGTAACCTCACAATTTGATGAGAGGAAACACAGACAACAGGATCTCAATTTACACAGCTGGCCTGTGGCAGCCTCTTTGGCTCAGATTCTCAAGTAGCCCACTTCAGTCAGTATATATCATTACTGATAAATGGATATACTAGGTCTTGCTAACTCACTGATACTGTAATGCAGAGTTTTAATTAATAGCTCAGGTTACAGCCAAGGCAGACATGCTGGTCAGTGTTGGTCAATATTAAATGGAATTATGTTAAGGATATACTATACAGTATTTGCTTTAGCAAACCTCTGCCAACTGAGGCTAAATTACTTTGCTTCCATTCTCAGTTGCTTAAGAATGATATGAGAAAGTACTTTATGTTCTTATAATTGTAAACAAGATATTTTTCCATATGTATATTTGGTTATTGTTGGAAAAATTTTATGGGCTAGAAATTTTAAAGGAAACTCAACCCTACTCAACTCGTAACCTGGATGCTCAAATTTTAACTAATTGTGAAGCCGACTTCTACTTAAGTGCAAAGAGATGAGAAGTGAGTCTATGAGTTGAGAAGGGGATTACTGTCTTATCTGAGGCTCTGGATTTTGACACTAGAAGCCAACAGGTAACCTTAATCAGTATTATTCTGCATGCATGCAGTAATTTTACATTTTTAATTAGCTCTTCCTTCCTTCTACGGTAAATGAAATAGCACTTTTTTGTAAATATATAATATGCCTTAAAAATTAAATATTTAATAATTGGGTTACTGCCTACCAAACATTATCTGATACTGTAAAATAATAGTTTTTGAAATTAAAATAGTTTAATGGAGTGAGGAAATGATCATTTAGATTCAGCAGGCATTTTTTTTCTCATATTGTATTTAAGGGCATATAATATTGCTAATCTGATAACCTCATGGTATACACATACATACTGTTCAGGAAAAGATTCATATCATTATTTTCAGCTGCCCATTTCTGAGTTCTGATTTTGGAGCCTCATTGTATATTGTGGTGTACATCATGCGAACTTTGTATGGCCAGGCTGTCTTCGTTAAGCCACAGAAATATTTTGCTCATTTAATAAGCACTAACTTAAATTTCATGAAACAGTTGCTGCCACTGATATTGACTTTACATTAAAAAAAAAAAAAAAAATACTATTATGACATTTTGATAGATACACTGACTGTGTCTGCAGTGTCTGTGACAAATCTGTTTATATACTGACTGAATACAAGGGTACTTGAGAATGGACCTTGGGTTCTCTTAGGTGATAACTGGTAGTGTTGGTGGCTGCTCGGCTGGCAACCCCCCGGCCAGAGTAAACGCCTGCTTGCCAACAGGTGTGTGGGGGAAGACCCGTCTTGGATGCATAAACATTTTTGTGAGCAGGTTACAATTACTTACGTTGTTGCCTTCTCTCAACACCCACCCACCCACCCCACCCGTATACACCTAAATGCTCATTATCATCATTTTTGTATTATAGCTTTCGTGTAATGCCGTTTTCATGACAGAGAAAGGTTATGGACTGTTAGATATTTGATGAGAATTATTGTAGTACTGCGGTAATTCCATGGAATTTCACTACTGTTCATTATCGCACAGGCATAGAAAAGTTAGATTAGTGTTTTTTTTCATATAAATATTCCAAACTAATGAAGTTTTGTGCATTTGGAGTACTGTATTTAAATACAGTAAAACTTGTTCTTACCAAAAGGTTTAAAAAGTGCAGCATGTTATGGTGATTCCTGTGCAGAAAATACAGTATACAGGTATATATGAAGTATTTTCATAAACACTACTTTTCATTGGTCTTGTGTAGAGTATCATAAGTCATCAAACATATTGTTAATGAATGACATAATTCTGCCCTTTGTTGTTACATTCTAAGGTTCATTTTTTTTTTTTTTTTTTTAAGAATTATTTTTCAGCTCATACAGTGTACAGCCACAGAATAGTTTATCCACATGCTAAAAATTTATTTGAGCACTTTATTTCCATGTTAGAAATGACTATACTATGCAGTAATTTGTTTTGTATTGTATGTTAGTTATGTGATTTGATCAGCATGTCCCCTTAAATATTATTAATGATGGCTGAAACAATTTGATGATGAGCATTTGGGTGTTCACGGTAGGGGCCCAGGACTGTAACTGGTTATTGTTTAGCTTGTAGTAGTCGTAGGAATGTTTGGGTTAACCGCGGCTTTCTCTCCGTGCTGCGCTCAGTGTTATATGGAACCACTTCCACCCGAGGTAAGATTGACCAAGAAAATATATATATTTATATATATATATATATATAAAAGAATTACAACCAGAGCACGTTTTTTATTATTATTATTATTATTATTATTATTATTATTATTGTTATTATTATTATTATTTTATTAATTGATATGGTGGTGTTATTATTTTTCATTACAGTCTTAGAGTAAAAATGTTACAAGTGGACCAACTTGTTCATTACCTTGATTTTGCTTTCTACTTTAATGTATATTTCTCTCTATAGTTAATTATATTCCTTTTGAAAAGCCTTCATTGATGTAAAGTTTTACATATGGAATTAGCTGGCATATTTCTGATATTTAACTTTTTGCTTAGTTAACAGCATCAAAATCTTAATTTGCACTGCCGGTTGAATATTAGCCTTCGTTTTTGTTGCCTATAATATGAGGCAGATTTCTTCACCATCTATTTTTCTAAATAGTCAGTCACTTGTGGGACTGGTGCATGGAAGGAATGACTCCACATGTTTATTTTCCATCTTTGTGTTTTGCTTGCTGTTCAATTTATTCTCTCTTCATCACTGTAATTATATCTTTTAACCATGGCAGTTATAAAGCTGAAAATTCTGAGCAGTCATCCCTTGTGCTGATATTCTGACTTTTAACATTCCTGGTATAGACAGTTAATGCACTGTTATTTGTTTATTTATTTATTTATTTATTTTTATTTATTTATTTGTATTGGTTCTGAGCTTTATGGTTAACTGGTCGCAACTTTTGGCTGACCTCACTATCCCTGATCCACTCTCCCTCCCTCCTTTCCCATCCTTGTCTTGTGTCTCATGCATAGCTTTTGTTTACTGTCTTGTGTCCCCTTGAATAATTAAGTACTGTTTAAGCTTTTGTCTCGTCTAATATGCTACTATAATAAAGTTGACCTTGCCTGTACATCTTTACTCAGAACTAAATTATCCACTTTTTTTTTTTTTTTTTTTTTTTTTTTTTTATACTCAGATCATATAAATTTGTTTTTGCTGTTATGTTTGTGCTGTTTTCATTGCATTAGCTTTTGTTTCTACCTTCTTTGCTTTTGCTAAGTATGATACAGATGTTTCCACAGTAGACCAGGGCTTAAGTTGTTGACCTAAGTGGTAGTTTCATTGTAGCTGATATCTGGGAAAATATATTGTACAGTACTGGGTATGACATCAGTAAATCACAAGATTGCTGTGATTTTCATAATTTATTTACCTTTCATCATCTGTGTTGTTTGTAATGAAACTATGAAGAAAGAAAGCTTAACCAGGAATATATGTGCCTTCAGTATTTTCTTAGTAACATTTTAAAAGATTCCATTTGTAGCAGATTTAAAGACCAGAACTGCTTAAGCTTCCATAAACCTTTTGTGAATATTTGTTGTGACATCGAATTAAGAACTGGATTTTTCATAACCTTTGCTTTTTGTTGTTCTCTTTTGTCCAGTTCATGTCATTGTCTTATTCTTGTATGCTTGTCAGTTCTGTGTATTCCAACCTCCCCTTTCATCTCCTTACTAAAGTAGCCTGGTATCAGTCTCTTATACAGTATATTCAGTTAATGAAAGGAGTTCTAACATGTGACCTCCCTCAACTCCCTGTGTTGCCAAGTTGCATGAGCTGTTATGGTAATTTTTCAGTTTTAATCTTATTTTTTTAATTTCCTCTTTCATTTTTATTTTATGGTGGTGGCTAATTCTCTCTGCAGACTCATTGTTCTCTACTCGAGTCATCATTCTCCTGAAACTGTCTCTAACTCATCTCTTATGGGCAAGGTCAAGATGCTCCACAAAAAAAGGAAAAAAAGAAATATGGAGGCCTTTGCTGCTGCCCAGGTTTTCCATATGAAGTAGAACTCAAAATTTTTCCTTTCAGTTTGCAGATATAAAAGCGGTTCTGTTTTGGCACATGAAATAAATTTTGATTGTGATTTCAATGAACTTTTTCATCATAAAGTAATACAAGATTTGTGAAAGAGAAAATATATATGAAATGTGTCCTTAATCTATGACCACGGGTGAAACACATGCATGGTCTGTGGAAGTGTTTTAGCGCTTAATTTGCCACAACAACACATGCCGAACCTGAATGCATGCCACCCACCCCTGATCAGGCGATGGCATACTACCCTTTATTGCATGTTAGCTGGGTCCTCAACCCTCCTCACTCTGCATTCACTTTCATCAGTTTTTCTAAAACTTCATTCTCCCTCTGTCACTGTTTAGCATTCCTCTGTTCTTCTCACTTTTGCCACTTATCTCTTATTCATTCCCCCTGTTCTCATCCAACCATCAGCTCTTTTCTGCCAGTCTGTTTCATTCAGCATCTGCACTTACTCTTTATTACCCCTGGCTTGCCAGTCTCTGCTCTTCACAACGCTGCTTTGGCTGTGCTCATAGACTTAAGTGTTGTTTTGCCGGACTGCAATGGAAATTTATCAGTTACTGAGAATATTTCATACAGAATATCATTTTAGTTCACCTTAATATTGTTACCTAAGTTATAATCATTAGTAAATAGTATAGTACCAGTATGCTTTATTTTAGTTTCCATAATTTTCACAAACCATAGGTGATAAGGAGCGTGTGTTTAGTAACAGCAAATAACACTAGACCTTTAATGAATTGTGCTGTAACTTTGTACGTTTGGCTAAGAAACTCACTCCAGAAGACATCGTCATGACTCCTTTGCTTATATTTTGAATAATTTAAATGTAGACAGAACTAGAAGTACAACTTGTGAATAATGATAAAGAATATTTTTTTTGTAAATGTGTTATTTCTCTCTAGTATCAGATGTAGATGATGATGATAAATGATGCATTTAGAAATGAAGATCACTCAGTAATGGATAAACATTCTCTGCTTTATCATATGGTGCCTGGGTGTGTGTTATTGCTGTGTGTTTGCTTGTAATGCTACGCTGATATGTATTCTTTGTGTTGATTTGAGTGACTCCTCACATTTTGCTTAATTATGTGCTTTCTGTGTGCATGATGGTCTTGTATATATCATTAGATATCTGACACATGTCTAAAAATCAATGCTGCTGTATTTAATGTTTTTGTGCTTCATGTTTAGACAGTTGTCTGGCTGGTTTATGCATCTGTTAGGAGTTTGTCTTCATGTGTTTGTGTTTGTTATAAATATGCATACAGTATATACGTTATGAAAATTGAACTACATGTATCAGTGCATGTTTGCGCTTCTTGTTGTATTATCTAATACTATAGAGTTCTTCTTTGTGTTTTCAGAATATAAATACAATAACATTTTTTCCAATACAGGCCTAGCATGATCTTTCTTGTGACCACTTTTGGTCATTTATAATTTATTTTTATTTTTAATGATTATTGCAACATTGATTGTATTGTAGTTTTCCTTGATTTGTTACAAAACTGTTGAACTGTACTAATGCTTTCCTTCCTTTTAAAAACTGTAGTATGTTACATCTTGATCCAGTGTTGTAAATAACAGAGGCTTAACTTGCCAGAGTTATCAACTTAAACCTCAAACTGATTATGTCAGGAGGATATGGGGCTCAGTTTTGGTAGAGTTGATTTTTTAGTAAGAATATTTACTCTTACTTGGCTCGTGATAGCATTAGGGCTATGTTTGTTGAAGTAGTAGGTAATTTCTGTCTGAACTTTAAAGACTGAAACAGTTTTGAGGTTGTAACGTTCTTGCGCCGTGAAAATGTGCAGCTGTTTTATGTTAAAAGATGCCCTCTTTAACCATAAGGATTTGAGTGCCATATACATTATAATTTGACCCGGATAAAGGAGATCCTCCATATGTGTGAGTGAAGTGTTAACCTAGGTCACCATATATACAAAACCCATTCATTTTAGAAATCTATATTCCATTACAAAAATTTAAAGCATTATCCAACCCTCCAGTGTTACCCCACCTTGTCTATTAAACACCCTCTATGACCCCAGCTAAGTACAGATGTACATTCTAAGGGCATAGCCAACAGTATGAATATGAATCATAAATAAGAAAATGATATTAAGGAGTTTTAAAGCAATAAGTAAGTGGAGAAAAACTCACCATGACGGGCAACCGTGGGTAGCTTGCTAGAAGGGATCCAAAGCTGAAAAGTTGAGATTGGGACTTGCCTCCAGATCTTTGCTGCAGGTGCTAGTACCAAGGCTCAAAACCCTCAGTATCATTGGCACTGTCATCTAAGGGGTCCATGGCAGCTGATGCAGTGGCCACTGGTGAGGCTGGTAGGGCGGTGAGGCAGGTTATGTAGGTGAGGTAGGTTGAGCAGGCAAGTAGTGGCAAGCTGGTTGGGTTAGAGGCAGAAGTTAGTGATGAGATACAGAGACTGCTATTTTATTTTCTCATAGAGTTCACTGCATATTGTATGTAAGATGTTGATCTGGTCATTTAAAACTAGACTTTGAGGTAGATTGAGCATGTTGAGTAGCTTGTCCTCAACCTTGTCTGCCCAATAGAGAATACCGCACAGCAGTTGGTAGGACACAGGGTGGGCCTCTGCCTACTGCACAGTTTGTTGGTCCTATGTTGCCATTTTCTTTGACTTGAATAATAAAGTCCTCCATTGACATTTTTTTGGGTCTCCTCAAGCAGCTCAGTCATTCTCTACCTCATAATGATAGTGAAGCCTTCATCTGGGATGTGAGAGAGAGTTTTGACCACAGCAGACACTGCATCCATGATGAGATCATGAGACACTGATGGATTAATGTGAATCAGAACCTTCTTGCATCTGTGCTTTATTATTTCAGGTGTGACTTTGTTTTTGGCATTCACAGTGTTCTCAAATGCATATCTTTAAGTTATAATTTTTCAAAAATTTACAGAATGTTTGTGAAGGTTATTTCTGTCTCTGCTTTTCCATTGCTGAAAAGCCCTCCTCAGGTGTCTGTGAATGATTTCCATCTCCACTGCACTTCCAGTGCCAAAAAGTCCACCACATTCCACTCCCAGTTGTCTTTCTTCAGTTCTTCCAACTCCTCCTCTATTCTGTCGCCTCCTGCATTTATCTGCAGGAGAGCCATAGATTCCAACCTTTAAAACAAGAAATGACTTGTAAGTCAGGGTTTCAATCTTGGAGGCAGTCATCATTGGCAACAACACCACCTCTACTGCAGGGTGCCTGCCAATAAGGTAGGGTAGCTGACTCAGGCTGTTATCCAGGAGGAAAAGAAAATTGAATGGTAACTATTTAGATTTACAAAGGAGTTTGCTTGTTGGAATGAGCACATTGTGAAATCATTCCAATATTACTGTCACTGTAGTCTAGACTTTAATTTGTTGCCAGTGGTTATTCAGTTGCTTAAATCTAACTCCAGTAACAGACCTGGGATGAGTGTAACTATGAAAGATCACTGGCATCTCTTTACACTCTTGTGTAGTGTTTATTTCCAAGATCAGTGTTAGGCATTCCTTACCTGTTTTGAACCCTGGAGTACTGTTTTCCTTGTGTGTCAAGAGTATAGCAGAAGACAGGCATTTCCAGAACAAACCAGTCTTGTCTGTTTAAAAATTCTGGCAAAGCTCATAACTCCTTTGCTTGCAGTTATGCAAAGCTTAGGAATAAGATGTCAGTTGCTTCCATGTCTGCACGAGCAGCCTTACCATTGTGCTTACCATAGTGCAACTTTTTACACTGCCCAAACTTGTGAAAACCATTCCTTAGATATCCCAAGTGCTGAAGAATTTTCAGTTTGCAGCATACATGTCATCAAGCTGTAGATTTCATTAGCCTTTGCCATATTTACTGCCATCCACGGGTAAGTTTAACTCTCCATGGCCGTATATAATCTTGTAAAAACTTTTTCTGTCAGAATTAACGACATCATCATCATCATCATCATCATCATCATCATCATCCAATCTTATGTCACCTCACGGAGGAGCGTAGGAACCTGGGGCTAGGCAAGTTGATCCTGACATTTAAGATTAGAGTGACCAGCCTCACTCATCCCTGAGTGGCATTACATGAGCAATCAACCCCAGCCACCCCTTGGATATAAACCTTCACTGACTCAGTCCGATTGGAGCGCAATAATTACCCACTAAACCACCAGGCGCCAAAATTTGGTTATATGGTTACCACCCAGGGTAGTAAATGGTTTCCTGGTGTACAGGAAACATTAGACTTTTTTTTTTTTATTGCTTATTTGATCATATCATAACATTTTAGGACAGTTTTTGTCTTGTTTTGTTTTGTTTCATGATTTTCTTTTTCCCAGTTGCTACAACACTAAATTTGTTACCCAGTCAGTTATTATATGATTTGGTTTTCAGATATGCATCCCAGGTCATGCTGTACACAGTTAACCATCACCATCTGCATTTCCTCACATCAGAGGTTCCTAACACTTGAAGTGTGCTCAATACTCTCCCAATTTTTCCAGACATTTCTCTTTGCAGATTCATTTATATTAACTCTTTCGTGTTTATCGGTGCAGTACATATTTCATGCACTCATTACCTGTTGATTTAGGCTGCATTTGCGCACATTTCAGCTGCTCGTTACCATTTGACACTGGTTGCGTCAAATGAAATGGCCCCCATTTTTTTGGTTATGGAATGATTTTGTGTCCATTTCGGGGCGAGAACAAAGCACTACTTGTGTCCTTGTGTATTCCTTTGCCGCGCTCGACCCACCCTGCACCCAGCGTTGTCCCACTGCCCTAGTCAGTGTGCTACGAGTCTTGCTTGAGAGTAAGATAATTTCCTTTCGTACTCCGTAAAATTGACCCTAATTGACCTACAGTAATTCTTTATACACCAAAGTGTAGCCAAATACATTCCCTATAACTTTTTCTTGGTAACATTTACCATAAGAATTATATATCTATGAGAAAAAAATGAAAAACTGAACTAAAAAAAAATAAATTAAGGCATAATTTACATTTGGCTTATTATTTTTACAACACCATAAGCAAGTACATTTATTCAGGATTATGGTTTAAAAAAAAAAAAAAAAAAAAAAAAAATATTGAAGCATAAATAAGGGTGTGAGGATAAATTGTTTATGAACTATCGAGTGCATGGGAATAGTGTGGTGACAGGAGGGGGTCTCTCAGTGTGTGGCCTTAGGTGCCCAGGACTATGTCCCAAGTACTCGCTGTTGGTTTGACGCAGCCTGTGTCGATTGGTAACGAGAGGGTTAAAGGAATTGGCCATTTTGGGTGTAGACTGTGCCTCCAGCCAATGAGGGCAGTACTCGTAAGGAGGGTGGAAAAGTTGTTGATAGGGAGAATTGGAGTTCCCAATTCACTAGCCCTCAGGACTAGTTCCTGACCATCCCCCTTCTCAGGTCTTTTCAGAGTGTATTTGACATTGAGAGTAGGCCAACCTATTCTCCCAAATGCATTTTGTAAACTATAAGGTAATCTGTATGCTACACTACATGCACTTTGCACATCATACATCGTACCCTACTGTGACACAGAGATTGACTCCAGCAAGGATGTGCTTCCAGAAAACTTTGCCCCCACTACCTAGTGGCGGATTTGAGGGGAGGGATAGGGTTGGCTCCATCAGCATCTCTCTGTCTGGGCTTTGGGCTACGCAGGTGGGGCCTATGGTATGTTTCCACCTGTAATTTATTCTAATTATGGAATAAAGAAGTTGCTGGAGATTGAGCAACATGGAGAACTATGATTAGGTAATCAAGGCCAAACCACGCAAGCATGGTAGAGCCTTGAAATGATGTGCACGCAAGCACATGCATGTTCATGATTGTCCAGGCAATGCATTATATTTCATTTTCAGAGCAAGAGATAGGACCTTTTTTTAATGCCTACCACTTTGGAATGAAGTCATGCTAATCACAGTATAGAGCAGTATCACAAAAGTACTTTAGCACAGTAGAAAGAAATACAGTACATCAGATTAGTGGGTGAGCTGTGGTCATAGCTGTTGCTCCCCATGCTTGACAAGGGAAGGAGGAAGGACATGCAGAGGATTTTTGGAATATCATGGCAGCCATGGGTGGTTTAAGATGTTCTGCAGCCTGGGCTGACAAGGGCACTGGAAAGGCATTGGTTCAGTCCAGTACATGACTGCACAATCAGCATGCTTTTTCCACACAAATGACATCCTTGGTACTGCTTTTTTCATCCATGCATTGGGAATCTGGGCACTGATACCTGATAAATATGTAGTGTCTACTGTATTCATTACAGACAAAAGAACCTTACCCAGGTTTTCTGAGGAAGTGCATTGATAAAGTGTTAGTGAATGACAAGGGAGAAGGAAGACTACACACAAACTTCCTGTGTATCTTAACTCCTTCACTACCAACTGCACTGCTGCATGTAAACACACAGTTTAACGTCCATACCGACTCAATCTTTCTCTGGCAGGAGGGTTCTTTCTCTGGCACGAGAGTAGATAGCAACATCGTGAGAATTGCTAAATAAAGATTCTCCATACTCTTTGATAATTTTTCCATATACATGCACATAAATGACAAGAAATGTTTGCCTAAAATAATAAGCATGTAATTTTCGCTGTCATGCAGAATTACCTCCTGTATGATACGTTGATACAGTAAGACCTCACTATAATGGACTAATTGGGGCCCAAGCCATCCGGAAAAATGTGAAATTTCAAAAAGAGCGATATCCGGACTTCCCCCTGCTAACCCAGTCTTTTTCCGATATATCAGACATCAGTCCGGATTGTACAAACGGTTTTTAAACTGTTTTGACTACCATTGCAGTACTGTACTGTATTATAGCTTCACTACATTAATCAAATGGTATAATATACATAATAATACTGTACTGTACACTGATAAACATATCTTTTATTTACCTTATTGTGGTGAACATAGCTGAAGTGGTTAGGCAGTCCGGATTGCTTCTGGCTTTATCGGACTTTTTTAGATATATAAGAATTTTGCCTGGTAGTTCCTCGATTCCGGTAACAGCGAATTCCGATATATTGAAGTACATTATATTGAGGTTTTCCTGTATACTGTATATAGTATACAGCGCACCCTTGTTACATGACGCCTTATTATGTAGTGATAAATCACTACAGCGATAATTAAAAAGTTTTACCCTGTCTTGGTAGAACATTAAAATATAAATTGCTATATCTATCTATCTCTATCTATTGCCAGACGCCTCAATCCCGTTTGGGGTGGCCAAATTGCTATATCACTAACACGATATTTGCGATAGCCGCATCCAAGAATTTCACGTGGACTTGGTGACACACGCAAGCCAAAATGGCCGCTCAGTGATTACATTATCTTTTGTTCTATTTTCTGCATGAAAAGCCACTGAAATGCCATTGTTGTTGCCAAATAACAGTTCAAATACTTAACCTTCTGGCACTCTTTCGACGCTACTTGAGTCCAACCGCTTTGAAGTACTGAGTGACAGTCTTTCGCCAGCCCAGACCTCATGCTCCCCACACTCCTCACTCAGTGATTCGTGTGGTATCAGAAACTGATTTCAATCATTTCATTCCCCTGCCCTTATTATAACTGTGTTGTTTTGAAACTGGTTTATATTATAAATTAATGAATGATCTTCCTAATGAACGAAAAAAAATCTAAAAAAATGGAATTTCCATATTGCATCATTCACTTCTTTATTCAGTGCTTATTTACTCACAGTCATATAAACATTTTGGCAGTGATTATAGAATATTGTAGAGCATTTATCTGTGACCCATTTCATAAAAAAATGACACTTCTGGCTATAGTAGAAAATTTTTTATGGCATACGGAATAACAATAGTCGTTCATCATGCCTGGCCGCTCTGAGTGAACTGTTTCCTGTCATTACATTCTCACCCGCCCAGACCTCACGCTTCTCACATTCCTTACTTGGTGATTTGTGCGGCATCGAAAAGTGATTACAATCATTTCATTCCCCTGCCCTAATTTTTAACTGTATTGT
Organism: Coenobita brevimanus; assembly: GCF_032717465.1. Lineage (NCBI taxonomy): Eukaryota > Metazoa > Arthropoda > Malacostraca > Decapoda > Coenobitidae > Coenobita > Coenobita brevimanus. The sequence goes on along the minus strand of NC_136991.1, from coordinate 22,849,324 downwards.
TATGAAAGTGATACATGTTACAAATTAATAAATGCTCATCCTAATGAATGAAAACAAAAATAAATAAAGGGTATAAAACACCATACTTGATTGTTCAGTAATGTATTCATTTACTCACTGACATATACTCATGTACAGTACTCACACATTATTTTTTTCACAACAACAAGTTGTTGTGAAAAAAATACAGCAAATTATATGGTTGGACTCAACCTACGTCAAAAGAGTGTGAGCGGTTGATTTCACTTGGACGAATCCTGAGTCAAAAGAATGCGAGCACTTGGGTTTCACTTGGATGAATCCTGCGTCGAAAGAGTATGAGCGGTTGGATTCTTCAGTGGGCCCTCGAGTATTGAAGGGTTAATAAATAGTGCAGTGTGATACCTTATCTTCGTATGTGGAGTGGTCGTCCAGACCCTCCAACTGTCCTCCATCCTGAGGGGGGAGAGGAGGATCCTTGGTAACACTCGCACCAGCATAGGGCAAACTTCAGGTGGGTGGCAGAGGTTTTTTTTAGGTCATTTTAGACTTCACAGCCGAGGTCACCCTCCCTAACGCCACTGAATCCATGTTATATCAACCTCGTTATGTGATAATTCATTATGCAGTAGGTCTTCACTTGATTCAGCCCTATTGCATAATGAGGCTGCACTGTATATTTAATATATACAGTCATACAATGATATCTGGCGCATTGCTAACTGAATATTCGCTAGAACAAACAAAAGACTTGAAGGAACATTCTCACAATCTGAACAGCCATTGATTTGCTAGTCTGAACACTCTGCCCCTCCTTCCAGTTCTGAATCCAAACTGACTTCCTGCGAGCATGTCCATCGCCTCCAGATATTTTTCCATATGTTTTTCAGGATTCTCAAACACATTTTTGCAACCATGCTGGTCAGGGACACTGGTATATAATTCAGGGGTTCTTCCTCATTCCCTTGCTTGTAAATTGGTACCACATTGGCCCTCCTCCATTCCCAAGGCACTTTCCCTTCATCCAGAGAACACACAGTTACTGTAAACCGTGAATCTTATCTTCCAGCTGTTCTCTGCATTCCTTTAGTATCCAATTAGAGATTCCGTCAGGTCCTGAGGCCTTCCTTACATCTTGAGTTTCCAGTAATTTATACACTTCTTGCAGTTCCACTTTTTATCTTTTAAGACTACATTTCTAGTCACACCCTCCCCCTCCACAAAACCACTTTCTTTAGTGAAAACCAGTTGGAAGCATTTGTTGATTATTCCAGCTTGCATTACTGCAGCTTTATAGACCTTACCTTCTACTTTCAGCATATTAATTCCTTCCTTTTGTTTCAGTTTACCATTAACAAACCTATACAATGATTTAGGTTTCTCCTTAAATTTGTCAGTTATACATTTTTCCAAGTTTCTTTCTTCCTCTCTGTGTATTCTTGTATATTCATTTCTAGTTCTTTTATATTCATCCTTTGTTTCATTGTTATCTTTCTCTCTCCGTATGTTCCATGCCACATTCCTTTCTTCTTTTTGCTATCATACACCTTTTGTTCAACCAGTCTTTTTTCCCAGTTGTCTTTCCTACTTCCTTTTGGCACATATTTTTCCACACCCATATTATAGAAGCCTAGAAAGATATCCCACTTCTGTATCTCTCTTGTTCCTTTGAATTCTCTCCAATCTGCATTTCCTAAAAATTTCTTCAAACTTGTAAAGTTTACCTTACCAAAGTTGTATCTTCCTTGCCTGTATAGTTCATCTCTTGGCTTCACAATCCCTTCTGTCATTTGGTACTCAATCACTACATGATCACATTTTCCCATAGGACACAAATATGTCAGAGATTTGGTTATGTAAGGTTCATTGGTTAGCAGTAAATCTAGTCTTGCTGGTGTGTCATCATCTCAAAATTTTGTTTCTTCTCTGACTCAGTGTGTCATTACATTACTCAGTGCCATATTTAACAGTATACTGCCCCACGAAGCCTCACTTCCACCTGAGTCCCACTCCTCCTGGTTCACCTCTTTACAATTAAAATCACTCATCAAGATTATGTTGTTGCATTTCTCAGTCACCTGCTGCAGGTATCTAACCATGTCCAACAACACTTAGCATTCATCCTCTTTCCTTGCCCTTGTCATAGAGGGGACATATGCTACCGCCATGTCTCTCTTGCCTTTCCCTCTGGTTTCTAGTTTCACATTTATCACTTCCACCATACCTTCTCCAAGTTCCACTTAATCACACTAAAGCTGTTCTGCATTGCTATCATCACTTCTCCTACCATTTTTTCTTTTCTATCTCTTCTCCATAGTTTGTATTTCCCATCACCCATTTGGATTTCAATATCTTCTCTTAGTTTGATCATACAAAGCACATAATATCTGGCTCATTTACCCTCAAGAGAGAGAGAGAGAGAGAGAGAGAGAGAAAGAAAAAGAAAGAGAGAGCAGGGTGGGGGGTAGCAGGGCAGTTTGGCACTCTTGTTTCCCTCCCAGTTCCCCCACCCTTCGTCACGCCTGCATGTCTCCCTCCCTGTCTCACCACCCTCCCCCATCCCTGCTTGTCTCCCTCCCCTTCCCTCCACTCTCCCCCACCCTTGCTTGTTTCCCTCCCTGTCCCCTTACCCTCCCTGACCCCCACCTGCCTGGCCCACTCCTCCACTCTCCCACTCTGGCTGCATCTGTTGGCCTGAATACCTTCCTGCATGTGATGTTTGATTTCTTATTTTTAAGGTAGCATTGGTCATGAGGATAATAACATTACTGTGGTGTTTCTGTGTCAGTCTCTGTTGATTGAGTAGGGTATGTGAGAGTTTGGGTTTGGATCTGGAATGCATTTCTGGCTTTTCTTCAGTATCTTGTGGAGAAAATTGCTTCGATATCTGACACATTTGCTGACCAAACACTCCTGCTGGTACACAACACTGCCAGATATCAGGGTGTGCCTGTACAAATGCAGTATAATTCCAGGTATTGGTATTCAGATAGCCAGAATAAACAGTTAACAGGGAAAATTTACAGACTGACAACTATATTAACCAAAATGAAAGTGTGTGCCACAGTGCCGATCCCTGCATGAGATATTCATGTGTCACGTAAGGCTGGGTGAAGTCATGTGAACTGAAGTGAAGGCATTTCCGTTCAAAGTTGTTTCCTAGTTAATCCCCTTCCCAACCCTCCTTTCCCCTCTTTCCCCTCTAATTCAGTCACCCTCCATACCTTCACAAGTCACCAGTCTGCTTACCACCAGCATTCGGTAATCAAGCACTCTAGCTTTTTTGTTGTCACAGCGCGATAGTGATTTGTACACTCTGTGATGCCTAAAGTGCAAACTAATCTTAAGTGCATTATGCTCACTTTGAAACATAAGTTGGATAAATGCAGTAGACCTGAATATGGGGAACATTATAAAGAGTAATAGCAGAATTAAATGGAGGAAATCCCACGATTTATGATGTCAAGTCCAATGCTCAAGGAATTTTTTGTGAAAAGCGATACAAATAAATCAATTGAAAAAAAGGTCTGTTCTTCATCAGCCGAAAATATGTGATACCAGCACGTTTTTCTGCCTAACAAACCGACTCTTAGCTACCCCCCGGCTTGCAGTATCTTACAGTACCTTGGCCAGCCCCTTATGTTAAATATAATTCTTTATTAATCATAAAAACATGAAAAAATAAATAAACAAATAAATCTTGAGCATCTTTTTGTGAATTAATGATTTGAAAAGAAGTGTGATACAGTAGAATTTCCACAACTCTCTTGGTCACAGTTGTGTGTGTATATGGCTGCGACACACCAGTTTATTTCTCATCTGACCGACGTCACTCCACCCCTCGCTCGCCACTCATCTGTTGTGCAGATACACCCATACTCTGATATCTGGCAGTGTTGTGTACCATTGGAAGTGTTCGGTTGGCATGTGTGTAGCATATCAAAACAATTTTCCCCATAAGATTCTGAGGAAAAGCCATAGATGTATTCCAGACCCAAACCCAAACTCTCACATACCTTAATCAAATAGAACTGAAACAGAAACATCATAGGTAATGCTATTATCCTTGCAAACAATATTGATGCTAAATAATGGCACATCAAACGTCACATGTAGGAGGGTAGGGTGGTGGGATGTAAGGTGTTGAGAGGGTTCAGGGCAACTATACAGCTGGGCAGGCAGCTGGCAGTGCACCAAGCAGGGGTAGGGGAGGGTGGGGGATGGGGGGGGAGACAAGCAGGGGTGGGGGAGGGTTGGGGATGGGGAGGAAGACACGCAGGGGTGGGGAAGGGTAGGGGATGGGGAGGGAGACAAGCAAAGGTGGGGGAGGATGGGGGATGGGAAGGGAGACAAGCAGGGATGGGGGTGGGGGAGTGGGAAGGTACAGGAAAGGAGACAAGAAAGCCAAAACCTCCACCAGTCTCACCCACTCACTTGCTCACACACACACACACACACACACACACACACACACACACACACACACACACAGGGAGTCAATCGAGGCAGACGTCCGACATCGGCGCTCCGTACCGAACCAACACGGCCAGTGGCATTACCTAAATTAGTATCTTTCTATGAGTCAAGCTCTGTACCAGGTTAGACTAAATGATTTTTCATTATTAAAAGGAAAAAAATAATAAGTTTAAACAAGACTTGTTTAAACAGAAAAGAGAACCAAGAGGAAAAAATGCAGTGAGTCAGCTGAGGTTTATTTAGACTACAGCAACACGGCGAAAGTGTACATACTCTGTTCTTTTAGTAGTGCAAAATGGATACATACTTTAGTAAAGCAAATTTGGAAAAGAAAAGGGATAAAGGTAAAAAGCAAAATGATGATTTCTACCAAGAACTGGTTGAAGTGGAGACTCACAATAGACTGGTTGAACGTGTACACAAACTAGGAATGGCTTTCAAAAATGAAATTGATGAAATAAAGAAGCAGATGCACTTGCAAAAGGAAGAAATAGAAAAACTAGGAAGGGAGGCCAATAAGAAAGACACAACCATCAGTGAACTAACAGTGGAATTGAGTACACTTAGGAAGAAAATGAGTGAAATGGCAAGTACAGTAGTCAGTCACGAGAGTGTTATGGAAGAGTTCAAAAATGACACAGAGACAGTTAGGCAAGTAAGCAGTCTTATAGACCAGAGCAGTGATATTGAGGAGAAGATAACACAGGTGAATGAAGCTGTGCAAAGCTACAAAAATGATGTGGAAACCACGTATGCTGAAATGGTGAAAGTAAAGAAAGACTTAGAAACAAGGGTGGAGGAAAAAAGCATTAAAAAGGAAGTGAAAAAAATAATTCAAAACAATCCAAAGTTAGTCAGAGATTCAGTAGATATAAACAAATCTATAGTAATCACTGGTATAGAAGAGGAAGAAGTAAAAAACAAGATCACAAGAGACAAAAAGGAGATGGCAAATGTAATGAGCTTACTGAAAGAAGTATCGGAGGAAATCTGTAGTAAAGGCATAGAGGAACACAAAATGTTAGGGAAATACGAGAAAAGCAAGACAAGACCTCTAAAGGTGACTTTCCAGAGTGTAAACACTGTGGAAGAGATACTAAAAAATGCAAAGTATCTTATGGAAAAAGAGGAGTTCAAAAATGTATGGATAAAAAGATGCCTAACACAAGAGGAACTGGAATTACTGAAAGAGAAAAGGGAGGAAGCAAAAACAAAAATGAGGGAAGATCAGAAGAGGAGAAGAAGAAATTTTTTTACAAAGTACCTGTAATAGGATTGCAGGTACAAAAGTGGTACACAAACAGGATGGAATAAAAAGGAGGAAGGTAGTAGAACCATGTCATGACAAGTATATAAACAAGATGATAAAGTTGATGTACTCAAATGTGGATGAAATGGTATCTAAATTACTAGAGATGAATGATTATGTCAGAGAAAATGAATCACAAATAATATGCCTAACTGTAACAAAATTAACACTAAGGATATCCCATGACATACTAAACTTAGAGGAATATAATATATGGAGAAGAGACAGAAATGTAAAAAAAGGAGGAGGAATTATAATATTAACTAAGAAAAATAAAAAAGTCAATGAAATAAAACTAGATATACCATCACAAGTAGAACTGATTGCAGTAGAGATCAACACATCTGAAGGTAAAGTAATTGTAGCCAATCTGTACATGCCACCCAGATCAAACACATGGGAAAGAGACGAATATGAGGACCTGGCAGAGAGTACAGTTCAGAGTTTAAGATCATTACTACATAAAATGGAAGAGAAATCGGAAAGAATTATACTAACTGGGGATTTCAATACAAATATAAATTGGAATACTTTAGATATAATTAGCCAAGAAAGCTGTTGGGACCAAAAGCTCCTGGATCTCATGCAAGAGTTTTTCCTAACGCAACATGTGAGGGAAACCACCAGAAAAAGAGGACTTGATGTACCTTCAGTGCTAGATCTAATATTTAATAGGCAAGAAAATGATATTGACAGTTTGATATATCACCCTCCACTCGGCAAAAGCGATCATGCAGTACTAAATTTTAACTTCAGGATAGCATATGACATAGTAAACAGCAATGACAGTTACAAAAAGAGCCTGAATTATAAAAAGGGAAATTATCAAGACCTAAAGAAGTATTTCTTAGAAGTTGATTGGGAAAATGAGCTTAGAGGACAAGATTTAAATGCTGTATATAAAAAATTCTGTGAATTTTATGAAATAGGAGTCCAGAAGTACATCTCACAGCACAAAGAAGCAGATAAGAAAATACAGAAATGGTTCAATACAGAATGTAAAAAATCAAAAGAAAGAAGAGATTTGTTGTGGAATAGATACAGATGACACAATAGTGAAAGGGCGTCTAATAATTACAAACAGGCAAGAAACGATTATACAAGAATAAGGAGGGAAACCCAAAAACAGTTTGAGGAGGATATAATAAATAAAAGTAGTGATCAACCAAAGCTGCTTTACAGCTATATCAGAAGCAAAACCAAAGTAAAAGATGTAATACAATCCATTACGGACGAGGGAATCATTTATACACAAGAGAAAGATATTTGTGAAGCACTAAATAAGAATTTCCAATTAGTTTTTACAGAAGAAAAAAATTTTGAGAGGGACTATGTGGAACATGCATGTCCACACATACTACCAGATATACAAATAGCAGAAAAAGTAATACAGGAGGAGTTAAGTAGATTAGACAGAGGAAAAGCAAGTGGTCCTGATGAAATTTTATGTTGGGTATTACGAGAATGTGCAAAGGAATTAAGTAAACCATTATTTTTAATTTTCAAGAAATCCTTGAGTCAAAGTAAACTACAGTAAACCCTCATTATACGATGCCTCTTTATACGATAGTTTGCTTATACAATGTCAAAATTTAGTACCCTATGCCCACTATACAATGGGAACGATTTGCAACAACGATGGATCATCCGCGGCTCAGTGAACAGCAAATGTGCAAACGCGACAAAAACGTCCTCACACTGTCGGCATTAGACCACACACACTTGTCCACCGGTCCAGCCTCATTAGCTAGCCCTGCCCAGCCAGGCAGTTCTGACATTGATGAGTGAGGGCTGTGAGTCCCTGTGACTGTGAGGCCAAGTTGGGATAATTCGCCGTCAGGACGATTCCCCATCATTTATTTACGTATCAGTTTATTTAGCAAATACACTAGTTTTTTAATTATGTAAGTTATAAAAGTGATGGTGGTTTATTGTTTATATAGTAAATGTAAAATATGGTGTCAAATTGGGCATTAAATGAAAAATAATAATATATTGAAACGTGAATCAGCTGATTTATGATCGATCCTTCATCTTAGCATAAGGCTACATAACGAGACATTGGCATTTATATAAATGCCTAATTACCTTAAGTGAACGATCGACATACTTTGGAATTATACAAACAATCTTCATGTTACGTCTATATAAATGTTTCGGGATATTTCGCCATCAAGTCAATTCGCCATCACAACACTAACAAGACAATTCGCCATCGGGACTTTTCGTCGTCAGGATGATTCCCCATCGTTTATTTTCATATCAGTTTATTTAGGAAGTACACTAGTTTTTTAGTACTGTACTTGTACCTCTTCAAAGTCGTTTTAAAATATACCCAGGATGTTGTAGTACCAATGGAAATTAATGAAAACAGCTGTGGGTGATGCTAGAACATAATTCAAAGTCAACTACAGCAAGGTAGAAACAAGTTAAATATTGTCTAAAAGTGCAACTAACAAATGATATCCAAAGCCAATGCTGCTGAATGAAAATAGACTTTGATAGATCCCCCTGAGAATTAGTTATTAAAGTATCAATTAATCAGTAATAAGTATATTTATAGAATGACGGGGAACTGTCCTGACGGGGAACGTCCATATTATGACGACGAATTGTCGACTTCATAGCGAATTGTCTAGGAACCACATAAACAACCGTTGCTTGCTTCAGTAAAGGTAAGATCTACTGTATACTGTAGTTTTCATGCTTTTTTCTCTTTATTCACTATTAATGTGTTACTTTAAATGTTTAAACATAAGGATATTTCATGTATGTGAGTGCTAAGGTGTGTGTATGTGAGAGTTTAGGCACGTCTGGGAACTTATCCCCATTGACTCCATGTTATAATCGGATTGCTATACGATGGATTGCTTTACGATGGGGTTATCAGGAATGGAACCCCATCGTATAATGAGGGTTTACTGTACCTGATATTTGGAAAAAAGCAAATATTGTCCCCTTATTCAAGAAAGGAAATAGACAAAATCCACTCAACTACCGACCAGTATCACTGACCAGTGTTGTAAGCAAGGTATTAGAAAAGCTCATAAGAAAAGCTTGGGTAAATCATCCAGAAGGACACAGTATGATAACAGAAAGACAGTTTGGTTTCAGAAAAGGAAAATCATGTGTTACTAATCTGTTGAGCTACTATGACAGAGTAACAAACACAATACAGGAAAGGGAAGGATGGGTGGACAGTACCTATTTAGATTTCAAGAAAGCTTTTGACACAGTACCACACCAAAGACTTTTATGGAAACTGTACCATCAAGGAGGAATTCGAGGCAAACTGTTTTGTTGGATGCAAGACTTTCTCATAAAAAGAGAAATGAGAACAGTACTAAGAGGAAACTACTCATCATGGAAAGAAGTGACTAGTGGAGTACCACAGGGTTCAGTGCTGGCACCAATCATGTTTTTAGTGTATATAAATGATATAAACAATAACACTGGAAATGAGAGCTATCTGAATATGTTTGCAGATGATGCAAAAATACAAAGGAGAATTACTAACACAGACTCTTGTAAAGAGCTACAAGAAGAATTAAATAAACTTCATGAATGGAGTAGCACATGGCAAATGGAATTCAATGTGGACAAGTGTCTTGTAATCAAGTTTGGTAAAAGTGGAAAAAGACCTGATTGGGATTATAAGTTAGGAAATAAAACCCTATACACATCAGAAAGAGAGAAGGACCTAGGTGTGATTATCAATAACAGACTATCTCCGGCTGACCACATCAGCGAGAAGGTACGGAACATGTATACACTGCTTGCAAATATGAGAATAGCATTCACATACATAAATGAAGACATGCTAAGAAGGATAATAACATCATTCATTAGACCAACCCTGGAATATGCATTAGTAGTCTGGAGTCCTCATCTCAAAAAGCACATAGACAAGATTGAAAAAGTTCAAAGGGCCGCTACAAGATGGATACCAAGCTTAAGGGACCTAAGCTACGAAGAAAGACTAAATAAACTGAATCTACCAACACTACAGGAGAGAAGGAAAAGAGGTGACATGATAATGCTATATAAGTGCATATCAGGGAAGGAGAAAATAGACATAAATGATTACTTAACATATGGAGCAGCATCAGCAAGAGGACACTGCAAAAAACTGCATAAGAAGAGAGGTGATAAAGACGTAAGGAAATTCAGTTTCCCAAACAGAGCAATTGATCAATGGAATGCACTACCGAATGAAATAGTGTGTGCCAAAACAATTCACAAATTTAAGGATATGTACGATAAATATGGTTTAAGACACGGGACAGTACGAGCTTGACTCATTCCTGTAAAGATACAATTAGGTAAGAACACACACACACACACACACACACACACACACACACACACACACACACACACACACACACACACACACTGTGTCCAATTGGAAAAAGTGATCATGTAGTCATTGACTTCCAGATGTTAACAGGGAACATGGAGTCAAGAGACAAGCTTGATAGGCAGGGAATATAAACTTTGGGAAAGCGAACTTTACAGGATTGAGAAAATTTTTTGAAAATGCTGATTGGAGAAAATTCAGAGCAACAAGAGAGGTACAGAGGAAGTGGGGCATTTTTCTAGACCTCTATAATTCGGGAGTGGAAAAATTTGTGCCAAGAGTAAGGGGGAAAGGAAACAGGAAAAAAGAGTGGTTTAATAGAAGGTGTATGATAACAGAAGAGAGAGACACAGTGGAGAAAGGTAGGTAACAGCAAAACAAAGGAAGAATATCAAATAACTAGAAATGAATAAACAAGAATATGTAGAGAGGAAGAAAGGAATTTTGAAAAAGGTATAATAGACAAATGTAAGGATGAACCCAAACTGTTTTATAGATTTGTCAATGGCAAATTGAAACAAAAGGAAGGAATCACTAGACTGAAAGTAGAAGGAGAGGTCTATAAAGATGCGGCAATGCAAGCAGAAATAATGAACAAATGTTTCCAATCAGTTTTCACTAACGAAAAGGAGTTTGTGGAAGGAGAGGGAGTGACTAGAAATGTATTGTTAAAAGATATAAAAGTGGACGTACAGGAAGTATATAAATTACTGGAAACTCAAGATGTAAGGAAAGCCCCAGGACCAGATGGAATCTCTAATTGGGTACTAAAGGAATGCAGAGAACAACTGGCAGATAAGATTCACAGCTTAATTGTGTTCTCCGGAAGAGGGGAAAGTGCCTCAAGAATGGAAGAGGCCAAATGTGATACCAATTTATAAGGGAGGAAACAGAGAAGAACCCCTGAATTATAGACTAGTGTCTCTATCCAGCATGGTCGCAAAATTGTGCAAGAGAATTCTGAAAGATAGATGGGTAAAATATCTGGAAGAGATGAATATTTTGGCTGAAAGTCAGTTTGGATTCAGAAGTGGAAGGTCATGTGTTTCCAACTTGTTGAGTTTTTATTCAAGAGCAATTGACGTGCTTCAGGAGAGAGATGGTTGGGTGGATTGTGTGTATTTAGATTTGGAGATGGCCTTCGACAAGGTGCTCTATAAGAAACTAATGTGGAAACTTGAGCATATAGGAGGACTGAATGGGAACCTCCTGGAATGGATGAGAGACTTTTTGAGAGACAGACAAATGAGGACAGTAATAAAGGATAGGATGTCTGGATGGAGGGATGTAACAAGTGGAGTCCCACGGGGCTTGGTGTTGATGCCAGTAATGTTCCTGATTTACATAAATGATATGGTAGATGGATTGAACAGTTATGCAAGTCTGTTTGCTGATGATGCAGAGATCTTGAGGAAGGTAGAGGTTGAGGAGGATTGTAAAATGCTGCAGGAGGATCTGGATAGGATACACAAATGGAGCCTGATGTGGGCAATGAAATTCATTGCAACAAAATGTAAAATTTTGGAAATGGGAAAAAGTACCAAGAGGCCATCACTGAATTATTTGATGGGTAATGAACCAATCACAAAAGCGAGAGAAGAAAAAGATTTGGGAGTGCTGGTCCAGGACAGTTTGTCACCTGAAAAACACATTAACAAGACAGTTAGAGAGACGTATAAACTCCTGACTAAAATAAGAGTATCTTTTCATTATATGGATGAGGAGATGGTGAAGAAATTTTTAGTGGCCATGATTTGCCCCAGGTTAGAGTATGCAGCAGTAGTGTGGTCCCCACACAAAAAGAAAGATATAAACAAGATTGAGAGAATACAAAGAACTGCAACGAAAATGGTCCCCAGTCTGGCAGATCTGTCTTAGAGAGAGGGGCTGGGAAAGCTGAATTTGCCTTCGTTAGAAGAAAGGAGAAAGAGAGGTGACATGATTGCAGTGTTCAGGACCATGACGGGACTAGATAAAATTGACAAAGAAGATCTGTTTTTGTGGGATAAGAGAATAACAAGAGGACACGAAATGAAATTGAAGAAGCCAAACTGCTTGAAAAATATCAAGATATATTGTTTTCCTTATAGATGTATAGACCTGTGGAATAGGCTGGACAAAGAGATTGTCCAGTCTAAAAACTTAAACGAGTTTAAAGCTAAATTTGACTTACTGAGGAAAGGTTTAGGAAGTGGAGAGATGGTATGGGGCACAAGGGCTTAAGGGTAAATGCAGATAAAACAAAAGTGATGATATCTAGGGTTGGTGGCGGTACTGTCAAAGACGAGGGAGAGTGGCCGTGTACGGTTTGCCACAAGGGCGTGGGAACTAATTCCATTTTGTGCAGTGTTTGTGATAAATGGGTGGACAAAGGATGTAATGGTATGAGAGGTAGGCTGCAAGATAATGCTGATTTTATGTGTACGGCTTGTCGGGGAGAGCCGATGGAGATTGTCAGGCATGAAAGGATTGAACTTGCTGGTGAGTCTCTTGAGTGTGTGGAAGAGTTTTGTTATTTGGGAGACATATTGTGTGCTGGAGGTGGGCTGGAGCTAGCTCTGTGGCTAGGGTGAGAAGTGGTTGGAAGAAGTTCAGGGAGCTGTTGCCTCTTCTGACATTGAGAGGGCTCTTCCTTCTTGCTTAGGGGTCTCTGTATGCAGCATGTGTTAGGAGTGTAATACTGTATGGTAGTGAGACCTGGGTAGTAAAGGAGGAGGATATTCGCCAGCTCAGACGTACAGTAATGACAATGATTAGGTGGCTGTGTATTGCGTCCCTGCGTGCAAAGTCTGGGGGGGCTGGGTTTACGATGGAAGAGTTGAGAGGTAGGATGGGACTGGAGAGTATTGGTGCTGTGATGAGGAGAGGTAGATTGAGATGATTTAGACATGTGAAGAGGATGGGGGATGGTAATTGGGTGAGGAAGGTGAGAAGTGTTAATATTGAGGGTGGGGTTGTGAGGGGTAGACCGAGAAAGACATGGAACGAGGTCATTAAGTGTGACCTCAAGGTTAGGGGACTGAAGAGGGAGGCTGCAATGGATCGTGCAGCATGGAGAGCCGCCATTAGGTGACTAAGGCCGATGCATGCAAGCATGTTGAAGCCTTTGAAAATGAAACAAAACGAAGAGACAGGACCCCACGAACGTAGCTCATTTCCTGTATATCACAGTTAGGTAAATACACACCTCGCCGGCTCAGTGGTAACACTCTCGTCTGACATCTGCTAAGACGGTGGTTCACGCCTTGCTCAGGATGTGAAAAGTTCACAGAGGAAGCAGGTAGGTAATGTTTACCTTTACCAAGGGGATGGGTGTGGGCATGTGTGAAGGTCAAGTATTTGCTCTTAAATCAGACTATATGAGCTCTAAGCTCTCTTCTGGGAAGGTAAAAAGCTGATGATCATGACCATCAAATGATCCTGACCGACCTGGTGAATTACACACGTGGGAATCAAGCGGTGATGGGGAGGGGTAGAGGGATGGAGAAGGAAACAACCAGGGGTAGGGGAGGGCAGGGGGACAATGAGGGAGACATGCCTGGCAATGCTGAGTGCGGTGGCAGGTGGAGGAGAGACTGACGGGGGGGGGGGAGAAGAGGGTATGGAGGGAGGACCATGAGAGCATTTCAAACCTGGGGAGGTGCGGGGTCTCGGGCCAGTGAGGCGGCAGACATTGAAATTATTCAGATTGTGGGAATGTTCCCCTATTCTTGTGTTCTATCTAGCAGAGTGCTGGTTATTGATGTGCCTGATAATGAGGTATGGGTATAATACAATAAAGTGTGTACAGATTTCAAAGTATATAATTTTGTCAAACAGAACAAACCTTCATTTCCATCAGCTAGATTTGTTTTTTCTGCCAGTGCATATGCATTCTAAGATGATATGTAATTTCATCTTAGAATGCATTTGCACTCACAGAAAAGATAAAATCTAGCTAATAGAAATAAAGTTTTGTTTTGCCTAACAAAATTACTGTGCTTGCAATTTGTGTGTATTTATTGTTTTATCTGCAAAACAGCTGAGTGGTGAGTGAGGGGTCGAGTGATGGCGATCAGGTGAGGAATAAATTTGTAGGCAGCGGCCGTGTACCCAACTGTGAGCAAGGGAGTTGTGATAGTTCCACAGTACAACACTTCTGTCTAAATTATCAGTTCATTAGTAAATGCTCAAGATTTATTTCTTTAGTTTCTTTTTTCATTTAGTGGTAGGTGGGGGTGCTCACCATCCACTTGATGTAGTGCTGCTCTTGGGTGACTGCTCTTTCCTCTCTTCCAAACCACTTCCCTTCCATCCTCTTCTGTCTTTCTTTCTTTCATTCTTTCCTCATCCTTCTGCCTATGGATGACTTTGCATTCCCTCTGCTGTCTTTTTTTCCCTTCATTCTTTCCCCTTCCTTCTGCCTGTGGGTTACTCTACACTGAATGACAAGCCAAATGGTTTCCTGTACAACAGGAAACCATTTACTTCACTGGGCGGTAACCATATAACCAAATTATGGCGCCTGGTGGTTTAATGGGTTATTAAGGTGCTCCAATCAGATTAAGCCGGTGTAAGTTTATATCCATGGGGTGGTTAGGTTTTATTGCTCACGTAATGACACTCAGGGATGAGTGAGGCTGGTCACTCATATCATAAATGTCAGGACCAACTTAGCTAGCCCTGGGCTCCTATGCTCCTCATGGGGCAACACAGGATTAGATGATGGCATTGATGTTTCATTTTACATGTTTCATGAATAAAATAATGAATAATATTTAACAAAATGGGCTCACTTTTAGCATTTTGCACATCTGCAAGACACTGCAGTCACATGTGTTTGGTCTGTGGAGTGTGTTTAAGAAGTTGTTTAAAATGGAACATTTTACTGTGGCCTTGGATATGAGTGGTATTTTATATACTGCAATGATAGAGCCTGTGTTTAAGAGTACAGTATACACTCAATCCTCGTAAATCGCGTGTTCATAAATCACGGATTCGTAAATCATGGCTAGGTGGCCATCAGACTGCTGGCAACCTCAGATCACTGTTAAGTCACGAAAATCGCGGATCTAGGCACCCAAGTGGGCCTTTTCCGAGGAGAATGTAAACCGCGGCATTCAAACAGAAAATCGCGACGCAACAACCAATCACCGCGCGTCCATGGTGGCATATGTGCATACTAATGCCACCATGTTGTTGTTTTTGTCCTGCCAGTCCGCACACTACAGACCGTTGCCGTGGAGTACGAGAGTTACCTGCCTTTTTTGTGCAACTTCCCCCCGCCTCCTACCTGCCATGGCCCCTCCCGACCCCCCAATGAAGCGCTCTAAGCAGTATGGCTTCAAGAAGCTGCCGCAGTTGTTGTACAGTCAACGTTTGGAGCTCATTTGTCGTGTTGAGAGGGGAGAGAAGTTTTCAAAGCTGGTGAAAGAGTTTGGGAAGAACAAATGCTGAGAGATTTTAAGTTCTTCCCAACACCATCCCACTCCATTCACTTAAGCAATTTTGTCATAGGATTAAGGTGAGATCCCTTAATATATGCACTGAATATTCCTAAATTTGTATGATTGTGTTTGATGATGCCTAGATAGGTGTCGGTAGGGTGCTGTGGGGGCGAATTGGCCAAAGTCCAGACCCAAATTAATTTTTCACATAAGAGTTATTATTCATAAATCACGGCAGTGGTCCTGACCCAAACTGCCGCGATTTATGGGGATTGACTGTATATCAGATATCCTGGAAAAATCAGTAAGTGGGAAGGTAAACCCCCCAAGCTTCCTGATTAACTGGGCTTGTACTATGTATATACAGTCGACCCTCTGTCTTCGCAGGGGTTAGGGGCCTGAGACCCCCGCGAAGATCGAAAATCCATGTAAAATTGGTGCCCCCCTAAAAACACCCCTAGCCCTCCATTTCCTTCTTTAACCCTTTAAACGCGGATCGTCGCGTTTGCGACACTCGGCGAAAAGGACATAACGGCGGAGCGTCGCATTTGCGATTCTAGTAAATTTTGAATAACCACGGGCAGGCAGGCTCCAGCTGGTATGGTCTATCAGTACCACCACCTTTTAGCTACTTTTAGCACACTTGACCTTTGTACCTCTGACCTCCGTTGCTGCCAAGTATCGTGTTTTTCCCCCGTCCCCCCCCCCACCACGGCCCGGCCAGCCTGGCTGTGATACATGGCAGCGCTCTGAGTGCTCAGAACTGTAAATCTGTGCTCTCCTCTCACAAGCAGTTTATGCTAATAGGAAACGCTTGTTTCCCAAGTTGTAACACTAGCTTTTTTTCTCACGGTTTGCCCCTGTTTAGCGTCAGTTTACTGCAGGCTTTCAGAGTGACGTTACGGCGAGTTCTAGCTTTTCCGAGTCAGTGCAAGCGGCCGACAGGAACGAGAATAAAGTGACGGGCGTAAGGCAGAATAAAAAGCTCGCCGCGGTGATCTTTTGGGAAGTAATATGATTGAAAATAATGTAGTATACATATTTTTAGCTGTGAAAATGGAAATGTTTGTTGAGTGACGGGAAGACCGCCGCCGCGCTGCATGTCGACCGTACGCTTCGTTGATTTTAGCCTTATTTTCAGTACTTATTGTACAAATACGGATTCCAAACTACCTTTACGTTGTAGTATAAAGTTTACTGTGACAGAATGAGGCTGTGGTAGAGGGGAAACCGGGTTGCTGAAGGTGTGAAAGTGAAGATTTGTGGAGACTTGCAAAGTTGGTTACCCAACTTTGCAAGTCTCCACAAGTCCTTGGGTAGTCCACGAACGCAAAACACCTGTCTCTGGAGAAAGCTGAATGTAAGTACTATCTGCCATACCAAGTATAATGTTCTAGGGTTAATCCCTGATTTTTGGCTAATATTTTCCTACAGGTACTCAGACCGCGATACAGCCCCGCCACTCGGGGGGGGGGGGCGACTGTTCACGGCCGCGTTTAAGGGGTTAATGAAAGAAAACCCCTGTGTACATGTCAATAAACACTTTATTTATCTTTATTTATAATTAAAGTATGAAAAAAATAGTTTAATTGCGTAGGTGGATGGCCGCTCACACCGCTCGTCACAGCTACACTCTCACTCTCCACCACCGTTACCAGGATTTTCCCTCCCGTAACTTGTCCAGCAATTCTACCTTCTCCAGCAGAATCATTACCTTCTTCTGTCGCTTTGGGATGCCTTCAGGAGATATCTTGGCTGCTCTCTTAGGGCCCATGGTAGATAAAATGATGGTGTCATGGAGAGATCAGCAAGTACAAGCACACACAAGCGTGGTCACAGTGAGAATGGGTATTGGGACAATTCGCTGTCAAGTCAATTCACATTCACAACAATAACAAGACATTTCGCCTTCAGGACTTTTCGTCGTCAGGACGATTCCCCGTCATTTATTTACATACTATAATAGTCTTTTAAATATACGAGTTTTAAAAGTGGTGGTGGTTTATTGTTTTTATAATAAATGTAGTGACATCTGTTGAGGCTCAGCCATATCTTTCCCCACGGTTTGCGTCCACTATGGCCGATCAGAATAACATGTTGGATATTGTCATTTGAGATGAATGTATACTTGTACCTCTTCAGAGTCGTTTTAAAATATACCCAGGATGTCATAGTACCAATGAAAATTAATGAAGACAGCTATTGGTGATGCTAGAATATAATTCAGAGTCGACTACAGCGAAGTAGAAACACGTTAATTATTGGCTAAAAGTGCAACTTATAAATGATATCCAAAGCCTACGCTATTGAATGAACATAGACTTTGATAGATCCCCTGAAAATTAGTTATTAAAATATTAATTATTCAAAAATAAGTACAGGTATATTTATAGAGTGACGGGGAATCGTCCAGGGTGCGAATTGTCCTGACAGGGAATCGTCCATGTTTTGACGGCGAATTGTCTGACGGCGAATTATCTCGGAACCTGAGAATGAGAGAGCCTGCCGCGAGAGATTCAAAACAATGCGGGGGTGGCGCGGGTGGCGCTGTGGGTGGTATGCAGTGTGTGGCGCGCGATTTGAATGTGTTTCCATTTTTCTCTGGACTTCAAAAAATGTGATTTTGTTTCCCTGGTGACAAACCGCGAACAATCGAAACTGCAAACAGAGGAACCGCGAGGACGGAGGGTCGACTGTACAGTAATCCCTTGATTATCTGACATGATAGAGCCAAAGGCATATCTGGATATGGGCAGTATTTGGATACGGAGCAACATCCTCTACTATACCCAAACCCTGCCTATACCCAACCTACTAGCTATACCCAACCTATAGGTACAGTACCCCTCCTAGTTTTGGCAGTGTTCTGCGGTCTTTTGACTGTTTTTAGATATGAAAACACACTTTGCAGTATGCAATATAATCCAAAACACTAAGAAAATAATGCATAAACAACAAATAACCAAAAAGAAAACTACCAATATGCACAGTACCCCTCCTAATTTTGGGAGTGTTCTGCAGTCTTTTGGGTCTTTTTAGACATCAAAACATGCATTGGAATATACAATACAATCCTAAACTCTAGGAAAACTGAAAAAAAAAAGAAAAAAAAGAGAGATACTGTACCAATATGCATGACCCAACCACTATATACAGTACCCTTCCTAATTTTTGCAGTGTTCTGCGGTCTTTTGGCTCCTCGTAGACATCAGAACACACATTGGAATATGCAGTATACTTCTAAACACTAAGAAAACAATGCATTAAAAAAAAAAAATACCAATATGCACAACCCTACCAAAATTTACAGTTCCTCCTAATTTGGGCAGTGTTATGCAGTCTTTTGGCTCTTTTTAGACATCAAAGTATGCATTGCAATATCCAGTATAATCCTAAACACTAAGAAAACACTGCATAAAGATCAACAATAA
This sequence comes from Coenobita brevimanus, assembly GCF_032717465.1. NCBI lineage: Eukaryota > Metazoa > Arthropoda > Malacostraca > Decapoda > Coenobitidae > Coenobita > Coenobita brevimanus. Next base: position 22,830,343 of record NC_136991.1, on the reverse strand, counting down.
TGCAAAAACCTTACCTATATGTACAGTATACCTCCTAATTTTGGCAATGTTCTCCGTCTTTCTGCCATATTTGGACATCAAAACACAAATAGGAATATCCAAAATAATGCTAAGTACTAAGAAAATAATGCATAAAAAAATTTAAAAAACAAAAAACCCTACCTGTATGTATCGTACCCCCTTGTAATTTTGGTAATGTTCTCCAGTCTTTCAGCTGTATTTAGATCTCAAAATACTGTACATATAGGAATATCCAATATAATTGTAGACATTAAGAAAGTAATGCATAGACAACAAAAACTAACAAAAAAATAACTGAAGATGGTTGAAAAAACAGTTAAGTTTCTTGGACACTGTGTTACTGTGTTATGGCAAAAAAAATATATATATATATATATATATTTGCCCCTGGAAATTGGTTATACAGTATTGGTATAAACTGTATATCATCATCTTTGTGGGTGTTTATACTGTAAGATAATCCAATAAAATCACACAAAACTGGTGATTGAAAGTACAGAAATGCAGTAAAAATAAAGTTGTTCAGGAGTAAAAAATACGTTCAAATAACTTCCAACATCCTAGCACAAAATTTTACCTGCACCATGCAAGAGCTAAGCAGATTTCTAGATGTAAAATTTCATTAGCTTTCTTGTGGTGTTTTTGGATTTTTGATATGGCTAGTAGTATTTGAACAAATCGCCAAAAACTTTTAAAAACTCTCTGGTGGATGGTATTCAGCACAATCATGGGGTAGAACTTAGGAACAGGGAGGGGAGGGAGATTAGCTTGGGCCCTGGAAGTGGGGAGCATGGATTGGGATGGAGGAGGGACAGAGGGGAGGAAGAAGCAAGGCTGGCCCGAGGACTTTGACCATTTTGTGAGGAGACGGACAGGCGTTTTCATTCAGCTTGTGGGTTGCAGTCAGTATTACTCGTGTGCTGGTGGTATGTTACCAGTGATCCTGGCTGCCAGATGACTTTGGCCATTCGGTGAGGAGACAGACAGGTGTTTGTATTCTGTCTATCTATCTATCTATTGCCAGACGCCTCTGCTTGTGAATTATGGTTGGCAGTACGTTCCAAGTGATCCTGGCAGCCAGAAGACTTTCACCATGCGGTTGGGGACCCGGACAGCCATATTAACTCAGCTCGTGGGTTATGTTCTATTACTTGCATGTGAACAGAGAGTCCAGGAAGCCACCCAAGACTTTTTTTTTTTTTTTTTTTTTTTTTTTTGTAGGCCAGCCAGCCGCTGAACTGGAACTTTTATGTCCGGTTACAGACAAATAAATCCAGATACAGAGCTAATACAGCCAAGGCCTAATGTCCGGATACGGAGCTTGACCTGATACAGAGGGTCCAGATAATATATATATATATATATATATATATATATATATATATATATATATATATGTATAAATATGCAGTATATATATATATATATATATATATATATATATATATATATATATATATATATGTATATATATATGTATACAGTGCTCGTCAGAAGTATTCAGCGTTGTCCGCTGGGCGCGCAATACTTATGGCCCAAAAAGAATCACCCATTTTTAGGGGTAAGAATTGAGCCACAAGTTTGAGCTCCGAGCATGACGTCACGGTAGCCTGGGGCCTTCTGATGCGCTGGTTGGTTCCCGCCTCAGTCGCCCACGGGCTGCCTGAGAGAGAGGAACTCCGCCGAGTGTCCCTCTCAAATTGTGCTATTTTTTACCGAGTGTCCCGCAGTGTTTTGGCCTTCAAAACTTTGTTATGGCACCTACCCGTGAACTATCGAGTGAAATCATATCCCAGATCATTGCTCTAAAGGAAGCAGGCCACCAGACAAAGGAAATTAGTGAATTGGTTGGTGTGGCACGATCGACAGTGCGTCGTTGGTGTGCGCGGTTTCGGGAGGAAAACAGTGGTGAAGTTCCCACAAAGAAACCGAGGTCTGGTAGGCCTAGGAAAACTTCCCCAAGGTCTGTTAATGTTTTAAAACGTGCAGTGGAGTTTAATCCTCCTGTGAGTGCAAGGAAAATTAAGGAGAGCAACCCAGAAGTGTTTGGTGAGGTGTCAGTGAGAACAGTGTCTCGTAGGGTGCATGAGCTTGGTTACACAAGTCACAGGCCTGTGAAAAAGCCTCTTCTCTAGCAGCCAGAGAATTCGTAGGCTTGCCTTTGCTAATAAATATCTAAATTGGGGTGAGGAGCAATGGTTGTCAGTGTTGTGGTCTGATGAGGCAACGTTTAGTGTTACCTGTAACAGAGGAGCATGCAAAGGTAGTGACCCACTTGACCCACGGTATGTAGAAAGCACAGTTAAACATCCTGATTCACTCATAGTATGGGGTTGTTTTTCAGGGAAGGGTTTGGGGAAGCTTGTTGTACTTCCCAAGAACCTCAGAGTGAATCAGGATGTTTACCTGGAGCTTCTGTGTGATCATTTACCAGACTCCTTCGAGCTAACAGGTGCACGAGTGTTTCAGCAGGACGGTGCATCTGCTCACAAGGCCAAATCGGTCACCAATTGGCTTCGTGACTGCGAGGTATCATTCATGACAGACTGGCCAGGAAATAGCCCAGACCTCAACCCGATTGAAAACCTCTGGTACCTCGTAAAGAAGAGTCTCCAAGGGAAGGACGTGAGCTCTCTGCCTAAGCTGGAAGCCGCCATTCGTGACTCCTGGGACAAAATACCGCTCCAGCACCTCAGGAGCCTCGCCCTTTCACTTCCAAGACGTCTCAGGTCCGTGAAGAAATGTAAAGGCTACCCTACGAAGCACTAAAGGTAAATAAAATGCATTATTTATATGTTTTTTCAATGTTGAAAGGTTTGTTTCTCAGGAGGGACGCAGGGCGCTCCATACTTCTGACGAGCACTGTATATATATACTGCGGGCTCGCACAGTGCGTGTCACCGCAGTGCGCGATTCGCCTTGTGCACGAGTGACCAAAAATCATAACCAAAAACCCTTTAATGCGCGAGTTTACTGCACAGAATGCGAGGCAGAGGCAAGGAGTGGCTAAAAAATGCCATTTTCTGCTAGTGCGCGACCACCCCTCACAGAGCGCGTCACGTGTCATCATGTTGATGCGCCAGACAGAGTCAAGTTGAGCAGCCTAGTGTGATGAAAGGCAGGACTTAGCTGTGTATGTCAAACATTAGCAAGATCCTTGCTGCCGTGGATAAGCTCAAGGAAGAGATGAAGGAACAGGAAGTGAGCAACCTAAGAACGGAGGAACTTCTGGTTGGTATCGACGAACTCTTCCGTTTCTACACAGACAGGCACAGGGAAGAAATAAACAGGAGAAGACAGACGCTCATAACAAGCTACACACAGCGGGCTCAAGTTGGTGAAATAGCGGAACCATCGACATCGTCTGCTCCTGTTCCTGTTGAGGATGAAGAGGATGCAATGTCAGAAGTGTCAGCATTGGACTTTGAAGGGTTTATGGCCGAAGTGAGTGACTTTGATGCTCCTGGGGAAGGTGATCAAGAGGAGTCTGCGGAGGGAAGTGTTGGTGCGGTGGGGAGTGCGGCGCTGTAAATGTTGCCGTGCCTCGGAAACCCTGTTATTTAAGGTCATCAGGCCTGTTGTCCACTGTTGTTATGGTGACTACCCATATTTTTGTTATTGTAGCTATAGCTTTAGTACAATGTCTGAAACATATGACCTTTATTATGTCTCTAAGGGCCAAAAAATGTCCAGGTATGAGGAGGTACCGCCCATATGTAATTATTCCCATAAGATTATGTATTCCTAGTACACGAATTCCCAGTGCGCGAGCTCGTGCACCGCCTAATCTCTCGCGCACTGTGCGAGCCCACTGTATATATATATATATATATATATATATATATATATATATACATACATAAATATACAGTCAAGTTGCCTAAGGCACCACTAATTGGTTCTGGACTGAGCCTGTGCCATAGAAAACCGTGCCATACAAATAACTAAACCTATGGGGACAATGGAATTTGGTTCTGGACGTTCACCCAAAGTCCCACTTTTCCCTATTTTTCCCCACTTTACACAATCACACCAGCAAGCAGTCAGTCAGTGCATGTATTACACACAAATTAAACACTAAACAGCAAGTAATAAAGGGCTTTAAGGGCATAAAATACTGTACGTACCTGACTCCGACGACGATAGTGCTTAAGTGGAAGGGGTAGGGTTGGGGTTTCCGAGGCAAGAGGCAGGCTACTGCCTGCCAGCTTGAGGCAAGCCTGGTGGTGCCTCATGCTGCTGCTGGGTAAGGCCGTCTCCCTCCATTTCAGCTTCCTGAAAGAACTCATCAAAGTCTGCTTCTGACATCACTGAGAAGTTGTCATCGTCGTATGCGTGGGATGGACCAGCCTATGGCTCGCACTCTGGTGGTGGCAGTGGTTGTGAGACTTGGGAAAGTAGCGTGTGATTACCTCCTGTTGGGGCTCACTGAATCTCCTGTTATGGAGGTCCTTGTAAGGTGTGCTGCCTTTTCAATTAAGGTAACAAAATTACAACACCTCCTCATATCTCCATCCCATTCCTGGACTCGTTCTTTGAGCATGTCCACTGCCACTAACAAATCACTCAAGTTTTTCATTGTTGGTTCCTGCCTAACTGCCACAGTCTCACTGTCAGCCTGTGTGTCACTCCCACTGTCCACTGGAGTATCTCCCTCGATGACTTCATCCACCACAGCTTCAAAAGAGTCGGTGCCACAGTTAACCACATCCATCATGTTGTCAGCTGTTACCTCAGAACAGCCAGGAACTTGATGGACAACGTCCACAACCCCCTGCAGTTGTTGCGTCACGTCCTATGGCACTCCAGGTGCAACAGGTGTCGAGGCACGGAGGTTAGGCAGAAGGCGTCAAGTGTGGATGATGGTGGCTTTGCTTACCTTGTCCCAAGCCCTAAGCAGACTGTCGATGGAGTCCTTAATAGTGTACCGACACCACAATTCCACAACACTTTGCACATCCCTCGGTGTGGTGGGGTCTACGTTACAGGGGTTGGCGCCAGCAAGGGCATGCGGCCAGAAAACTCTGCCCCCGCTACCTAGTGGCGGACTTCTGGGGGGAGGCGTGGCGTGGGTTCCGCCAGCATAGATCGTGGGTCCAGGGCGAGATGGGGCTCGGGCCTGTGCTAGAGGGTACAGGGCATTGCGGTTCCCAGGCTGCCGCTTCCGCCCAGTAGAGAGGGGCCCGAACCTGGGAGTAGCGCCCCAGGAGGCTGCCCTCTCAGTGGGTGTATAATGGCGAGATAGTTGCAGTGCCAAGACGCGCTTGGAGGGTGTCCCTGCAGCTGTCCTGGCTGGGTGCCCCGAGGCCACTACCACAGCCACTGGTAAGCTGGTGGGCTAGGGGTCCCAGATCCATTGCCTGGACCTGGTACTGTGCAGTGAGTGGGACCTGTGCTGTGTCTGTCCCCCTTTATTAATACTGAAGATGACAAAACAAAATAAGTTTCAAAGCAAGCCTGAGGACAGTAAATCACCCATGGGGATGAGGGTGGGTTCATGGAATGTGGGAAGTTTGAGGGGAAGAGCAGGGGAAGTCGTTGAGGCATTCAGTAAGAGGTGGGTGGATGTGGCGTGTTTGCAGGAAGTCCGGTACAGGGGTGGATCAGCCAGAAAGATTGTTGGGAAGGACTGTTGCTATAAGTTGTTTTGGCAGGGGGGGACAGACGGATATGGAGGTGTTGGTGTGATGGTTTGCGGAGAAATGGGTGGAATATGTTATGAATGTTTTGAGAGTAAGCGATAGGATATTGGTAGTGAAAATTCTGTTGGGAAGAAAGGTAGCTGCAATTATATCGGCATATGCTCCACAGGCAGGATTGGATGAATCAGAGAAAGATAGATTTTGGGATGATTTAATACGTGTAGTGGGTGGTATGCGGGATGATGAGATAGTGATTTTGGGAGGGGATTTAAATGGTCATGTAGGTGAATCAGCGCAAGGTTATGAAGGAGTGCATGGGGGATGTGCGTATGGTCTAAGGAATGCAAAAGGGGAAAGGATACTCGAGTTTGGGGAGGCAACGGATATGATTGTGTGCAACACATATTTTAGGAAAAGAGACAGTAAGTTAATTACGTATGAGTCTGGGGGAAATAGCAGTCAGATAGATTATTTTCTGGTTAGGAGGGCCGATAGGAGGTTAGTGAGGGAAGTTAAAGTTATAGGAAGTGAGGAGTGTGTGCAGCAGTACAAACTGTTGATTTGTGATATGGTGCTTAAAGAACAAGTGATGAAAAAGAGGACTTATGTACCTAGGAGGAAAATATGGAAGCTGAAAAACCAAGTAGTAAGGGATGCCTTCTATAGTGAGTTGAGGAGAGTGGTGGCTGAACAGGGAGCTGTAGACAGAGGTGTTAATGAACAGTACAGAGCCCTCAAGAACAATTTCTTGAGAGTTACTGATGTAACATGCGGCTGGACAAGAGGACGACCAAGACATGAAGTAACTTGGTGGTGGGATGAGGGTGTAGAAGCTGCAATTAAGGAGAAAAGAAGGCTTTTCCGGGAATGGAAGAAGGGTGGTAGCAAAGAGGAATATTTGGCTGCCAAGCGTAGGGCTAGGAGAGAGGTATACAGGGCAAAGTCTGAGTCACAGAGACAATTACTTGATAACCTAAATCATGGGGAAAGGAAAAATATATTTAGGGTGGCAGGTCAGGTGAAGAGGGATAATCAGGATATCATAGGTAAGCAGTGTGTGAAGAATGATGAAGGAAGGGTAGTGGTGAACAGTGAGGATATTAAAGATGCATGGAGAGAGCATTATAATCGGTTGTTGAATGAGGAGTTTGACTGGGACAGGGAAGGTTTGGAGCCAGCAGATCCAGTGTCTGGCCCTTGGCCTTTGATTGATACTGCTACTGTGAGTGAGGCAATAGGCAGGATGAGGGTGGGGAGGGCAGCAGGTGTGTCTGGGTTGACTGCCGAAATGTTGAAGGCCTCAGGCGATATAGGGGTGAGTTTAGTCACTGACCTGATAAATAGGATTATTTATGAGTGTGTTGTCCCAGATGATTGGCTGAAGAGTGTAATTGTAAATGTGTATAAAGGGAAGGGTGATGCCCTGGAAAGAGGAAATTATAGAGGTATAAAGGTTTTAGATGAGATAATGAAGGTAATGGAGAGAGTTTTAGAAGGTATGATTAGAGAAAGAGTGAATATTGATGAGATGCAGTTCGGGTTCATGCCAGGTAGGGGGACCACTGATGCCATATTCATTGTTCGACAGCTCCAGGAAAAATATATTGGTAGGGGAAGGGATCTTTATTTTGTTTTTGTTGATTTGGAAAAGGCCTTTGACAGAGTCCCTAGAGAGGTGGTGAAGTGGGCAATGAGAAAGCTTGGCTTGGAGGAGTGGCTGGTAAGGGTGGTTATGGCCATGTATGTGGGTGCTCACACCCAGGTGAGAGTGAATGGAGATTTGCGTGATGAGTTCTCCATGAATGTTGGTGTGCATCAGGGGTCAGTCTTGAGTCCCATGTTGTTTATCATGGTACTTGAAGCCCTTTCACGTGACTTTAGAAACGGACTCCCGTGGGAGTTGTTGTATGCTGATGATTTGGTGTTGATTGCAGAGAATGAAAGGGAGGCGGAGGAAAGATTTAGGAAGTGGAGAGATGGTATGGGGCAAAAGGGTTTAAGGGTAAATGCAGATAAAACAAAAGTGATGATATCTAGGGTTGGTGGCGGTACTGTCAAAGACAAGGGAGAGTGGCCATGTGCAGTTTGCCACAAGGGCGTGGGAAGTAATTCCATCTTGTGCGGTGTGTGTGTGATAAATGGGTGCATAAGAGATGTAGTGGTATCAGAGGTAGACTGCGAGATAATGCTGATTTTATGTGTACGACGTGCCAGGGTGAGCAGGTGGAGATCGTCAGACGTGAAAGGATTGAACTTGCTGGTGAATCTCTTGAGTGTGTGGAAGAGTTTTGTTATTTGGGAGACATGTTGTGTGCTGGAGGTGGGGCTGGAGCTAGCTCTGTGGCTAGGGTGAGAAGTGGTTGGAAGAAGTTCAGGGAGCTTTTGCCTCTCCTGACATTGAGAGGGCTCTCCTTACGTGCTAAGGGGTCTTTGTATGCAGCATATGTTAGGAGTGTAATGCTGTATGGCAGTGAGACCTGGGCAGTGAAGGAGGAAGATATTCGCCGGCTCAGACGTACAGAAACGACAGTGATTAGGTGGATGTGCAGTGCGTCCCTGCGTCCAAGGCCTGGAGGGGCTGGGTTTACAAGGGAAGAGTTGAGAGGTAGGATGGGACTGGAGTGTATTGGTGTTGTGATGAGGAGAGGTAGATTGAGGTGGTTTGGACATGTGGAGAGGATGGGGGATGATAATTGGGTGAGGAAGGTGAGAAGTGTTAATATTGGGGGTGGGGTTATGAGGGGTAGACCGAGAAAGACTTGGGACGAGGTCATTAAGTGTGACCTTAGGGTTAAGGGACTGAACAGGGAGGCTGCAATGGATCGTCCAGCGTGGAGAGCCGCCATTAGGTGACCAAGGCCGACACATGCAAGCATGTTGGAGCCTTTAAAAACGAAAACGAACAAAAACGTCATCATCACTACCTGCATCTTCCTCGGCGTCACTGCCAGGTGTAGGAGCAGACCCCCCAATCTCCTGTAGCTCCTGAACCTCAGGTGCATCGCTGGTAACTGCGCGCAGGAACTTGTGGTACATGTAATGGCTGTACATGAGCTTGGTGTTGGCGATAATTTTCTGGTGCAGGGGCTGCAGGAGAGAGGTGGTGTTGGGTGGGAAGAAGATGACCTTCACTTGTGGGTGGCGGGATGGCAGTTGCTGGGGTTGGCATGGGGTATTGTCCAGCAAGAGGAGCACTTTGCATGGGACACCGTGCTTCTTACAGTGCTTCTCTGCATCCTTGACCAACAAATCAGACCACTTGACCACCAGGTTTGACATCGTCCATGCATTCATCTGCTGCCCGCAGTAAACACCAGACTCTGACATATCATGAAGGTTTCTGAAGACCCGGGGCTTCTTAGCTTGGTGAATGATGAAGGGCTTCATTTTAAAATTACCAGCAGCATTGGTGCACAAAATAACGGTTTACCGAGATTTGTCTGCCTTCCTTTCCCTCGCCTGCTGCTGCTGCTTCGAGATGTAGGTAGTAAACGGCAGACGTTTCCACTGCATCCCAAACTCATTCATACTGAAGATTGTCAGGCTGCTGTAACCTTCCTCTGTGACCCCATCTTGAAGGAGAGCAGGGAAACTGGCAGCAGTGGCAGTGTCTGCAGAGGCACATTCACCAATGGGGTGAACATTCTTCAGGTTCTTCCTATTCAGAAAACTCTGGAACCATCCTGGGCTGGCTTGGAATGACTTGGACGGGTCCAGGCCAAGTCGGCAAGAGGCAACACAATAAAATTTCCTGGCCTTATCTCTGAGCAGAGGTCTGTCAATGGGTATGTTCTTCCTCCCCTGCTGCAGTATGAACATGTGCAGGCACCTCTCTGCCCACAGAGGAGCTTCGTCCTTGCACCTAAGACATTCATCAACGCTCCCAGTCCCATAAGCCTTAACACTTCAGAATTTTATCCTTGTTCTTGCAAATGGTACGAATGCTGGATTCATTGACTTTATAGGACATGGTGATACTAGCCTTCTTTTCTCCTTTCTCGGTCTGCTTAATAACATCCAACTTCTGGTCGAAGCTTAACAGCCATATCGTACTCGAAGTCCTCCTAGGGGTGGCAGGTTTCGCGTGGTTCCTGTCCACCATTTCTGTGGCACAATACGTAACAATAGGCACAAAAAATGGGAGGGTGATCAGGTAACAAGCTGTCTGGCTACACAATGAGCGGGGGGCATGGCGGGCAAGGGCTGAGGTTTGCTTTCCGGCTGCCAGGGGAATTTGTCCACGCGTTTCAAACCTCACCGCGCCTGTGCCATAGGTAGTTTATGTGCGTCGTTCGTTTTTTGGGGGTCTGGCACCTTGCCATGTCATAGAAAACCACAGCATAGCTATACGCACCATAGATGACTTGACTGTGTATATATATATATATATATATATATATATATATATATATATATCTATATATATCTATCTATCTATCTATAGCCCGACGCCCTAATCCCGCAAAGGGTGGCCGCAGACAAAACGCCTCCAAGTCACTCTGTCACCCACCATTTGACTCCCCTCCCCCCAACTCACCCCCCCCTCCCTCATATACCTCTCAACTCCATCCTTCCACCTCATCCTATATATACAGGTTATCCCTTTATTCACGCGAACTTTTTTCACGTGATTTTGGTTATCCACGAATTTTTCGTAGAATAATTAAAACAAAATTATAGTATTCAAATAAGTAATTTCAATATACAAGAGAAATAAATAAAATATAAAAAATGCCTTCCTGCTGCCCGTGTGCACATATATATGTATGTGTGTGTGGGAGCCTGGGAGATCGGTCTACCACACACCACACAGTCAGTTTGAATCCGACGGTCAAACCATGCATGACTTGCAAATTTATTTGTGGCTTATTTTTCTGCCTTCCAGTAATTGCTTGCCTTGTCTGTCAACATGGGGCATAAGCATAGTGCTAGTGATGCATGTGGTAACACACCAAAACTGACTTGTAAAGTGATGTTGCTGACAGAGAAAGTTAAAGTGCTGGACAAACTTAAGGGAGGAATGTCGGCGACAATTCTCCGTCAGGACAATTCCCCGTCATTTATTTACATACCAGTTTATTTAGCAAGTACAGTACACTAGTTTTTTACTTATATGAGTTATAAAATCCCCCTGAAAATTAGTTATTAAAGTATTAATTAATCAATAATAAGTATATTAATAGAATGACAGGGAATTATCCATGTTTTGACGGTGAATTGACTTGATGGTGAATTGTCTCAGAACCGTATGTTTGGGGTGAGTCAACTGTTCATACAATAAAGAAGGAGAACGTAGCATACGGAAGACAGTGAGGGCTAGTGCACCAGACAGCTAAAGTGTCTCCACCTACGCCTGTGAATTGTCTTGTAACCGCATGTTTGGGGTGAATGAGTCAACTGTTCATACAATAAAGAAGGCAGAATGTAGCATACGGGAGGCAGTGAGGGCTAGTGCATCAGACTGCTGAAGAGTCTCCACCTACGCCTGTGCTTGTCAGGTTTCAGTTTTAAATTTGTAACATTTTTGTTGTTTTTAATACTTAATGCTAGTTTATAAGGTGTATGTAGTGCATAAACAGTATTATTCAGATGTAATATACGTATAGACATGCGTAATTATGTGCACTCAAAGGCAGAACATATACGCGAATTTACCACATACGCAAAGGGTCTGGGAACCTAACCCTCGCATGAATTAAGGGCTTACCTATATATATATATATATATATATATATATATATATATATATATGTATACAGTATATATACACAGTACATCCCCACAGTACGCAAGTTTCAAGTACGCGATCCCCCTTTTACATAAGGACCTATTTTTTTTTAAATTTAGTTATTTTTTTTAAAAGTACGTGAATTGAACTCCATGTAAGTGAGATGGGCAGTGAAGAGTGTCCCAAATCCAGGGTTACTCCGAGTACGCAACATTGCCCCCCCAAGAAGCGATAACGGTTGCCTATGCTCCGCCCACCAGTGATGGAGAGTGAAGATTTGACCATGATGGAGATCAGCAGGGTACTGTGTGCCCTTGATAAATTCAAGGAAGAATTCAAGGACATCAAATGCTCTCAGTTGCAAGTGGAGGAGGTGATGTCTTCACTGGACAGAACCTTCCGCTACTACACCGACAAGCACAGCCAGGAAGTAAACTGACAGAAGCAAACACTCATCACGCATTTCCTTTGGCTTGAACAAAGTGAGGAATTACTCCCATCAACATCAGAAGAGCCATATCCTGAGGAGGCGCAAGAGGCTGATTCAATGTCTGACGTGTCAGAAATAGCCTTTGAAGGGTTTATGAACGAAGTGAGTCCAGTAGGTAGTGAAAGTGTCGAAAGTGCTGGTGACAAAAGTGGTGAGGAAGGTGGTGTGTCGGGTGGTGTGGTGGGTGATGCAGGAGATGCATGCTAGTTGCCTCATCCTGCCTCGGATCCTCCATCACACCTGTTGTCCTCTTGGGTAAAGGTGAGCAGCCATATTCTTGTTGGTTTAGTTAAGCCATATCCTTGTTGATTTACCTAGTAAAGCCATAATCTTGTTGGTTTACTTTATCATAGGTAATATGTCTTAGATAATTTCCTGTGTAGTACAGTACTTAGATCTGAAAGGCGTCTCAAGGGTTGCCCATGAAGGGGGGTTCCGCCCATATGTAATTTTTCCCATAAGTTTATGTATTCACAGTACGCGAATTCCTAGTACGCGACGTCCTCTGCCGCCCATATAGGCGCATACTAGGGGGATGTACTGTGTTTGTGTGTATGTATATATATACAGTATACAGTGGAACCCCGGAATTTGTACTCCTCTCTACTCGTACAACTCGGTTTTCGTACAACTTTTTAGGCCAAAAATCGCTCCAGTTTTTGTACAGTGACCCGTTATTTGCACTAAGAGATGCGGCGTCGTAGGTGCCACATGGTCACCAGTCTGGCTTTGTCTTCCGTCAGCTATGCATCAGTCATACAGGCGTGATTAAACTTTGTGATGAATTACATATTTTCGTTAGAAAATTGTACATAATCATGGGCCCTAAGAAGATTAGTGAGTCAGCTGGAGCTAAAAGTAAAGCAGTGAAAACAACAATTGAGCTGAAAAAAGAACTCATTGCTAAGTGGAACCCGTGTCTCCGATCTTGCCATTCATTATAGTATGGCAAAATCTACTGTTTCATCCATACTAAAGAACGGATTAATGCAAATTACATTGTTTTTTATGGAAAAAAATAATTCGGTTTTCGAACAATTCGCAACTCGTACAGCCTTCGGGAACGAATTGTTTACGAATTCCGGGGTTCTACTGTATACGTATACAGTAATCACTCCAATATCCGGATCAATAGAGCCATCGGTAGGTTCGGATATTGGTTTTGTCCGGATATTGGGCCCCAGCTTATGGACTTGTACTTACGGACCCTAACACAGAGAAACACCTATACAACTCCCTCCGGACATGCATAGCACCTATTTAACACCCAAATCACACCAATAAGGCACATAAATGACTGAAATAAATGCAATAGACACATAAAATGTGGGTTTAGAAGTATGTTCATACATTAATAAACATTCTGGTACTTATGGACTCTAACCGAACCTAACCTAACCGAACCTAACCGAACTCTGAAAAACACATTCCTACTGCACATGCATGAGGTAAGTTTAGTATGGAAAGAAGTACAGTATGACACTTTCTGGTAAGTATAGTATGGGAAAAAATACAATATGAAACATTCTGGTAAATATAGTATGGAAAATAGTACAACATGAAACATTTTGGCTACTTACAGCAAGTCCCTGGCCACCTCGATGAATAACCGCCTCCTCTCGGACTCTGACAGTAAGAACGATTTCCTGAAGCACTTGCACTACACTCTTCCTGAAGTCTTGCACTGAACTTAGTCACTAACACACAGAAGTCCGTTCTTTTCACAGTGTTCACTTTAGTCCAAATAATGTTCCATTAAATTTAAGTGTTGCACATTAACTTTTCCCAAGTTTTTTTAAGTTTCCAAAGCCAAAACAAAGAAGGTTAGTTACGTTAAATTTCTTTTCTACTTAGTCTTTTCTCCCAACTTGAAAACCTTAACACAACACACCGTTTTTCACTGCACAACACTCAAAATTCCCGTGTGGTCTAGTGGAGAAGTTCTTGCTGTTTATTCACTGTCAGAGCCCGAGAGTATCACTGGCAGGCGTCCAAGGGGTGCATCGGTGGGTAGTGGTGATGGCGTACCGACTACAGAAGACTCTGAAGACAGCCGCAAACTCACGTCGAGCGGTGACTCCACTGTAGCTGATGTGCTGGGCTGTGGCTCGGAGCATGAGGGCCTGTCTTGGGGAGGCAACGGAGTGGAACCAGGGCTTGGCACAGCGGGGTCACGGGCCTGAAAAAACTGTCAATCGTTGACTGACGCAAGGACCGACGATTCTGGCGATTGATGATGCGCTGCCGGAAAGCACGCACTTCCTCCACGAGTCCCAAGGGCCCCATCTCCCTGTCGCAGTCCGGGTGTTCCAGGTAGTCTAGGACGAACTCTAGATGTTCCCAGTGCGCTCAGCTTGGGGATGGCTGGAGTAGTGTCCTGCTGGGCGGAGTCTGCATCATCATCGCCTTCGTCGTCGGAATCTTCAAGTTCGGGACTGACACCAGCAACCGAAGACGCGATCTCGATATCAGACAACGTCTGATACCCAGGATCGCCTCGTCGTCGTCCAACCACTCACGAACATCGTCCACATCAACATCGTCGCACGTGCGCATGTAGCCGTGCATGGAAGTCATCCACGTCAAACCCTAGGAAATCGTACTCCACATCTGTTCCGAGAAGCAGACGAGACCAACCATTTTCAAGAGTTTTCACAGGGACTTCCTTCCATGCACTAGCCCAGTTGTACAGCGCAGACTTGATGTTGTAGCGGCGAAGGTTTTCCAAAGTCCGCTTGCCTCGAGTGTCACGTCCTTCCCTGCGCTCGTCCTCGTCCTCGAGAACCACCATCACCTCGTCCAGGAACTTCCGACGGTACAGGCGCTTTGTTGCCACGATCACTCCTTGGTCCATTGGTTGAATGAGAGCAGTCGTATTAGGTGGCAGAAACATGCACCTAATACGGCCATTCTCAGCAACCAAGTCCTTGTCGCACGGGTGGGCAGGTGCATTGTCGAGGAGAAGGAGAGCCTTTACCTGGTCGCGAGGAATTCCCAGTGTCTTCGTCTGGTAATGTATGACCTCCTTGACGAAGTGATGGTGAAACCAGTCTTTGAAAATCACAGCTGTGAACCATGCTTTCAAAGAATGGTACCATACGACAGGAAGGACATCCATCACCCCACGAAGGCACCGAGGCTGCTTTGCACGGCCAACAATAACGGGCTTAAGCCGGTGCATGCCGTTAGCATTGGCACAACACAAAGCAGATATCCGTTCCTTAGAAAGCTTGCGGCCAGGTACACGCTTCTCCGTCTCATCGGCGAGAGTGTTCGTTGGCACCGAGCGATAGAATAGGCCAGTTTCGTCAGCGTTATAGACTTGACCGAGAGTGAGGCCCTCACTGTCGATCAAGCCTTTCACCTTGTGCCGAAACTCGTCCACTCCATCCTCGTTAGCGTCCAATGCTTCGCCATGTGCTTTACGGTTAGTAAGGCCATGTCGCAACTTGAACGCGATGAGCCAACCCTCGGATGCCTTGAAGTCTAGGGCGTCGTGAAGCCTTGCAAACTTCTCAGCAGCAGCCTTCAGCTCCGTTCCACGTACCATCACACCAGCTGCACGTTGCTGTCGATACCAAATCAACGTGGAGCGGTCGATCTCTGCATACTTGGGAGTAAACATAACCTTCCTCTCCACGTTGCGTTTGCTTCTCGACGAGAAGTCAGCCGTGTACTGCATGAGCTTGTCTCGGGAACGCTTGATATCAAACAAAGTCGACCGGGCCAGGTTGAACTCGCGGAGAATGCGAGAGGAAGACCAACCCGCATCAACCTTCTCCAATATCTCCCGTTTCTTCTCCAGAGTCAACACCACTCTCTTCCTTTTCTCAGGAGGCGGGGCCATCATCACACACACTAAGAGTAGGGCAGAGAGCAGCAGGAGGCCTTGCAGCAAGTACGGCACCACCACAAAAGCGAGCACGTGGGCAGCCATGACGAAGAGCGTAGGTCTTGTCGCAGTGAGAGACAGGCGGGAAGTGGGGAGGATGCAGCGGCGCTCTATCGGACGTCGGAGGAATGACGAACCAAAACAATGCTCTCACGCGGCGCGCGCGGCAAGTTCAAATTACGGACGGCAAAAAATCGATTTTTTTTTCCAATTTTTTTGGATTTTCGGACCATTTTGGGAATGTTTGATCCCAGGACGATAAGGTTCGGTTAGTGGGGATGTTCGGTTATTGGGCGTCCGGATATTAGAGGGATTACTGTATATATATAGAGAGAGAGAGAGCCTCGGTGGTACAGTGGTACAGTGTGCGTTTCACACGCTGGTGAGCGCGGGTTCGCCTCCCGCCAGAGTTGTAAAAACTTTGGGAAGTGTTCACCAAGCCACTTGCTACTTTGGTGTACACAAGGGGTGCTGTGGTTCAACCATTGTCGCATACTAGTATGCTTGCACCCAGTCGGCTTAAGGCGGGCCGATTACACTTGGTTCACAGACTACACACACATCCAAAGCCGTTACAACACTACAATCACATTCATAAGCACTTCTCACCCTACATACAGTCTCTACCAAACAGCCTAAACCACTGGGTAGAGATACATTGGCTGTATCGTCCCTGCTTCGGTAGGGATAGGCCGGTCCTGCAGTGGACCTCAACGGCTGATGATGATGATGATCATGATATATATATACAGTATATATATATATATATATATATATATAAATGTGTGTGTATATGTATATATATATATATATATATATATATATATATATATACACAAGTGCTCATGGGCCCTCGCACTTGCTCTTGTGGAGGGCTCTCACGCTGCTGTAATATATTTTAGTTATAGCTGTGGACAAAAAACTCTACGGAGATCCTATGCCGGATACCTGGAGCAGCATTTTTTGGTCAAAATATGATCGCTCATTAAATATAGTAAAAGTTTTTCAGTCGTGATGGGACCAAGTTTTTATCACATCAGTTAATTTTTTGCAATTTTTGTGCCAATTTTGGCGTGATTTGAATGTGTAGTTTCAGCTGCCCAAAATTCACACACACACACACACACACACACACACATACACACAGAGGGATTCAATCTAGGCGGACGTGTGACACCGGCGCTCCGTACCAAATCATCACGGCCAGTGGCATTACCTAAATAGTATCTTTGTATGAGTCAAGCTCAGTACCAGGTTAGACTGAATGATTGTTCATTATTAAAAGGAAAAAAAAAAAAAATTTTAACAAGACTTGTACAAACAGGAAATAGAACCAAGACGTAAGAATACGCTGAGTCATCTCTGAGGTTTGTTTAGACTACAACAACACGGAGATTGTAAGTACATGCTTTCCACTTTAGTATTGCAAAATGGATACATACTTCAGTAAAACAAATTTGGAAAAGAAAAGGGATAAAGGTAAAAAGCAAAATGATGATTTCTACCAAGAACTGGTTTAAGTAGAGACCCACAATAGACTGGTTGAACGTGTAAACAAACTAGAAATTGCTTTCAAAAATGAAATTGATGAAATAAAGAAGCAGATGCACTTGCAAAAGGAAGAAATAGAAAAACTAGGAAGGGAGGCCAATAAGAAAAACACAACCATCAGTGAACTAACAGTGGAATTGAGTACACTTAGGAAGAAAATGAGTGAAATGGCAAGTACAGTAGTCAATCACGAGAGTGTTATGGAAGAGTTCAAAAATGACACAGAGACAATTAGGCAAGTTAGCAGTCTTATTAACCAGAGCAGTGATATTGAGGAGAAGATAACACAAGTGAATGAAGCTGTGCAAAGCTACAAAAATGATGTAGAAACCACGTATGCTGAAATGGTGAAAGTAAAGAAAGACTTAGAAACAAGGGTGGAGGAAAAAAGCATTAAAGGGGAGGTGAAAAGAATAATCCAAAACAATCCAAAGTTAGTCAGAGATTCAGTAGAGATAAACAAATCAATAGTAATCACTGGTATAGAAGAGGAAGAAGTTAAAAACAAGATCACAAGAGACAAAAAGGAGATGGCAAATGTAATGAGCTTACTGAAAGAAGTATCAGAGGAAATCTGTAGTAAAGACATAGAGGAACACAAAAGGTTAGGGAAATACGAGAAAAGCAAGACAAGACCTCTAAAGGTGACTTTCCAGAGTGTAAACACTGTGGAAGAAATACTAAAAAATGCAAAAAATCTTAAGGAAAAAGAGGAGTTCAAAAATGTATGGATAAAAAGATGCCTAACACAAGAGGAACTGGAATTACTGAAAGAGAAAAGGGAGGAAGCAAAAACAAAAAATGAGGGAAGATCAGAAGAGGAGAAGAAATTATTTTACAAAGTAATAGGATTGCAGGTACGAAAGTGGTACACAAACAGGATGGAAGAAAAAGGAGGAAGGTAGTAGAACCATGTCATGATAAGTATATAAACAAGATGATAAAGTTGATGTACTCAAATGTGGATGGAATGGTATCTAAATTACGAGAGATGAATGATTATGTCAGAGAAAATGAACCACAAATAATATGCCTAACTGAAACAAAATTAATACCAAGGATATCAAATGACATACTAAACTTAGCGGAATACAATATATGGAGAAGAGACAGATATTTAAAAAAAGGAGGAGGAATTATAATATTAACTAAGAAAAATCTAAAAGTCAAGGAAATAAAACTAGATATACCATCACAAGTAGAAATGATTGCAGTAGAGATCAACACATCTGAAGGTAAAGTAATTGTAGCCAATTTGTACCTGCCACCCAGATCAAACACATGGGAAAGAGACGAATATGAGGACCTGGCAGAGAGTACAATTCAGAGTGTAAGATCATTGCTACATAAAATGGAAGAGAAATCGGAAAGAATTATACTAACTGGGGACTTCAATACAATTATAAATTGGAATACTCTAGATGTAAATAGCCAAGAAAGCTGTTGGGACCAAAAGCTCCTGGATCTCGTTCAAGAGTTTTTCTTAACGCAACATGTGAGGGAAACCATCAGAAAAAAAGGACTTGATGTACCTTCAGTGTTAGATCTAATATTTACAAGGCAAGAAAATGATATTGACAGTTTTATATATCACCCTCCACTCGGCAAAAGCGATCATGCAGTACTAAATTATAACTTCAGGATAGCATATGACATAGTAAACAGCAATGATAGTTACAAAAAGAGCCTGAATTATAAAAAGGGAAATTATCAAGACCTAAAGCAGTATTTCTTAGAAGTTGACTGGGAAAATGAGCTTAGAGGACAAGATTTAAATGCTGTATATAAAAATTTTTGTGAATTTTATGAAATACGAGTCCAGAAGTACATCCCACAGCACAAAGAAGCAGATAAGAAAATACAGAAATGGTTCAATACAGAATGTAAAAAATCAAAAGAAAGAAGAGATTTGTTGTGGAATAGATACAGAAGACACAATAGTGAAAGGGCGTCTAATAATTACAAACAGGCAAGAAACAACTATACAAGAATAAGGAGGGAAGCCCAAAAACAGTTTGAGGAGGATTTAATAAATAAAAGTAGTGATCAACCAAAGCTGTTTTACAGCTATATCAGAAGCAAAACTAAAGTAAAAGATATAATACAATCCATTACGGACGAGGGAATCACTTATACACAAGAGAAAGATATTTGTGAAGTACTAAATAAGAATTTCCAATTAGTTTTTACAGAAGAAAAAAATTTTGAGAGGGACTATGTGGAACACGCATGTCCACACATACTACCAGATATACAAATAGCAGAAAAAGTAATACAGGAGGAGTTAAATAGATTAGACAGAGGAAAAGCAAGCAGTCCTGATGAAATTTCATGTTGGGTATTTCGAGAATGTGCAAAGGAGTTAAGTAAACCATTATTTTTAATTTTCAAGAAATCCTTGAGTCAAGGTAAACTACCTGATATTTGGAAAAAAGCAAATATTGTCCCCTTATTCAAGAAAGGAAATAGACAAAATCCACTCAACTACCGACAAGTATCACTGACCAGTGTTGTAAGCAAGGTATTAGAAAAACTTATAAGAAAAGCTTGATTAAATCATCTAGAAGAACACAGTATGATAACAGAAAGACAGTTTGGTTTCAGAAAAGGAAAATCATGTGTTACTAATCTCTTGAGCTACTATGACAGAGTAACAAACACAATACAGGAAAGGGAAGGATGGGTGGACAGTATCTATTTAGATTTCAAGGAAGCTTTTGACACAGTACCACACCAAAGACTTTTATGGAAACTTTACCATCAAGGAGGAATTCGAGGCAAACTGTTTTGTTGGATGCAAGACTTTCTCATAAAAAGAGAAATGAGGACAGTACTAAGAGGAAACTACTCATCATGGAAAGAAGTGACTAGTGGAGTACCACAGGGTTCAGTGCTGGCACCAATCATGTTTTTAGTGTATATAAATGATATAAACAGTAACACTGGAAATGAGAACTATCTGAATATGTTTGCAGATGATGCAAAAATACAAAGGAGAATTACTAACACAGACTCTTGTAAAGAGCTACAAGGAGAATTAAATAAATTTCATGAATGGAGTAGTACATGGCAAATGGAATTCAATGTGGACAAGTGTCATGTAATCAAGTTTGGTAAAAGTGGAAAAAGACCTGATTGGGATTATAAGTTAGGAAATAAAACCCTATACACATCAGAAAGAGAGAAAGACCTAGGTGCGATTATCAATAACAGACTATCTCCGGCTGACCACATCAAAGAGAAGGTACGGAACATGTATACACTGCTTGCTAATATGAGAATAGCATTCACATACATAAATGAAGACATGCTAAGAAGGATAATAACATCATTCATTAGACCAACCCTGGAATATGCAATAGTAGTCTGGAGTCCTCATCTCAAAAAGCACAGAGACAAGATTGAAAAAGTTCAAAGGGCCGCTACAAGATGGATACCAAGCTTAAGGGACCTAAGCTACGAAGAAAGACTAAATAAACTGAATCTACCAACACTACAGGAGAGAAGGAAAAGAGGTGACATGATAATGCTATCAAAGTGCATATCAGGAAAGTAGAAAATAGACATAAATGATTACTTAACATATGGAGCAGCATCAGCAAGAGGACACTGCAAAAAATTGCATAAGAAGAGAGGTGATAAAGACGTAAGGAAATTCAGTTTCCCAAACAGAGCACTTGATCAATGGAATGCACTACCGAATGAAATAGTGTGTGCCAAAACAATTCACAAATTTAAGGATATGTACGATAAATATGGTTTAAGACACGGGACAGTACGAGCTTGACTCATTCCTGTAAAGATACAATTAGGTCAGAACACACACACACACACACACACACACACAGGTCACCAACAGAGACGGAGCTCTTCCTGGATTGTGGAGTAATAATAGCTGAATCAGCGATGAAAAGGAGACCAGCCTATTTGTGATTATGTAAATGAGTGCATGAGTGGTGGTCCTGTCGGTCAGTAGTTAAAATGGAAAACCGCGGTTTCAGACATAAAAAGAACAAGACATAGTGGAAATAGAAAGTCTCCATATGGTTGAATCATAGCGGAAAAGGACGGTGCTTTGTTTACGACTGGCGAGAGAGGATTTGAGGGCTTCACTGAAGAGGATGTGCTAAATGGAAGTATTAAGTTGAACCAAACAATAGTAGCAAAAGTAGAGAAAACAGCAGAGAGGAATGTCCAGGAGATAAAAAAGATATGGACGGTAATTAGAGAGTTAATGGAACGTACCATAGAGCAGGAAAACGAGATCACAATTCTTTGGAATAAACTGGAAAAAGTTTGTACACGCAGTGACGAACAAGAAAGAGAAGTTACAGAATTAAAAGTAAGCAATGAATCTGCCTCTAATGAAATAAAACAGCTGATGAGGGAGAATAAAAGGTTGGAAGAAGAAAGGGACAGAATGAAAAGCAAACTAGATGAGTATGAATCCAAATCAAGAATACAGGACAAGCACATTAAAGAAATCAAGGAGCAACATCAGGGATGGAAGAAAATTTAGGAAGAAGGAAATGTAAATTTGAAAAAGATTGTAGAACAACAAAGCAAGGAAAGGGTAGAGAGGGAAGTGGTTAGGGCACTGAGAGGTTGAGAATCTTTAGTTAGGGATGTAGCAGATAAGAAAAAATGTGTAACAATTTCAGGAGTTAAAGAAAAATGTGTGACAATAAGATCAGAAAGAGAGAGAGGTGAACTGAATAAAGTTAAAGAAATAATATCAGTAGTCATGAGGAAAACAACGAAGCTCAAGAAGAGATTGAAGAGGTGTTTAGGTTAGGAAAGTACGAGGAAATAGGGGCAAGACCATTGAAGGTAAAGTTTAAGTCCCAGGCAACAGTAAATGAAATTATCAGTAGAACATGGAAATTATCAGACAAGGAAGGGTTAAAAAATGTTTGGATAAGGAGAGATGCAAATGATGAAGAAAGAGCTAAAATAAAGGAGTTAGTAAAGGAAGCAAAGGTAAAAAATAAACAGAGAATGGAGGAAGAGAAGACAGTGTTTTATTGGAGAGTCATGGATCAGAAATTAAGAAAGTGGTACCGACAGAGAGAGGGAGAAAAGAAGGTATAAAAAACATCAAAATTAATGTCAAGGTGGCATATACTGTACTAATGTTGATGCTTTAACATCGGCAGGACTAGAAATCAACGATTTTTTAATTAACCTGATGTTACGTGCTCTGTAGAGACCAAGTTAAGAGAAGATATTAATGTTCATATGGGAAATGGTAAATACAAACTGTGGAGAAGAAAGAGAAGATATTAATGTTCATATGGGAGATGGTAAATACAAACTGTAGAGAAGAGACAGAAAAGAAAAAACGGGAGGAGGAGTGATGATAGCAGTGAAGAACAACATAAATGTTGTTACCGTGGAAATGGGAGAAGGCAGGGTCGAAGTGATAAATATGAAATTAGAAACTGGAGAGAATAGCAAGAGAGACATGGCAGTAGTGTATGTTCCCCCTAAGACAAGAGCATGGAGTGATGATGAATATCAGAAAATGTTGTCAGACATGGCTATTTATTTACAGAAAAATATTGAGAAAAGCAACAATATAATTTTAATGGGTGACTTCAATTGTAAAGAGGTGAACTTGTAGGAATGGGACTCAGGAGGCAGTGATGATTCGTGGGGCACTATATTATTAAATATGACAATGAACAATGTGATGACGCAATGGGTCAAAGAAGAGACACGGTTCCGAGGTGAGGACACACCAGCAAGACTAGATTTGCTGTTTACCAAAGAACCCAATGTAATAGAATCCTTGGAATATCTGTGTCCTATTGGAAAAAGTGATCATGTGGTCATTGAGTTCCAGATGATAACAGGGAACGTGGAGCCAAGAGACGACCATTATAGGCAGGGAAGATACAACTTTGGGAAAGCAAACTTTACAGGATTGAGAAAAAATTTTTAAAATTCAGATTGACGAAAATTCAGAGAAACAAGAGAGATACAGAGGAAGTGGGATATTTTTCTAGGCCTCTATAATTTGGGAGTAGAAAAATTTGTGCCAAAAGTAACGGGGAAAGAAAACAGGAAAAAGGAGTGGTTTAATAGAAGGTGTATGACAGCAAAAAAAGAGAGACACATGGCATGGAACAACTGGAGAAAGGGAGGTAACAACAAAACAAAGGAAGAATATCAAATAACTAGAAATGAATACACAAGAATACGTAGAGAGGAAGAAAGAAATTTTGAAAAAGGTATAATAGACTAATGTGAGGATGAACCCGAACTATTTTATAAATTTGTCAATGGCAAATTGAAACAAAAGGAAGGAATCACTAAACTGAAAGTAGAAGGAGAGGTCTATATAGATGCAGCAGTGCAAGCAGAAATAATGAACAAATGTTTCCAATCAGTTTTCACAAATGAAAAGGAGTTTGTGGAAGGAGAGGGAGTGACTAGAAATGTAGTGATAACAGATATAAAAGTGGAAGTAAAGGAAGTATATAAATTCCTGGAAACTCAAGATGTAAGGAAAACCCCAAGACCAGATGGAATCTCTAATTGGGTACTAAAGGAATGCAGATAACATAAGATTCACAGTTTAATATGTGTTCTCTGGAAGAGGGGAAAGTGCCTCAAAAATGGAAGAGGGCAAATGTGGTACCAATTTATAAGGGAGGAAACAGAGAAGAACCCCTGAATTATAGACCAGTGTCTCTAACCAGCATGGTCGCAAAATTGTGGGAAAGAATTCTGAAAGATAGATGGGTAATATATCTGGAAGAGATGAATATTTTGGCTGATAGTCAAGTTGGATTTAGAAGTGGAAGGTCATGTGTTTCCAACTTGAGTTTTTACTCAAGAGCAATTGACGTGCTACATGAGAGAGATGGTTGGGTGGATTGTGTGTATTTAAATTTGGAGATGGCCTTTGACAAGGTGCCCCATAAGAGACTAATGTGGAAACTAGAGGATATAGGAAGATTGAATGGGAACCTCCTGGAATGGATGAGAGACTTTTTGGGAGACAGACAAATAAGGACAGTTATAAAGGATAGGATGTCTGGATGGAGGGATGTAACAAGTGGAGTCCCACGGGGCTTGGTGTTGATGCCAGTAATGTTCCTGATTTACATAAATGATATGGTAGATGGATTGAACAGTTATGGAAGTCTGTTTGCTGATGATGCAAAGATCTTGAGGAAGGTAGAGGTTGAGGAGGATTGTAAAATGCTACTTGAGGATCTGGATAGGATACATGAATGGAGTCAGATGTGGGAAATGAAATTCAGTGCCAGAAGGTAAAATTTTGGAAGTGGGAAAAATTACCAAGAGGCCATCACTGAATTATATGATGGGTAATGAACCAATCACAAAAGCGAGAGAAGAGAAAGATTTGTGAGTGCTGGTCCAGGACAGTTTGTCACCTGAAAAACACATTAACAAGAAAGTTAGAGTGACTTATAAACTCCTGACAAATATAAGAGTATCTTTTCATTATATGGATGAGTAGATGATGAAGAAATTGTTAGTGGCCATGATTCGCCCCAGGTTAGAGTATGCAGCAGTAGTATGGTCCCCACATAAAAAGAAAGATATAAACAAGCTTGAGAGAATACAAAGAACTGCAGCCAAAATGGTCCCCAGTCTGGCAGATCTGTCATAGAGAGAGAGGCTGGAAAAGCTGGATTTGCCTTTCTTAGAAGAAAGGAGAAAGAGAGACGACATGATTGCAGTGTTCAGGACCATGATGGGAGTAGATAAAATTGCCAAAGAATATCTGTTTATGTGGGATAAGAGAGTAACAAGAGGACATGGAATGAAATTGAAGAAGCCAAACTGCTTGAAAAATATCAAGAAATATTGTTTTCCTTATAGATGTATAGACCTGTGGAATAGGCTGGACAAAGAGATCATCCAGTCTACAAACTTAAACGAGTTTAAAGCTAAACTTGACTTACTGAGAAACAGAGACAGGACCCCATGAACGTAGCTCATTCCTGTATATCACAATTAGGTAAATACACAGACACACACACACACACACACACACACACACACTGCTAGTGCTATAGTATATAGATATACAGTATACATATAGTATGTCCTCGTATTTGGACGCATTGTACTTCAACGCCTCATTTTTTACACCAGAAAAAAGTTCCTGTGTTGTCTCACAATTCGCGAATTTCCCTACAATTCGATGTTCCTAGCCTTCAGCCGATGACACATACCGGTGCTCATTTGTTGGTGGCCATCTTGTGACCACCCTGTCCACCATAACCGACATGGCAACCACCATTGATGCATACACCAGGACTATGCCTGAGGCTACCAACATCCTCTTGACCTTGAGTGATCTGAAGTCTCAAATGATGGCCGTCTACAACAGAAAGATGAAGGAGCAGAGGCAAGCCTGGATCACACAATATTTTCATGGGAGACAGAATGTGGCTGCTGTTCTGCAAGACTTGGATGTGCCAGCAGGGGTGGATGAAGGAGGAGAAGTGGACAGAGAGGATGTGGAGGTGCTGGAGCCTGAGTTCAACTTCGAGGGCTTTGGCATAGGTGATGGGGCTTCCCCAGAGAGGCCCATGTCACCTAGTAACTAGCCCATCTACCCCCAGCACACCTTCACCTGCCACTCAAGCCAGTCTTCATTTTATTTCTTGTAAAGATTTTTGCTGTTGCAGCTCTTTATAACAGCTTTAACGTCTTTTCAGGTACGTGTTTATTGTGTTATGGTGTTTTAGCACAAGTAAACACTTCATTTCATTTTGGGTAGGGCCTGTTTGGTGTTATAGTAATTTCTGATAGGGTAGGTACATGTCCCACCGGAATGCTCCTTTATTTTTCACATTGATTCTTAACCTCACAATTCAACGTTTTGCGTTTCGTGCGGTTTTGGCGGAACATCCACACCCCGGAAAACGAGGATTTATTGTATATATATATATATATATATATATGTACTGTATATATATATATATATATATATATATATATATATATATATATATGTATACACATATATATATATATATATGTACTGTATATATATATATATATATATATATATATATATATATATATATATATATGTATACTATATATATATATATATACAGCAAGCTCGCCTCGAACGCGTGGGTTTCATTCCAAGCGTGGCGCATTCAGAACGAACCTGTGTAAGATTTAACTACTCCTTACTTTGCTCCCTAGCCCCTAAAACGCGGCTGTGTATGCGCGATCCCCCCCCTGTGGCGGGGTTGTAGCGGGGTCTGAGTACCTGTGGAAAAATATTAGCCCAAAATCATAGATTAACCCTAGAGCATTAAAATTTTTAAGGCATATATTACTTACATTCAGCTATCTCCTGAGCCACATGTTGAGCCTTCGTTGACTACCCAAGGACTTGTGAAGACTTGCAAAGTTGGGTAACAAAGTCTTCACTCTCACACCTCCAGAAACCCGGTTTTCTTTCTACCACAGCCTCAATCTGTCACAGTACACTTTATACAACAACGTACAGGTTGTTTGGAATCCGTATTTGTAAATAAGAGCTGAAAATAAGGCTAAAATGGACGGAGCGCACGGCCGACATGCAGCGCGGTGGCGATCTTCCCGTCAATATTGTCACATTTGCCTTTTCTCGGCAAAAAACACGTATACTCCTTTTTTTTCCATCATAGGACTTCGCAAACGTTTGCCTGTCACTATTACGGTAATAAAAATCAATATCACTGCCAGTATTGTGGACTGGGAATGAGGAAGACCCCCCCGCCGCGCGAGTTTATTCAGCCTTACGGCAGGCACTTTATTCTCGCTCCTGTCGGCCACTCGCACTTCATTTCTATCGCTCACTTTCACTGTATCTTTTTTTTTTGCCTTATTCATCAGTGTCACTGTCCAGTGTTATAAAAATAATATTTTATACACAAAAAACTTTTACTTTCAGAACATAGAATAGGAAAATATGCTTTTATCTTTTTACACTGGAGTGACTGTCACTCGCAATACTTATATGATTACTATGTACAATTATTTACAACAAAAAACACTGTAACTGTCAGTGCTTTTACAAGTACATACACTAATTTACACTCATCAGGCTGTCACTGTCAGCACGTAAAAGAAAACTAAACAATATTATCACTGTCACTCTCAGTATTTTTCCCAATATTTTTACCCTTATTTTCAAAATCTACTTAGGCTGTGGTAGTCGAAAAAACACGGGTAAGCACAGAGGGGAACTTTGCACTCTTTGCACTGCAAGGAGGTGCGCCTAAAAGTTCTTTCCTGCCTGGTAGTGTGGCTGCACACATGACACCTCCTCAGTGCTTTCCCCCTCTTTGCAGTGGCTGGCAGTGGCTCCGGGCGGTGTCGCTGAAGGTAGGCCATACACTGTAGGCGGTCTGGAGGTGTGTGAGGGTGGCGTTTGGGACCTGTTGAAAGCACCTGGCCATAACGCTGAAGCAGCTGGTAGACACAAGTCTTGGAGAATCTTCTGAGAGAGTAGTTGGCTGGCTTCCTGTTCTTGATTTTATACAGGATGAAGGCGTTCAACATGCACATGTCAGTCAAGTGCAAGAACACCTTCCTGTACCAACGACGATTTTTCCTCAGACAGTCAATCTCTCCAATCATCATATCCGACTTGTCCACCAGCCGCATATTGACGTTATAGTCAATTACAGCATCAGGCTTCATCACAGGCTCGCCAGTCCTTCTGTCGACCTTCCCTGTTGCCAGCATTTCACCCTTGTGTACTGTGGTGAGCATGTTCACGACTCTCTTATCATGCCACCTGATCGCAAGCATCTTGTCAGATTTCTTCAGGTGCACGTCTCCCCGCTTTGACTTTTCAGCCTCTGGGAAGGCAGGGTAATGTGCCCTGTTACTTCTGACAGTGCCACAGGAGCCGACGCCGTGTTCAGAAAGGTACTTGGCGAGTTTTGGAGCTGTATAATAATTGTCCGTATACAGGACATGATTCTCGCCAAAGTACTTTTCCAAAAGCACTTTCACCACAGAACCAGAGAATCCAAGGGGGTCAGTCTTATCCAAGTCGACATTGCTGGCGGTGTAGATGACGAAGTCAAGGATGAACCCCGTCTTGCAGTCGCACAGCACAAAAAACTTGATTCCAAAGCGGTGGCGTTTGCTTGGAATGTACTGGACGAACCGAAGACGGCCCCTGAACAATACCAAAGACTTGTCAATCACGACTTTCTTGAAAGGGCGCAAGAACTTCGTAAACTTATCTTTGATCATGTTCAGGATTCCCCTCACTTTCCATAATGGGTCAGTTTGGGAAGGCTCATCATTATTCGCGAAGTGAAGATAAGTCATCAGCTGCCTAAAACGATCGCGGCTCATGTATTTATTGAATATTGGTGTTGGGCACAGCTCGTCGGAACCCCAGTACTCTTCCAACTTATGCTTCCAGTTGTGCGGCATAAGCAACATCAAGGCAATAAATACAAAAAGCTCGCGGATCGTCAAAGGCACCCATGATGCCATCCGCGACGTGGATGGCGTCGCAGCCTCACCTTCTTCTTCGCGAATTGGCGCACATTGCCCCTCGTACCTGTTGGTCTCGGTACAGATGTGCTCCATAACCTCGTCGTCAAGGAAGGCCAACAGGTAGTCA
Source organism: Coenobita brevimanus (assembly GCF_032717465.1). Taxonomy (NCBI): domain Eukaryota; kingdom Metazoa; phylum Arthropoda; class Malacostraca; order Decapoda; family Coenobitidae; genus Coenobita; species Coenobita brevimanus. The sequence continues at coordinate 22,801,387 of NC_136991.1, read as the reverse complement.
ACACATTCACCATCGTCGTCCACAGGGAAGTCAGCCTGAAGTCCACACTCACTTTCGTCAAAGGGCAGATCTTCAGGCACAAAATCTGATCCCTCTGACCACACAAAAGCATCTAAAGTTCCCTGCCTAGGCTGGGAGGTGCTTGGGGCGGCGGGGGGTGAGGCAGGTCGTGTGGGAGTGGGTGAGGCAGGCTGGGCAATAGTAGGTAAGGGAGAGGTTATCCCAGGCCGTGTTGGTGTTGTGGTGGTGGTGGTGGTGGTTGGAGGGAGATTATCGCTTGGGTCAAGGTCACCCGCGGTGGCGTGACTCCTGAGTTGCCTAGTGGGAGTTAGCCTAGGGGACTTAACTTTACTCACACGAACACTAGGCCTACGATAACCTCTCATACGTAACATTGCTCGTCTACTTCCCTTTCTCGGTGGTGATGGAGACTCCGATGACTCAGGAGACAGGACAGCAGACGAGGAGGGACGAAGAAGAGGGCTGGGAGAACGTGGCGGGCTTGCGGTGGTGTGGCGTGGCGTAGTGGACAATGGTGGTGCACTGCTGTCTCCGCTCCTCTTCCTTTCTCTCCCTTTCCATATTCGAGGCCCCTTTTCACCGGGGCCTTCCCTGTAGAGGTGCTGGGCACAGTCACAGTTTCCTCGGGCACAGAAATCATCACTTCAGGGGCTGAATCAGCACTCGATTGTGTCTCTGATTCAGCCAGGCTAGACAAAACACCCACGTCACTGCCGTAGTCCATAGAGGCTTTCAACAGTTCAGATGCTATGGCCGAGTCACTTAGCCCCTTGGTAGTCACTTGTAAAGTTTTGAAGGGCGTAGAGGTAACAAAACCCTATTTGGAGGGCTAGAAGGCACGGAACTAGAAGAGCTAGAGCCTGACATGGTGTCACCGTGGCAGATTTGCGTGGACTGACGCTAATCTGGGGCAAACCGCGCGAAAAAATGACAGTGTGACAACTGGGGAAACAAGCGTTTCCCAATAGCAAAAAGTGCTTGCGAGATGACGGCGCAGATTGACACGTATCAGCCATCCGCGCGTTGCCATATCGCACGACGAGGGAGGGCCGTGCATCGGTGCGTCCGTGGGTAAAAAAAATGAGACTTGGCAACAACCGAGGTCAGTAGTACAAAGGTCAAGTGTGCTAAAAGTAGCTCACGGGTGGCGGGACTGAGAGACAATACCAGCTTGAGCCTGCTTGCCCGCGGTTATTCAAAATTAACTCAAATCGCAAACGCGACGACCCGCCGTCTTGCCCTTTGGGCCGACTGTCGCAAAAGCGACGATCCGCGTTTTAGGGGCTAGAGCCCCTAAATGTGGTGTTTTGCTGTTATCTGCCATTGGTAATCAATATGAAGCACTTTAAGTGGTTAGAAGGTTTATTTAATGTTATAACTTACAAATACAGTACTGCACAGCAAAACTTAACATACAAATACGTAAAGACGTGGCAACACTCTGACACTGATTGGTTTCGGGACAATTCGCCATCAGTTCAGTTCGCCATCACAACAATAAGAAGACAATTCACCATCATTAATGAAGAAAGCTACGGGTGATACTAGAATATAACTCAAAGGCAACTACAGCGAGAAAGAAACAAGTCAATTATTGACTGAAGGTGCAACTAATAAATAATAATCAAAGCCTATGCTATTGAATATAGACTTTGATGGATCCCTCTGAAATATAGTTATTAATGTATTGATTAATTAATGATAAGTATATCTATAAAAGTATTGATCAATTAATAATAAGTATATTTATAGAATGATGGGGAATCGTCCAGGGTGTGAATTGTCCTGACAGGGAATCATCCATGTTTTGATGGGGAATTGTCTGACGGCGAATTGACTTGACGGCGAATTGTCTCAGAATCCGCCAATCATCGGTAATCATATAACTCAGGTTAACTGGTTACAAGCCTTTTTTTAATGTTTTAAGTGCTTTAATTTACAAGTACATAACAGAACAGTAAATATGTAACTTACAAATTCAGTACTGTGGAAAAACATTACAGCAAATCTGTAATGAATAAATAAAGAAGGCAATATTCCGACGCCTATCCGGTAAAATAGTTATGAAACTTTATTTCTTGCTCTAACGTTATTTAATAGTACTTTAACTTGCACTTGCCAGAACAGTAATGTAAATATTTAATTTACATATACAGTACTTTGGAAAAGCAGTACAGCGAATCACATGATCACGTGTCAAAACAAACCGTGCGAGCTGTGTTGTTGTTCGAGGATTTGGCCTTTCAAATGTCTCTCTTGTGTAAATTTATAGTTTTCGTAATGGTTCTTTAATCTTATGTTGTCTTATACGTATTCCAACACTTACCACATATAATTGCGAACGCGTTCGGCGTGAACGTGTTCGGGGCAAGCTTATTGTATATATATATATATATATATATATATATATATATACAGGGTGATTCACAAGTTTTTCCAGAAACTCTGGTAAGTGCAAACTTATGCAATTCTAAGCATAAAATACTCTATAAGTATAGGTGTTTAATGTAATGGTTTACAAGTGGGGAAATTTTCAAATCTGACAGATATGTGAGCGGGAGGCGGATGGGCTGGTGGTGACCTTCTCTGTGTTGCCAAGTTACTCAATTTTCTTTTAAATTTTACACGTTCTCATCCTGAATTAAACTGTTCTTTTCATAATCGTCAGTGTGTGAGTGGACCAGCCGAGTGACAACGAGAGGCAGTGACAAGGCACTGAGGTAACTGTATACATGCCACACCACCCTCACCACTAGGCACAACAGTTACCGCAGAGCAATTATTCCCTGGTTTTGACTTTTTCCTCACTACCCATGAGGTAAAGGTCCTGGCGCATTTTTTTTTTATAGAGGTTTCCCCAGGAGGCCTAATCCTCTTGCCTCTCCATGCATTCAGCTGTGGCTCCAACTCCAGGAAAACAACCTTTGTCCCAGTGATGCTGGTAGACGTGGTAAAATAATTTTGCATCTGGGCTCCATTTGGATATTTTCGTCTGTATTCTCTTGCTGATGTTTCAGCGTTGCCACTGCAGAACCCATAGATAAAAATCATATCTGCATACTCCACGTTTGTATAAGTGAATGGCATTGTAGCGAAATGTGGGTGAACCGACCCTGGAATGAATACACCCTCCACACTTGCCTAGCACTTGGCGGGAACTGTCAGTCTGAGCTCTGAGATACAGTCGCCCCAAGAAGTGATGGCAGAGTTTCAGATTGCTACGATCACTCTGCAGTGCCGTATGTTCAATGAAAACAGTGAACATAAGGTAAACATTCAATGCCTTCATCAGGACATACCAATAAATTATATATTATATTGCGGTAAGGATGATGTAAAATGAATAACAGGAGGCAGTGATATTAGAAGTTAACAGTTACCTTTTCCGATTTGAATGAATGTAAAATGTATTACTCCGCGCGCGGTGGGCAGTAGGCCTATAACTCCATGTTCCTGATTTAAATGTTTCCCAGGATTTCAAATACAGATGCTCTAGTTTTGAAGACCAGTTAAGGAAAGTTCTTGTGACTGCAATACACTGCCTTATTTTCAAGTGTTATGGTGATGATCCAGCAACAATAAGGATGCCATAACAATGAAATTATTCTTCGTAATGATGCCCTACCTGCGGTAGCAGCAAGACCATACTGCCTTTTATTCCGTTTTCGTCTCTCCAGTAATAATTATTATTAGCAACTTTATTCCCAACTGATGCAAAATTATTATTAGCTGTAAGGAGGTATGACAGATTCTACCTTTTTCTCTTACGCTAAACAATAAACAGGACGAAAACATGAGTTCATAAACTCTTGCAGTGCAAAACCACGCACTCTTTACTCCATCTTTTAATCTTAATATCTGTCTTTTTAAATAAACTGTAATGTCCTGCTGAACAGAAAATGCTGATTTGGAAGTTTTGAACTCAGTTATTTGTTTATGAACCTCTGCATTTTACTACTCTTACTAATCAATTATGCACTGAAGATACCAGACTACGGCAGAAGTTAGCATTCTGCAAGGAGCTCCGACTCTAGGCAAACATCGAGGTTCTTTTTTTATATTTCTTTCACCGACAGCCCTCTGGCTTATATAATCCAGAGATTTTTCTTAATGGGAAACTGGCCAAAGGCAGTGTAATAACTGCATGTCTTTGAGTAATTGTTATCTCTTTTCGTGCGTGTTGATCGAAACATTTAAAATAGCTTACTGGCTTACACCGTCTTCCCGCTTTCTGTCGTCGTCCATGGAGACATTGGAAACGGAAAAAAACGACTTTAAATTATTCCCTGGCATTGTAACGGAAATTATTTTATAAGTAATAATTACTAATTTTTATTGTTATTGAAGCTACCTTTTGTTCAGTCTTACACCACTAAAAAATTATTGCGTGTTCCCATACTAGACTTGAACTCCACAAATTATTCCTGACTGTCCCTGAGCAATAGTTGTGAAATTTCAGTTAGTTCCGTTTAGGATCTCCTATTATCGTAACTAACGAACTGCTTCCTACAATTTTGAAATATACAGGTACTTTGGCATTGCTTTATTGTTTTTTGTAACAGTTTTACATATTGGATTTCACATCATAGAGATATAAGTAAGAGTATGTGCACTGTCGCTGACCAAAAATTTCTGGATACTCCTCCGTCACTTCTTAGGCCGACTGTACCTCATCTCGTATCACTGGTATGCCATGTTTACTCTTTCAATAGTAGATTTATTTGTCACTTTAAAGTGACATAATTTTCTTTGTAGAACAATTACTTACCTGATGATTAATGAAAGAACAGTTTAATTCGGAATGAGAACAACGTGTAAAATTAAAAGAAAATTGAGTAACTTGGCAACACAGCGAAGGTCGCCACCAGCCCACCTGCCTCCCGCTCACATATCTGTCAGATTTGAAAATTTCCCCACTTGTAAACCATTACATTAAACACCTATACTTATAGAGTGTTTTATGCTTAGAATTGCATAAGCTTGCATTTACCAGAGTTTCCGGAAAAACTTGTGAATCACCCTGTATATATGGAGAGGTATATGAGAGAGGGGGGTGTGAGTTGGGAGCAGGGCAGTGAAATGGCATTTACCAGAGTTTCTGGAAAAACTTGTGAATCACCCTGTATATATGGAGAGGTATATGAGACAGGGGGGTGTGAGTTGGGAGCAGGGCAGTGAAATGGCGGGGGACAGGGCGACTTGTAGGCGATTTGTTTGTGGCTACCCCAAATATATATATATATATATATATATATATATATATATATATATATATATATACTGTACAATTAACTCTAAGCCCTTGGCCACCCCGTGTGGGATACATGGCGTCTGGCAATGAATGAATGAAATGAATATCTCATCTCATCTCATCTCATCAGCCATTTGAGTGTCCAGTGCAGGTAAGGCCTATCCCAATTGAAGCGGGGATGATACAGCCAATGTATCTCTACCAAGTGGCTTAGGCTGTCTTATGGAGATTATATGTAGGGTGAGAAGTGCTTTTAAGTGTATTGTAATGTTGGAGTGGCTTTGGATGCGTGTGTAGTCTGTGAACCAAGTGTAATCGGCCAGCGCGAGCCGACTGGGTGCAAACATACTTTATAGTATGCAACACTGGTTCAACCACAGCACCTCTTATGTCCGCCAATGCTGTACGTGGCCATAAGAACGCTCCCAAAGTTTATTACCCTGGCAGGGCGCGAACCCTCATTCTTCAGTGTACAAAAACGCACGCTTTACCACTGTACCACAGAGGCTCCATATACTGTATATACAGTATATATACTGAACAGGGAGCTGTAGACAGAGGCGTTAATGAATAGTACAGAGCCCTCAAGAACAATTTCTTGAGAGTTACTGATGTAACATGCGGCTGGACAAGAGGACCACCAAGACATAAAGTAACTTGGTGGTGGGATGAGGGTATAGAAGCTGCAATTAAGGAGAAAAGAAGGCTTTTCTGGGAATGGAAGAAGGGTGGTAGCAAAGAGGAATATTTGGCTGCCAAGCGTAGGGCTAGGAGAGAGGTATACAGGGCAAAGTCTGAGTCACAGAGACAATTACTTGATAACCTAAATCATGGGGAAAGGAAAAATATATTTAGGGTGGCAGGTCAGGTGAAGAGGGATAATCGGGATATCATAGGTGAGCAGTGTGTGAAGAATGATGAAGGAAGGGTAGTGGTGAACAGTGAGGATATTAAAGATGCATGGAGAGAGCATTATAACCGGTTGTTGAATGAGGAGTTTGACTGGGACAGGGAAGGTTTGGAGCCAGCAGATCCAGTGTCTGGCCCTTGGCCTTTAATTGATACTGTTACTGTGAGTGAGGCAATAGGCAGGATGAGGGTGGGGAGGGCAGCAGGTGTGTCTGGGTTGACTGCTGAAATGTTGAAGGCCTCAGGCGATATAGGGGTGAGTTTAGTCACTGACCTGATAAATAGGATTATTTATGAGTGTGTTGTCCCAGATGATTGGCTGAAGAGTGTAATTGTAAATGTGTATAAAGGGAAGGGTGATGCCCTGGAAAGAGGAAATTATAGAGGTATAAAGCTTTTAGATCAGATAATGAAGGTAATGGAGAGAGTTTTAGAAGGTATGATTAGAGAAAGAGTGAATATTGATGAGATGCAGTTTGGGTTTATGCCAGGTAGGGGGACCACTGATGCCATATTCATTGTTCGACAGCTTCAGGAAAAATATATTGGTAGGAGAAGGGATCTTTATTTTGTTTTTGTTGATTTGGAAAAGGCTTTTGACAGAGTCCTTAGAGAGGTGGTGAAGTGGGCAATGAGAAAGCTTGGCTTGGAGGAGTGGCTGGTTAGGGTGGTTATGGCCATGTATGTGGGTGCTCACACCCAGGTGAGAGTGAATGGAGATTTGGGTGATGAGTTTTCTGTGAATGTTGGTGTGCATCAGGGGTCAGTCTTGAGTCCCATGTTGTTTATCATGGTACTTGAAGCCCTTTCACGTGACTTTAGAAACGGACTCCCGTGGGAGTTGTTGTATGCTGATGATTTGGTGTTGATTGCAGAGAATGAAAGGGAGGCAGAGGAAAGGTTTAGGAAGTGGAGAGATGGTATGGGGCAAAAGGGTTTAAGGGTAAATGCAGATAAAACAAAAGTGATGATATCTAGGGTTGGTGGCGGTACTGTCAAAGACGAGGGACAGTGGCCATGTACAGTTTGCCACAAGGGAGTGGGAAGTAATTCCATCTTGTGTGGTGTGTGTGATAAATGGGTGCATAAGAGATGTAGTGGTATCAGAGGTAGACTGCGAGATAATGCTGATTTTATGTGTACGGCGTGCCTGGGTGAGCAGGTGGAGATTGTCAGACGTGAAAGGATTGAACTTGCTGGTGAATCTCTTGAGTGTGTGAAAGAGTTTTGTTATTTGGGAGACATGTTGTGTGCTGGAGGTGGGGCTAGGGTGAGAAGTGGTTGGAAGAAGTTCAGGGAGCTTTTGCCTCTCCTGACATTGAGAGTGCTCTCCCTACGTGCTAAGGGGTCTTTGTATGCAGCATGTGTTAGGAGTGTAATGCTGTATGGCAGTGAGACCTGGGCAGTGAAGGAGGAAGACATTCGCTGGCTCAGACGTACAGAAATGACAGTGATTAGGTGGATGTGCAGTGCGTCCCTGCGTCCAAGGCCTGGAGGGGCTGGGTTTACAATGGAAGAGTTGAGAGGTAGGATGGGACTGGAGTGTATTGGTGTTGTGATGAGGAGAGGTAGATTGAGGTGGTTTGGACATGTGGAGAGGATGGGGGATGATAATTGGGTGAGGAAGGTGAGAAGTGTTAATATTGGGGGTGGGGTAATGAGGGGTAGACCGAGAAAGACATGGGACGAGGTCATTAAGTGTGACCTTAGGGTTAAGGGACTGAACAGGGAGGCTGCAATGGATCGTGCAGCGTGGAGAGCCGCCATTAAGTGACCAAGGCCGACACATGCAAGCATGTTGGAGCCTTTAAAAACGAAACAAAACGATATATATATATATATATATATATATATATACCTGTACAGTAATACCTCAATAAACGATACCCCTAGATGCAATACCCTGACTTAATGATGGGGATAGAAATTGCACCATACCCCTCCTAATGATGGCCAAACCCCGGTTTAACGATGGGTTTTGATTTTTCTTACGAGTTTTGATGATATTTTAGACAAAAATTGTTTGTTTAGGTTGATTTATAAACTGCTTTTAGACTTCAGTTAATGTATTTTAGCCACAGGTGGGGTTAACATTGTCATTTTAGGTTACTGTTTACTAGGTTTGATTGTTTCCGGACTTATATTTGATGATTTTCAGATTATATTTGTTGGTTCAGGTGAGTTATTTATAGGTGTTCAGCTTAGGTTAGCTTCCTTGACTGCTGTTAGGCCATTTTGATTCCCTTTAATCCTGTTTTGGAGCTCATATGGGTGGGTTTTGGACTTGGTTTGGGAGGAAACCCAACGTTAATAAACAGTCCACATTGAAATACATGTTAAAAGAACGCTGATATACAATACCCTGCCTAACGTTGGAGTTTTGCCTAGCCAGTTAGATCTTTAAACTGGGGTATGCCTGTGTATATCTATCTATCTATCTATATATATATATATATATATATATATACTTTGGGGGATGAAGTACATGAAAGGGTACAGCAGGGAAGGAAGGTTGTTGGTACACTGAAAGCAGTGATGAGAAATAGGGAGGTGAGTATGGAAGTTAAGAAGTCACTGCATGATGGTATTGTGATCCCTACCCTGACGTATGGAAGCGAGGCATGGACCTTGCAAGAGGGGAACAAGTCAAGAGTGAGAGCAGTGGAAATGAGTTACTTGAGAGGAGCATGTGGAGTGACGTGGAGGGACAGGTTGACGAATGAAGAAGTGAAGGAACGTTGTGGGGTAGATGTGGATGTGGTTGAGAAGATTAGGAGAAATACACTGAGGTGGTTTGGACATGTGAAGAGAATGGAGAATGAAAGACTGACTAAGAGGGTGTATGTAGGTGAGGTGGAGGGAAGGAGAGGGAGGGGTAGACCGAGGATAAGGTGGAGGGATGGAGTTGAGAGGTATATGAGGGAGGGGGGGGTGAGCTGGGGGGAGGGTAGTCAAATGGTGGGTGACAGAGTGACTTGGAGGCGTTTTGTCTGCGGCCACCCTTTGCGGGATTAGGGCGTCAGGCTATAGATAGAGATAGATAGATATAATTGCGGGTCTGTTAGTCATAGTTTTCTAATTCACGATGCTTTTCCAGCCAAACTGTGATTGTTCCATACGTCGTGGTAACCAATTTGATAGCCATGGTTCCTCTCCCATGTGACTCATTTCTGAGGAGTTTTCCAGGTCATGGCATTGTTTACACTAGTCGCAGCCAGAAGCCAGTCATATTCATGCATGACAGGCCATTAACAGCACTCCCACCCACTCCTAGTGGCAAGCAGGTGCACTATACTCGGTTCCACGGAGTTTGACGCACTGATTTTGCCAGCCGAGGACAGGTGGATTTGGTAACACTGCGTGATGCACTCGGGCTGTGATTGGTCGATTTCCGTTGTGTTTGAATGTGCACCAAAATGACTTTGTATTCCAACCAAGGCCCTGATTGATTTGTATGATACCGGAAAATCCAGATACTGTACAATTTAAGGCAATGATATCTTTGATGATAAATATGTGTCTTTTAAATTACTAGAGATAAACCTGACCGACAATGATAAGTCGCGACTGGATGCATATGGACAACAGTCAGCGACTGATTTATTTAAATTAATTTCTTTATGTTTGATTTCGTTCACACTGTACGCGGTTTTATTATAGCAGCGGAATTCAACTATTATTTTCTCATGGGGTCTGCTTTTATCTTACTTTCCTTTCTTCCACCATTAACAAAAATTGGGTTCATTCTATAATGATGTAATCCATTAACTTCCCGGCTGTCTTTCGAGGGGACAGAAACATGCTTGAGGGGAGGGTGCATGGTGACAAGGGATAGTATGTCCGTCTGTCTGTCTGTATGTCTTTTATGATATGTAAATGTTAGGGAAAATCAAACACCAAACTCATTCATGTAAGAAATAATTTGACTGAATCTGACCGGGAATACAAACAAATGCAGATTTTTAAAGCTTCTGTTACCTATGAAGGTAATGAAAATGTGTATGAACACTATATTTATTGAGAATAGCATGTATTGACCCCAGTGTGTGTGTGTGCTCACACAAATCATAATTATTAGAAGATATGTTAAGCATATCTAGGGTAAGGTTGTATATTAGTAGATGGGGTCAAGAAAGGTATGGTGTAGACTGTAGACTGACACTGTGTAGTAGCAGGAAAAACATTTGAGCCTTCACAGGACCTCGGAACCACCTTGCTATGAATGTCTGAATTCCTGCCACAGTCGCTGACTGTTGTCCGTATGCATCCAGTTCCGACTTTACTTAGTTTTTGTTATCATTGTCGGTCAGGTTTATCTTTAGTAATTTAAAAGGCACATATTTATCATTAAAGATATCACTGCTTTAATTTGTATCTGTATTTTCTGGTATCTTACAAATCAATGAGGGCCTTGGTTGGAATACAAAGTCAATTTGGTGCACGTTCAAACACAACGGAGATCGACCAATCACCGCCTGAGTGCATCGCTCAGGGTTACCAAATCCATCTGTCCTCGGCTGGCAAAATCAGTGCATCAGACTCTGTGGAACCGAGTATAGCCTACCCTGTTGTCCCCACTACTACCACACTCGCCTCATGCCTAGAGGCCGTAGCGTGCCTGAAGCCTCAAAACCCCTCCTCCTCCCTTGTCCTCTTAAGCATTGTCATCAGTTGGAGTCAGGTAAGAACCTTAAAGTATTGTTCATTCCCATTAAATACATGCATTACATTCTGCTTTGGAAGGGTGTTAGTGTTTGCTGGTTGCTAGTCAGGTGTAAGTATGATGGTAGAAGGCAAGTTTGCCAAGAGGTTAGACTTATAAGTAATTTTCCCCATAAGTTTTATTAATTGTAATTCGTGGAATTTCTAAGTCATGGTAGGGAGACTTAAACAACTGCAAATTACCTGTATATATACAGTATATATGTATCATCATCATCATCATCATCATCCAGACCTACTTTCCCACCCTAGGGCAGGGTGAGGAGTAGCAATGTCCAGACAGCCAAAGTTTGCCCAGTTAAATGTGCCATGTGTCCATTCACTCATCATTCAAGCCCACAAGATCCTGGCTGCATCTATCTATTCTATTGCCAGACGCCTCAATCCCGTTTGGAGTGGCCACAAACAAATCGCCTCCAAGTCGCCCTGTCCTCCGCCACTTCACTGCCCTGCTCCCAACTCACACCCCCTTCTCTCATATACCTCTCCACCCCATCCCTCCATCTCATCCTCAGCCTCCCCCTCCCTCTTCCCCCCTCCACCTCACTCACATACACTCTCTTCGTCAGTCTTTCACCTTCCATCCTCTCCACATGGCCAAACCACCTCAGTGTGTTCCTAATAACGGTTCCTCTCACATCCACATCCACACCACAACGCTCTTTTATATCCTCATTTGTCAGCCTGTCTCTCCATGTGACTCCACAGGCTTCTCTTAAATAACTCATTTCCACTGCTCTCACTCTTGACTTGTGTCCTTCCAACAACGTCCAAGCTTCACTTCCATACGTTAGAGTTGGTATCACAATACTGTCATGTAGCAACTTTTTCACTTCCATGCTCACTTCCTTGTTTCTTATCACTGCTTTCAAAGAACCAGCAACCTTTCTTCCCTGCTGTACGCTTTCAAGCACTTCACCCTCCAAACCTCCATCCTTACTCATCACACTAGCCAAGTACTTAAACATACTCACATTTTCCAATTCCTCACCATCCAACCTCGTGGTACATTCACTGACTTCACCTCTCTCAAAGACCATCACTTTACTCTTCCCTACATTCACCTTTAGATTCCATTTCTTACACACTCTCCCAATCTCATCCACCAAGCCTTGCAGCTCCCCTTCGTCTTCACTCAAAAACACAGTATCATCTGCAAACAACAGTACTGGGAGTTTCTAAACACTATCCTCTCTCACCAGGGCCACTCCAACATCCACTACCCTACCTTGTACCTCTTTTATTACCCCATCCATGTACAGCTTGAACAACCATGGAGACATGACACATCCCTGTTTCAACCCAACTTTCAAAGAGAAAAATTCACTTAGTTCACCATCCACACGCACTGCAGCCTTCTCACCATCGTACATACTCTTCACAGCATTCAACAACTTCCCATCTACTCCAAATATTCTTAACACTTTCCACAATCCTTGTCTATCCACCCTGTTATATGCTTTCTCCAAATCCATGAAAGCCACATACAACTTCTTTCCCTTCTCTGGAAACTTTTCCACTAAAGATCTAAGAATGAATATCTGATCTACACAACCTCTTCCCTTCCTAAAGCCTCCCTGTTCTTCTCTAACTAATTTCTCTGTTCTTTCTCTAACTCTGTCAATAAGTATCCTACCATACACTTTTCCTATTATACTAAGAAGACAAATGCCCCTATGATTACCACACACTTCTTTTTCCCCTTTTCCTTTGTACAACGGAATAATTATACCTGACTTCCAATCCTCCGGGACTCTACCTTCCTCCCAGGCCAATCTGCACATCTTCCACATCCATTCTACTACTATCTCTCCCCCATGCTTCTGCATTTCACCACACACTCCATCAATTCCTGGTGCTTTCCCCGATTTAACATTCTTCATTGCTTCCACAACTTCTATCCTACTGATTTCTTCCTGTCTTCTCACCTCCCTCCTTCTCCCAGCCATTCCCCAGCCACTTATACTCGCATTACTTCCATCCTCTGTGTTCAACAATTCCTCAAAGTGTTCTCTCTATCTGCTCACTTTTTCTCCCTTCTCCACTAATAATCTACCATATTTATCTTTCACTCCCCTGCTAACTTCACTTCCACCCTGTCTTACTCTTTTCACCTCTTTCCAGAACATTTTCTTACAGTCCCTCCACTTTACACTCAATTTTCTTCCAAATTCCTCATCCGCTCTCTTCTTACTCTCTCTTTCTTTCTACATATAACTCTCTCTTCTGCCTCTCAACTTCTTCCACGCCCCTATTTCTCATCCATTCATTGTAAGCTTTCTTCTTTTGTGCCACAGCCTGTCTCACCTCTTCAGTCCACCATGCTGTTCCTTGCACCTCTCTCCGTCTTGTCTTCCTTCCACACCACGTCACATGCTGCACATATTTCTTCTGCATCACATAGGCCAAATAATTTTCACCATGTTTTGTAGCTTCACATATACGTATCTGATAGAACCAATCCGAACATTGTCACATTAAAAAGAGGTGCCAAATCTCTGATTTTTGCGCTTCTCTGGACAAAATTAATCCGTCCAGCTCAGTCTCTTGTCAGTCCTTTAGCCTCACCAATTCCATACCTCTCTTCCTCACAAACTCATCCACCATATCCCTCCACATTTTTCTTGGCTTACCTTGCCTCCACTCTCCTTCACATTCCCTCGGATAAACCTTTTGCACCATTCTGCTCTCATCCATTCTTTCCACATGACCAAACCATCTCAGCACACCTTCTTTGATTTTGGTGTCGACAGACCTCATTCCGCATCTACCACATATCACATAATTCTGTATCTTATCCACTCTCTATACTCCACATACATTGCCCAGCAGTCCCATCTGTACTCCTCTTGCTCTTGACTTTTCACTTTCATGCCACACCATAGTCTCACATCCATATGTTAAAGTTGGCACTAGCACTCGTTCATGTAAGCCTCATGCAACTGCAGTACTCACTTAGCCTCTGTTTCTCAAAAAAATCTTCATAGCACCAGCTACTTTCCTTCCTTGTGTCACTCTACTTTCCACTACTTTTGGTCATTTTCCTCTCTTTTTTATCGCTGTAATCAGGTATTTGAATTCTCTCACCAATTTAACAGTCTCTCCATTCACTGTAACATCACACTGGGAGTCACCTTCTCTCTCAGTAACCATCACTTTACTCTTTTCTGCATTTACTCACAGAGCACAACTCACTCACAGACATCTACAAAACTCCGCACTAGCCTATATATATATATATATATATATATATATATATATATATATACAGTAATCCCTCCACTATCCGACGTAATAGAGCCAAAGGCACGTCCAGAAAGTGGTCCTGTCCTGATAGTGGGCACCAGCCTCCTGGACTGGTACTTGTGGACCCTAACCCAACCTAACTTTGAAAGTCACCTAAATAACTCCCTACCGGACATGCATAGCACCTATTTAAACCTATTTAAGACCCTATTCACACCAATAATGGACATAAAGCATGAAATAAATGAAAAGGAACCAAAGAATGAGGAATTAGAAGTGACTGTACCTTAGCCAGGGTACTTACATAATGTTTGTGGCTGCCTTTCTAAGGTTTTGGCAGTGGTGAAAATGCTCTTGAAGCACGTACAGTAATCCAGTGTTGTGCTGCACTTAATTCTTTGCACTGTGAGTTATAATTGTTTAACACTGCACATTGTTCTTAACTGCACCACTGCAGTTCTACCCGCCAGTTTAAACTGCCAATTTGCACTCCACAGTTGATCCTTTGCACTCTAAGTTCAAATTTCTTAACACTGCACAACACTGTAAATTTCCATGTAGTCTAGAGGCGAGGTATTGCGGTATATTCACTGTTCATTCTCAAAAAATGAGCACGTGTGGCTTCCAGTTCAATAAGCATCTATTCACAATCGAAGTTAGGGAGTAACTGTTGATGTCGGAGAAACAGAGTTGCCAGATCGCAACGGCCACATTACCAATCTCCTCAACTTTCATTACCAAATTTAACTTTTCATTACCAAATTCATAAAGCTAGCATTTATTCTTCACTAATTATATATACAAGTGGAAATACATGTAATCACTCTCCTTATAATTAACAGCATGTTGATTATTTTCACGCTATGTAGGGTAGCAGATTAATCAGAGAGAGCAAACAATCCACCATCTCCATCCTGTGTATCCTCATACATGTGAAAAATCCGTTTGGTAATGCATTATTCTGATTCATTACCAAACGAATTTTTCATTACCAAATTTGGCAATGAAAAATAACAAATGGCAACCCTGACAGGGGAGGGGGGAGGAAGGAAGGGGTGAAGGGGCCATGGTGTAAGCAGCTGTTTGGGCAGAGCGGCAATTTCAAGTTACAGGTGGGAAAAAATTCGGATTTTGGGGGGATTTTTTTCTTTTTTTGGCCATTTTTCGGTTCCGATGGTCCAGGCCCACAATGTCCGGTAAGTGGGGATGTCCGGAAAGTGGGCATCCGGAAAGTACAGGGATTACTGTATAAATATATATATATATATATATACACAGTAGAAGTCCTATTTTTCGGCATCTATGGGACGAGGCAAGTGCCGAAATATCAAAATTGCCGAATTATCAAAAACCCTACCCACTCAGTACCTTATATGTTTTGGTGAACATT
This sequence comes from Coenobita brevimanus, assembly GCF_032717465.1. Classification (NCBI taxonomy): domain Eukaryota; kingdom Metazoa; phylum Arthropoda; class Malacostraca; order Decapoda; family Coenobitidae; genus Coenobita; species Coenobita brevimanus. The sequence continues at coordinate 22,785,848 of NC_136991.1, read as the reverse complement.
GTCATCACTACTCATATCATTACAAATGTGTTTGGAGAGAGTACTGTATACTGTTTGATACTGTACAATACTGTAATGAATACAGTACTATACATGAATATGAAAAATAAAGAAATTAGTGAACATACTCTATATACAGTACACCCTCATTATCGACTTTTTTTTATTGACGGATTTGATTATCGACGTTTTTTTTGTCTCCTGGGAGTTAAATTATTATTATTAAAAAAATAAAAAAATAAAGAATTGTATTGGCACCTCCTAGCAAGTTTGCGTGCCATCCTGCCAGGTGTCTCTGGCTGCTCGCAGCATGTTCCCGCCGACCCAACAAACAACAGCATCAGTACACGTTTGTCTGTTGTTCTCATATCGTGTTCGGCCACATCTATTGTGCTTTCGCGATCATCAAGGCTCCGAAGCGCCCTTGTAACACTCCAACTGGAAATAAGGCAGCTAAGAAAGCAAGGAAAGTACTTACCTTGGAAGTAAAGAACGAAATATTACAAAAACTTAGAAGTGGAATGAGCTATGCAGCGGTTGGTCGTGAGCATGGCATGAATGAGTCCAGTGTTCGTGGCATAAAATGGAGAGAAAAAGACATTAAAGATGCTCTGGCTTCGTGTACACCAGGATCGGCTAAAGTAACGATGCATGTGAGAGATGATGCCTTGGTGAAGGTGGAAAAGGCACTGAATATTTGGATTGAGGACTTAAACCGTTGGCACGTGCCGCTAGACTCCCAGTTCATCAGAAACAAAGCAAAACAACTCTACGCTCGGTTTGCTGGTGAAAGCAGTGGTGTTGGTGAAGATAATGGTGATGAAAGTGAGGCAGGTGAAAATAGTGATGATGGTGATGAAAGTAATGACGATGGTGATAGGCCTAGTAATGTTGGTGCTTCTAGGCAAAAGAAATTTGCAGCCAGCAAGGGCTGGTTCGAGAATTTTAAGAAAAGGTATGGCCTACATAACATTAGGATGACTGGTGTAGCAGCTTCAGCAGATCAGATAGCAGGAGACTCTTACCCACGTGACTTTGCTGAACTTATAAGGGAGAAAGGGTACAGGCATGAACAAGTGTTTAATGCGGACGAAACACGCCTGTGGTGGAAGAAAATGCCTAAAAGAACGTACATTTCGAAGGAGGAGAAAAGTGCGCCAGGCTTTAAAGCAGCAAAAGATCGTGTGTCTGTGCTGTTGTGTGGTAATGCAGAAGGACATATGATAAAACCCATGCTCCTGTATCATTTGTTATTATGTTAAAGACGAGTTGGATTTTTTGTCAGTAAAGGATATTTCTTGCAAAAGTTAGGCAGAGATTAAATATGAAATATACGAGCATAAGGAGAGTTGAATTTTCCTAAAAGAAGATCCTAGCGAAAGCTAGGCTAAGATTCATCTTTGATAGCATAAACTGCCAAACAGTCGTGAAAATTTAGGTCTGGGAGAAATGGAATATCAAGAATGAAAGGAAGCTCTTGAGAATGAAAGTAAATAGGAGAGCGTGGTCTCTCTGGTATGAGCTAGCAGCACTGGCGTGTGTTGTGAAGATCGGTGCGAACAGCTGATCTAACGTAACACTTGCCCCACACTCTCAGTTATTAGAACGTATGAATGACCACCACTGCTGCTTTCGTTTTTTTTTTTTTTTTTTTTTTTTTTTTTTTTTACACACTCGGTTATGTAAACATATGGATGGCTACAACTGCTGGTTTCGCCTTTTATTTTTAGATGAAGTGAGGTGTAAGTGGAGAGAGAAGTGATGATACAGCAGCCATTACAAGTTGAGGTCCAGTGTACGACCACTATGCATCAACCTCAGAGATTATGCTATTTTTTCCATAATTCTTTACTTAATATAAGTAGTTTTATTATGATATTCAGTTTTTCAATTGCCTAACTAATTTATTTCTAAGAAACACTAAAACTAAACTCCATATTACATACGAGTGATTGAAGGGATATTAAAATATATAAATAAAGGGTACCTGACCAGACGAAAATCGGTATCGACGGTTTTAGGCATCGACGGGTATCTTAGGTACCTATTCCCCGTCGATAATGAGGGTGTACTGTAAATGTAATGATACAGTAGGCCTACAAGTTCACATGCACTTACCTAAACTTATAGTCGGTTCCTTAATTACATATGTACAATAGAAGGGGTTGATTGGAGTCTGCTACTGCTGGAAGAAGTCCCCAGCAGTAGAGGGGACGAAAAAAATCGGAAAATCTGCCGAATGATCAGAGATTTTCGTAAATGGGACTATTTCTCAAAACTGCCGAAATGGCAGATTTGCCGGGGAATTGGATGCCGAAGAATTGGACTTTTACTGTATATATATATATATATATATATATATATACAATATGCCAGTATACTATACTGTATTTATATACATATACTGTATATATATATATATATATATACATACAGTACACCCATTGCAAATTGACTTAGGACCTACACACAGAATTGCTGTGGGAGAGTTGTCTGTCTGCTTTGTGTTTCCACCTTTACCAAGTGAATTTTTTGGGCAAGAAGTAACTGGTAACTCCTCTGATGAGGTAGTGAAACACTTAGCATGTCAGTGCTTGCCCAGAAGCAAGAATGGGAGTATATGTTCCCGTCACTATGAGCTTGCACCTCCCTTTTTTTTGTATGCATTACTGTTTGCCCTGTTATTTTCCTAGAGTCGAGTTGTCATGCCTAGAAAGTACTGCTCAGGGGATGAGAGGGTCCGTATCATTGCATGGAGGCAGGATAATATTCCTATCAACACATTTTGTGAACCACTGTCGACCTTCATGAAGATTCTTGCTGCAGTGTGCGGCCTGCCACCTGATGTCGTTCCAGAGCACAAGCATTGCGGTGGAAAGAAGAGGATGACTTCCAGAGGTACAGATACGCTTCTGAAGAGGGAAGTAATCAAGAATCCTCGACTGACAGCAGCAGAATTGAAGAGAATGCATCCTCAGCTGTTACAAGGCGTCTCAATTTGAAGTATCCAACACTGCTTGCAGAAGGAGCTGGATTTGCCAAGCCGCACAGCAGCCAAGAAACAGCTTCTCACAGACTGCATGAAGAAGCAGTGCATTAAGTTTGCCAAGAAGTATGCACACAGGACATCGGATGAGTGAAGAAAAGTTATGTTTTCCGATGAAAGCACATTTCAAGTGTTCCAGGTGCGTTCTGCCAAGGTTCGTCGCCCTGCCTCCCTTAGTAGATATGACCCTGCTTACACGATGCCAACTGTTAAGCATCCACAATCAGCAATGGTATGGGGGTGTTTCTCAGGTGAAATGGGAAGGGGAGGCCTCCATTTCTTTCCTAAGAACTTGATTATGAATGGTGACAGGTACATTCAGGTTCTGAAAGTTCATTTGTTAAACTCTTTTTGCCATTCTTGGGTGCGACTTTTTCATGCATGATATAGCTGTGTGTCACAAGTCAAGAAGGGTGACAAAATGGCTTCAGGATAATCGGATTGAGGTCTTCGACTGGCCTGGCAGCAGTCCGGATATAAATCTGATAGAAAACTGCTGGGCAAAGATGAAGAAAATCATGGCAGAGAAGAAGACACTCAGTCTTGACAACCTCAAGACTGAACTGACAAATGTTTGGTGCAAAGAAATTTCCTTAGATTACTTTAGAGATCTAAGTGAGTCCATGCCAAAATGCATCCAACTGGTCCTAAAAAACAAGGGAAACATGATTTCATATTAATGAATGACATTTCATGAACAAACATTGTGATATACTATGATTTCTGTGTTTTTTTAATACCCTAGGAGGGGAGGTCATAAATCAGTTTGCAGTAGTTGTTTATATATACAGTACCTCCTCATTTTTCGCTGCTTGGATGTTCCGCCAAAACCGCGCGAAACGTGAAATGTCGAAGTGTGAAGTTAAGAATCAGTGGGAAAATTGAGGAGTGTTCCGGTGGGACATGTACCTACTCAATCAGAAAGCGCCATAACACCAACAGAAAGTACTATAACACAAAACATGCCCTACCCAAAATTAAATGGAGAGTGTTTACTAGTGCTAAAACATCATAACACAATAAACTTGTACCTGAAAAGACATTAAATCTGTTATAAAGAGCTGGAATACCAAAAATCCTTACCAGAAATAAAGTGAAGACCGTCTTGAGTGGCAAGTGAAGGTGTGTTGAGGATGGATAGGCTGGTTCCCATGCTGTGCATTTGTCAGGAGATCATTGCTTTCCAAATACATAATGATCTTGTCCCTTAGTATCTTCTCGAATATCTTTATCATGTTGGAAGTGAGGGCCACAGGTCTGTAGTTTCTTGCTTGACTCCCAGTGTCACTAACCAAGAAAAAACTTCCACTTTTCACCAGATTATTTCATTTTTGACATCAAAGTCTGTCAACTAAATCACGGTTATTTTATGTGCCCTCTTTGTCGCTAAAAGGAAGGGAAAAATTATAACAACATTATTTTACTCACTGCTGCAAGGAAGAGAGGCTATAATCATAGTCAAAGAGAATCATAAATTGGTGGGCTGAGTATACCATCTCAGTCTTGGGATGGTTATTATTCTTTCCTTCTTTAAATATCAAGAAGCTTTGTTTTACATCCATTTAATGTATTGTCCATCAAAACAAACATAAATAGTGTTATGAGAAACATATAACAATTCTTTGTTAAGAAATAATATCATGACAAGGCTGAAGATCATACATACAGTATGTTACGATCATAAATAATAACAAACTGACGTGTGTCAACTGCTCCACTGTACCTACTGTGTATTGATGACACGGCTGAAGATCGTACGTTACTATCATTAACAGTAACAAACTCACGTGTATCTACTGCCCTGCTGGACCAGCTGTATAAAGATCATGGAAATCTGTTGCATAGAAAAATGGACAATGCCTAGACTGAGCATCGGTACGCATCGTTTGCTGAGATTGGGCTACTGGCTGGAAACAGCGAAATATAGGGAAACTTGTGAATTGTGAGACAACTCGGAAACTTTTTTCTTGCGCAAAAAACAAGGCATCGAAGTAAAATGCATAAAAAATGAATACATCGAGTAGATGGGAAGTAGTTGAATGCTGTGAAGAGTATGTATGATGGTGCTAAGGCTGCAGTGCATGTGGATGGTGAAATGAGTGAATTTTTCTCTTTGAAAGTTGTGTTGAAACAGGGATGTGTCATGTCTCCATGGTTGTTCAATCTGTACATGGATGGGGTAATAAAAGAGGTACAAGGTAGGGCAATGGATGTTGGAGTGACCCTGGTGAGAGAGAGTAGTGTTTGAAAACTCCCTGTACTGTTGTTTGCAGATGATACTGTGTTGTTGAGTGAAGACGAAGAGGAGCAGCAAGGCTTGGAGGATGAGTTTGGGAGGGTGTGTAAGAAGCGGAATCTAAAGGTGAATGTAGGGAAGAGTAAAGTGATGGTCTTTGAGAGAGGTGAAGTCAGTGAATGTACAGTGAGGTTGGATGGTGAGGAAATGGAAAATGTGAGTATGTTTAAGTACTTGGGCAGTGTGATGAGTAAGGATGGAAGTTTGGAGGGTGAGTGCTTGAAAGGGTATAACAAAGAAGAGAGGTTGCTGGTTCCTTGAGAGTAGTGATAAGAAACAGAGAAGTGAGCATAGAAGTGAAAAAGTTACTACATGACAGTATTGTGATACCAACTCTAACATATGGAAGTGATGCTTGGACATTGTTGGAAGGACACAAGTTAAGAGTGAGAGCAGTGGAAATGAGTTATTTAAGAGGAGCCTGTGGAGTCACATGGAGAGACAGGCTGACAAATGTGGATATAAAGGAGCATTGTGGTGTGGATGTGGATGTGATAGGAAGCGTTAGGAGGAACACACTGAGGTGGTTTGGCAATGTGGAGAGGATGGAGGGTGAGAGACTGATGAGGAGATTGTGTGTGAGTGAGGTGGAGTGGGGGAGAAGGAGGGGAAATCCGAGGATGAGATGGAGAGATGGAGTGGAGAGGTATATGAGAGAGGGGTGTGTGAGTTGGGAGCAGGGCAGTGAAATGGCAGGGGACAGGGCGACATGGAGGCGATTTGTTTGTGGCCACCTCGTACGAGATTGAGGCATCTGGCAATAGATTTATATATATATATATATATATATATATATATATATATATATATATACATATACATACTGTATATATATATATATATATATATATATATATATATATATATATACATGGAGGTCTGTCAGATCATATAATTATAGTATGCAAGATGAAGCTGGGAGGAGTGAGGTGGACCAGGAGAGAGGGAGGAGCAGTCAGGGAGAAAGACTGAAAGTTGATAATCTGAGGATCAAAGAAATTGCGGATGAATATAAGACCAAAGTAGGGGAGGTGTTAGAATCAGTGAATTGCAATGAAATGGACCTGGATAGCCTGTGAAATGCGTATAGGGATTCCTTAGTTAGGAATACTAAAGCGGTGTGTTGTGTGGCAAGAGTGACAACAAAGAATAAAGGTATGGCATGGTGGGATGAAGAGGTTAAGAGAGCAGTGGAGAAAAAGAGGAAGAAGTGGCTAGAGTGGTTACAGGACAGGAGTTCAATTGAAAAAAGAACTGAATATGTTTTGAGAGTAAGAAGCACATAAAGAGACTAGTGAAGAGGAAAAAAAATGAGGTAAGTGATGATCTATGAAGTTAAATGAATGCAAGCTACTCTGAAAATAGGAAGTTATTCTGAAAAGAGGTGCAGAGATGTAGAAGTGAAAGTGGAAAGAAATGTGAAAGTGTTAAGGATGTAGGTGGTAGATTATTAACCCATGGGGATTAATAAGGACCAGATGGAAAGAATATTTTGAAAGCCTAATTAATGGGAATAGAAAGAGCAGGGCGGCTGTGCACATGATTGGTGTTGTGGGTGTGCAAGGAAGGAATGCAGTGCCAGGAGACGTGACACTCGCACAGGTGAAGAATGCTGTGAAGCGGCTGAAAAATGGGAAAGCAGCTGGGTTGGTGAGGTGTATGCAGAGATGATTAGTGGAGAGAGCAGAATGAAGTGCTTGTTGGAGATATGTAAGAAGGCATGGATGAGTGAAACTGTGCCTGCAGAGTGGATAAAGGCTGTGATTGTACCCCTGTACAAAAATGAAGGTGAGCAAAGGAGTACAAGAATTATCGTGGCCTAAGTTTATTGAGTGTGGTAGGGAAGGTACTGTATATGGAAGAATTATAATACGGGAAGTAAGAGAGATTTTAGAAGTCCTAGTGAGTGATGAACAAGATGGCTTTTGGAGTGGCAGAAGATGTGTGGATCAAATATTTGCAGTGAGACAGATAGTGTAGAAGGCTTGTGAGAAAGACTATAAGGTGTTTATGGCATTCATGGTTATGGAAAAAGCATATGACAAAGTAGACAGAGGAGGATTGTGGAAGGTTTGGCACATGTATGATGTAGATGATAAGCTACTAGGTGCCATCAAGAGTTTTTACGATAGTAGTGAAGCATGTGTAAGGGTTAATGGGCATCTAAATGAATGGTTCATGATCGGTGTGAGTGTGCGACAAGGTTGTGTGATGTCCCCATGGTTGTTCAAAATATATATGGATGGGGTGATGAGAGGTAAAAACACGAGTAATGGAGAAGGGGATGGCGTTAATAATGAATGATGATGGATGGAATATCTCAAATTTGTTGTATGCTGATGATGCATCACTACTTTCAAATACCGAACAAGAACTTGGTAAGCCAGTGCAGAGTTTTGCTGATGTCTGTGAGTGTCGTGCCTTGAGAGTAAATGTAGAAAAGAGTAAAGTGATGGTTATTGAGAGAGAAGGTGACACCCAGTGCGATGGTACAGTAAATGAAGAGAGGCTGGAATTGGTGAGAGAGTTCAAATACCTTGGTACAGTTATAGAAAAGAGAGGAAAATGTGCAAGAGAAGTAGAGTGACACAAGGAAGAAAAGTAGCTGGTACAATGAAGGCCTTGATAAGAAACAGAGGCTTCAGTGCTGCAGCTGCAGGAGACTTTCAAGAAGGAGTGATAGTTTCTGCTTTAGCATATGGATGTGAGACTATGGTGTGGCATGAAAATGGAAAGTCAAGAGTGAGAGCAGTGATGGGACTGCTGATGAATGTACAGTATGTGGAGTACAGAGGGTGGATAGAATACAAAATAATGTGATTTGTGAAAGATGCGGAGTGAGGAAGTCTGCGGACAACAGAATGGAAGAGAGTGTACAGAGATGGTATGGTCATGTGGAGAGAATGGATAACGATAGAGTGGTGAAAAAGGTATGTCTGTGTGAATTTGAAGGTGGGAGGAGGCGAAGGTGGAGAGATGTGGTGGATGAGTATGTAAGGAAGAGAGGTTTGTAGGTCAGTGAGGCTAGGGAACTGACAGGAGATCGAGCTGGCTGGATGAATGTTGTGAGGAGAAGTGCATGATCGGGGATTTGGCACCCCATTTAACATGACAGTGTCCGAATTGACTTTATCAGATATGTTTATGTGAAGCTACCGAATGTGTTGACTGTTTTTTGGCATATCAGATAGAGCCAGGATTCCGGGTGCTTGAATGGTGAGGGAATGGAAGCGTGGCCCGTTGGACTTGGCAAATTTGGGCTGTTTGGACATTGCTGGTCCTCACCCTGCAATAGGGTGGGAAAGGATGTCCTGATGATGATGATGATCTATCTATCTATTGCCAGACGCCTCAATTCCGTATGGGGTGGCCACAAACAAATAGCCTCCAAGTCGCCCTGTCCCCCGCCATTTCACTGCCCTGCTCCCAACTCACACCCCCATCTCTCATATACCTCTCCACCCCATCCCTCCATCTCATCCTCGGCCTGCCCCTCCCTCTTCCCCCCTCCACCTCACTCACATACACTCTCTTCGTCAGTCTTTCACCCTCCATCCTCTCCACATGGCCAAACCACCTCGGTGTGTTCCTCATAACGCTTCCTATCACATCCACATCCACACCACAACGCTCCTTTATATCCTTATTCGTCAGCCTGTCTCTCCATGTGACTCCACAGGCTCCTCTTAAATAACTCATTTCCACTGCTCTCACACTTGACTTGTGTCCTTCCAACAACGTCCAGGCTTCACTTCCATACGTTAGAGTTGGTATCACAATACTGTCATGCAGTAACTTTTTCACTTCCATGCTCACTTCCCTGTTTCTTATCACTGCTTTCAAAGAACCAGCAACCTTTCTTCCCTGCTGTACGCTTTCAAGCACTTCACCCTCCAAACCTCCATCCTTACTCATCACACTACCCAAGTACTTAAACGTACTCACATTTTCCAATTCCTCACTATCTAACCTCACTGTACATTCACTGACTTCACCTCTCTCAAGGACCATCAC